>NC_091282.1:276541255-276849866 GCF_032444005.1 Ranitomeya imitator
TCTTTGGTGTGTGGGAGGAAACCCGAAAACTCGGACGAAACCCACACAAACACAGGGAGAACATACAAGCTGCTTCAGATGTTGTGCTTGGTGGGATTTGAACTCAGGGAACCCCAGCGCTACATAGAAACAGTGCTAACCAGTGAGCCACTGCAAATTTTGCATGCACCTTATATTAACCCCTTAGTGACCGAGCCAAATTTTTGAAATCTGACCAGTGTCACTTTATGTGGTAATAACTCTGCAACGCTTCAACAAATCCCAGTGATTTTGAGATTGTTTTTTCGTGACACATTCTACTTTATGATAATGGTAAATTTAGTTCAACATTTTTTGTGTTTATTTATAAAAAAAAAATCAAAAATTTGAGAAAAATGTTAAAAAATTAGCAATTTTCTAAATTTGAATGATTATCCCTTTAATCCAGATAGTCATACACCAGCAAACCATTAATAAATAACATTTCCCACATGTCTGCTTTACATCAGGACCATTTGTAAAATGTTATTTTATTTTGTTAGCATTTTAGGAGGTTTAAAAATGTAGCAGCAATTTTTCATTTTTTCAAAGAAATTTACAAAATTTATTTTTTTAGGGACTTATCCATGTTTGAAGTGACTTTAGGGGTCCCATATATTGGGAAACCCCCAAACGTGATACCATTTTAAAAACAGCACCCCTAAACATATTGAAAACTGCTGTCAGGTAGTTTATTAACCCTTCAGGTGCTTTACAGGAATTAATGCAAAGTGCTATGACAGAAATGAAAATGTGTATTTTTACCACCTAAATGTTGCTAACTTCTAAACAGATTACTACAGCCGTCAGACTCTAAAGCCGCTATTTGGTCATGAATTGCCACGGCAAACATCAGGACAACAAAATCATGATCTGAGGGCACCAATTGGGATAAAGAGGAAGCCCCCACACTCTGTTAACCATTTATAATGATGTAGTCACTATTGACAGCAGCATCTAAGGGGTTAAACAGATTTAGAAGGTGCAAATACTGATCGTGGCTGGTACAGCAAGTTGTCAGCTATAGTGTACAGCCGACAGATGATGGATTGTCATCTGTATGGGGAGGATATTCTCTTATATCTAAGGTCAGTTAAAAGACGTATTGGCGGTCATTAAGGGGTTAATATTAGATCGACATACCACTATAATTCAACTGAAAATTTTGACTGCTTCAAGTATTTATTAGCTTAAGACCTGGTCATTAACAATTTTAGACACCATAAAAAGCAGGTCACATGAATTTACAGTTATTTCTAACTACAAAAAATCTTCAAAGAATAAATGACATAATATCTTGTAATAACTTACCCCATATGTTAATGTGAAAGGCATACACCAATGAAATGTCCAATTACTTTACTGAAGCATTAACATCATATATTTAATTTTCACGTTCTGTTTTCTAAGTCTTACAAACTCAAAAAAATGTAAAATCATGTGAAGAATATAAGACTACTATTAACCCATCACTTTATCTGTGGCTCTTATTGTTACTAAATTTGCTTTACTATCGACATTTTTTGTAGATACCAAAGCTTTTAAAAAAAGCACAAAAAAATTGATGTGACTACTACTTCATTTCTGAGAAATTGTACAATACAACCATCTTGTGTATTGACTGGTAAGAAGAAATGTCTGATCAAATATCATACACTCAAGTAGATGGGATCAATGGTCCTTCTACTATCGTTTGGTTTGTAATTGCTCAGCCAGATCTTAATAGGAATGAATAAGCACTTAAGGCAAAATCCTTTAACTTAGGCTATTTGAAATGCTATTCAGAAAACAGCTTTTCTCATTTTATGTTATGTGCCAGATATCGTTCAGAACTGCATGTCCAGAAATGCAACTTGGAACTTACAAGCTTCATCTTAAATAAAGCTTTCTGAAAATAGTGTAAGAAGAAGGGTATGGTGGATATGAAAAAGGTGGCTTCTTTCTGTTAAACTCTAAAATTATTTTTTTATTATGTACATTATATTAAATTACACCACATTATACTGTAATTTTATTGCACATTTCTTTTCCTGGTACAGTTTACAGATAAGATGTGTGGATCTGTCAAGAATCAAATTGTGAAAAGCAGGTAGATTTTACATGGAAATTCTACATGCAGCAAAGTTTTAGACACCAGAACATAATAAATGTAGGTTGTAAAAAATTAAAAATAATTCTTACTTTTTTACTCATCTGTCCTGTCTCAGTGACTCTTTTACATAGTTATTAAGGTTGAAGGAAGACTTTAAATCCATCTAGTTCAACTCATAGGCTAACCTAACATGCCCTAACATGTTGATCCAGAGGAAGGCAAAAAAAAACCATGTGGCAAAGAGTAAGCTCCACATTGGGGAAAAAAAATGCTTCCCGACTCCACATACGGCAATCAGACTAGTTCTCTGGATCAACACCCTATCAAGGAATCTAGTATATATACCCTGTAACATTAAACTTTTCCAGAAAGGTATCCAGTCCCCTCTTAAATTTAAGTAGTGAATCACTCATTACAACATCATACGGCAGAGAGTTCCATAGTCTCACTGCTCTTACAGTAAAGAATCCGCGTCTGTTATTATGCCTAAACCTTCTTTCCTCCAGACGTAGAGGATGTCCCCTTGTCCCTGTCTCAGGTCTATGATTAAAAAGATCATCAGAAAGGTCTTTGTACTGTCCCCTCATATATTTATACATTAAAATAAGATCACCCCTTAGCCTTCGTTTTTCCAAACTAAATAGCCCCAAGTGTAATAACCTATCTTGGTATTGCAGACCTCCCAGTCCTCCAATAACCTTGGTCGCTCTTCTCTGCACCCGTTCTAGTTCAGCTATGTCTTTCTTATACACCGGAGACCAGAACTGTGCACAGTATTCTAAGTGTGGTCGAACAAGTGACTTGTATAGAGGTAAAATTATGTTCTCCTCATGAGCATCTATGCCTCTTTTAATGCATCCATTATTTTATTTGCCTTAGTAGCAGCTGCCTGACACTGGCCACTGAATATGAGTTTGTCATCCACCCATACACCCAGGTCTTTTTCATTGACGGTTTTGCCCAGAGTTTTAGAATTAAGCACATAGTTATACATCTTATTACTTCTACCCAAGTGCATGACCTTAAATTTATCCCCATTAATGCTCATTTGCCATTTATCAGCCCAAGCTTCTAGTTTACATAAATCATCCTGTAATATAAACTTGTCTTCCCCTGTATTGATTACCCTGCAGAGTTTAGTGTCATCTGCAAATATTGAAATTCTACTCTATTCTACTCTTCTACAAGGTCATTAATAAATATGTTAAAAAGAAGATGGCCCAATACTGACCCCTGTGGTACCCCACTGCTAACCGCGACCCAGTCCGAGTGTGTTCCATTAATAACCACCCTTTGTTTCCTATCCCTGAGCCAGCTCTCAACCCACTTACAAATATTTTCCCTTATCCCCATTATTCTCATTTTATGTATCAACCTTTTGTGTGGCACCATATCAAAAGCTTTTGAAAAGTTCATATACACTACGTCCACTGGGTTGCCTTGGTCCAGTCCAGAACTTACCTCTTCATAGAAGCTGATCAAATTAGTCTGACATGAATGGTCCCTAGTAAGTACTGATACTGGGTCATGAGGTTATTCCTCTTCAGATACTCCAGCATAGCATCCCTTAGAATGCCTTCCAGGATTTTACCCACAGTAGAGGTTAAGCTTACTGGCCTATAATTTCCGAGTTCAGTTTTTGTCCCCTTTTTGAATATTGGCACCACATTTGCTATACGCCAGTCCTGTGGCACAGACCCTGTTATTATGGACTCTTTGAAGATTAAAAATAATGGTCTATTAATGACTGTACTTAATTCCTGCAGTACTCGGGGGTGTATCCCATCCGGGTCCAAATATTTGTCAATTTTAATGATTTTTAGACGCCGCCGTACTTCCTGCTGGGTTAAGCAGGTGACATTTAATTGGGAATTTTTGTTATCACTGATCATATTGTCTGCCATGGGATTTTGTTTTGTAAATACTGATGAAAAAAAGTCATTTAGCATATTGGCTTTTTCCTCATCCTCATCCACCATTTCAACCAGACTATTTTTAAAGGGGCCAACACTATCATTTTTAGTTTCTTACTATTTACGTAGTTAAATAATTTTTTGGGAATTTTTTTACTCTCTCTGGCAATGAGTCTCTCTGTCTTAATCTTTGCTGCCTTGATTTGCGTTTTACAGACTTTATTTAATTTTCTGTATTTATTTAATGCCTCATCACTACCTACTTCCTTTAATTCTCTAAATGCTTTCTTTTTGTCACTTATTGCGCACCTTACAGCTCTATTTAGCCATATTGGTTTCCTCCTATTTCTGGTATGTTTATTCCCATATTGTATATACTGTGCACAGGTCCTATCCAGGATGCTAATAAACGTCTCCCATTTTCTTTGTGTATTTTTATGTCTCAGGATATCGTCCCAGTTAATTGCACCAAGATCATCTCTCATCCATTGTAAATTTGCCCTCCTGAAGTTTAGTGTCCGTGTAATCCCTCTACTACACATCTTATTAAAGGATACATGAAAACTTATTATTTTGTGAAAACTATTCCCCAAGTGACCCCCAACCCTTATAATTGATATGCGGTCGGGCCCGTTAGTTAATATTAGGTCTAGCAGTGCCCCCCTTCTTGTTGGGTCCTGAACCAGTCGTGAAAGGTAATTGTCTCTCATAGTTGTCAAAAACCGATTACCTTTGCTGGAACTGCAGGTTTCTGTTCCCCAATCTATTTCAGGGTAGTTGAAGTCCTCCATAATAATGACTTCTCCTTGAGTCGCAGCTTCATCTATTTGCTTTACAAGGATATTCTCCATTGCTTCCATTATTTTGGGGGATTTATAACAAACCCCTATCAGTAATTTATTATTCCCCCCCTTATCTCCACCCACAGGGACTCTACATTTTCATTAAATTCACCTATATTATCACGCCGAATGGGTTTTAAGGACGATTTTACATACAGACACACCCCTCCCCCTCGCTTACCATTCGGTCATTTCTGAACAGACTATAACCCTGTAAGTTAACAGCCCAGTCATGGCTCTCATCCAGCCACGTTTCAGATATCCCCACCATGTCATAATTATGCTCCAACAACATTAATTCTAATTTGTCCATTTTGTTGGCGAGGCTTCTGGCATTAGTATACATGCACTTGATGTTCCTCTCTGTACCTCTATTCTTTCTTAAATTATTAACTGTTCTAACCCCAACCCCATGCCACCGCCACCCCCATATTCCTTATTTGTGCCCAGGTCTCTATCTGCACTATCTTCACCTCCTATAAAATGAATACCCTCCCCCCAATTCCTTGTTTAAACACTCCTCCAACCTTCTAGCCATTTTCTCCCCCAGCACAGCTGCACCCTCCCCATTGAGGTGCAGCCCGTCCCTAGCGTAGAGCCTGTAGCCAACTGAGAATTTGGCCCAGTTCTGAAGGAACCCAAACCCCTCCTTCCTACACCAATTCTTGAGCCACTTATTAACCTCCCTAATCACCCGTTGCCTCTCTAGCGTGGCAAGTGGTACAGGCAGTATTTCGGAAAATACAACGTTAGAGGTCCTTGCTTTCAGCTTGCAGCCTAATTCCCTGAAATCATCTTTAAGGACCTTCCACCTACCTTTAAGTTTGTCATTTGTGCCAATGTGCACCATGACCGCTGGGTCCTCACTAGCCCCTCCCAGTAATCTGTCCACATGTCGCATCTCAAATTTTGCTCATTTTCTTTGGACTGTCAAGGCCAATAGGAAAGCCACAAAAGAGGACTGAAAGTACTCCAAAGATAAAGCTGAAAAAGGGGCAGCACTGCTTACCTGCCCAGGTCTCAGAACAAATGCACTACAGGATGCAGCCAGCCCATGTAGCAAGATGTTGGCAACACAGGTGCAAAACACTAAATACACAACCACTCACAACCTACCAGTTCATGGAGGGGGTGACTGCTTAGTGTATGTTTGCACAATAAAGGCCTCAATAGGGCTCTGTTCACATGCAGGTAATGCATAGTGTTTGGTTCACAGCCTATTAGTCACCCCCATGCTATTCGATTAGACAGGCTGGCCAGCACTCTCTCAATGCATCTTATGTGAACATATTCTAATTTACTGAGATAATGACTTTTGGGTTTTCATTGGCTGTAAGCCATAATCATCAACATTAACAGAAATAAACATTTGAAATAGATCACTCTGTAATGACTCTATATAATATATGAGATTCACTTTTTATATTGAAGAACTGAAATAAATTAACTTTTTGATGATATTCTAATTTAGTGAGAAGCACTTGTAGTATGCAGAAAAAAAAATCTGTAACAATTATAACAAGTTACCAAACAAATATCTGATTCCAGTCATGTTTCTTCTGCTCCAATCTTGGAGTATCAACTATGTCAGTTAGCATCAGGAAATCCTGATTACAAAATAAATTGAGAGGAAAACAGTTTAATCAGAAGGTGGCAGTTTCTTCTCTCTGAGAAGTGTGTGACTGTTTTTTCCTTAAACATTGCAGCTTCTTGATGTCAGCATTGTAAATTGAAAGCTCCACGGGCTTACTTGTTTTGCTGCTAAATTGAAATAACCCAAATTTAAATTCCAGTAAAATAATTTTTAACATAAAATATATAATTACATGAGTATAATGAATAAAAAAGTCTAAGCCTATGACTAAGGGCCACATTTGCATTAGAAATGCATCAGAGATGAAGCTTGAACAATTTGAACAAATTTTTAATGGAACCCAAATAAAGAAGTTATTTTATTTTATACAAATAGATCTATCTACTGCTTTCTTTTCCTCTAATCAAATAAACATAACATATATAAGGGAAAGACATGTTTTACAAAAATTACAATATATCAGCAGGCTATGAAAAAATTATTGCAGAAGTAATTTCTAGGACACACATAAAATGTGGCTGAATTTGCAGAATGAGCAAAACACAAATTGGAACAGGACCCTCAGTTTACACACAACATTATGTTCAGTGATGAGGCAAACTTTTTCAGTGGGCCATTTATATGGATCCTCCTAAATAAAATGGGAATGGTGACAGTTTTCACGCGTAGGGTGTCTTGCATTGAAATCTGCTGCAATGACCCAGGTACTGCGTTCACCGGACATCAACACAATTGTTGATGTTAAACTCTGTGACATGTCAATTGCTGTAAACAAAAGGAAACTTGTAAATAACTCATTAAATAATAAAGTTACCTTAAAACCAAGCACATCATTGTTTTTCTTGTGAAATTCTCAATAAGTTTCATGGGTCAAGTGACTCTCTTCCCATTGGAAAAAATAAAGTTGGATTCAAAATGGCCAACTTCAAAATGGTCGCCATGGTCATCACCCATCTTGAAAAGTTTTCCCCCTCCCATATACTAATGTGTCACAAACATGAAGTTGATATCAGCAACCATTCCCATTTTATTTAGGTTTATCCATATAAGTGGCCCACCCTGTATAGTCACAGTATCACCTATGTAACATATATAAGCAGTATCACCCATATATTGTATTTTTAAATCACAGTATCCCCTATATAATGTGCATAGACTGCTGTATATACATTATATAGGTGATACTGTGATTATACACAGATTTAGTAGCCAGTATCACCTATATATGGTATACGGTCTACATACATTATACAGATGATAGTGTAAGTGCTGTACATACACAAAACAAAGTTTCCATATTGGCAATCACTCAGGTCCCTGAGATGGGGGAAGGATGAAGGGCTCTGAGCTGAAGCGGGTCCATCGTTGGCCATGAACAAGAGAGGATCCCTGGCTGGGGCTGGTGGTGAGTTGCCAGGGAAACAAAAAATGCTGCTCTAACGCTGGTACTGGCAAGCATAAGACTGAATATCCCTGCGCGTGCCATTGCGGCCCCTTCAAACTTGTTACTGCAGGCCCTGGGTGTGCGCACTCTCCTGCTTGCACATCCTGACGGGGCCACAGTTGTGCGCACACATGCACTGACAAGTGCCGCCGTGGCCCTTGTAAGCGCATGCACACAGGGCCTTTAGCAAGATGTTTTAAAGGGCCGGCTGCCCACTTTGAATTGCAGAGCCAACAGCCCACCGGGCATCTGCCCAGCTGGGCAGATTAGCAATCCGGGCCTGATACTTACTACCTTCAGACGTGCAGGACTGCAATGGAATCCAATGTGGCTCCAGCATATGCTAATGCATATATAAATCTGTTTGAGGAACAATATGTATACCCCAACTCATAGGAGTTCACCGCGAGACACTGAGCAGTGCTAGCACACTCTGCTCAGTTTCTCTGCTGGATGGCAGGCTTTATAGTCGCATCATGCAACAATGCAGCCTGCCATCTAGATGTAGCAGAGCTAGATCCATCATGGAACATATTAATTATTATCTTCTCGGTGGACAGGTAAGGAATATTGTTGTTCATTATTTTAATTGTTACAGGAGACCATGGCTTCTGCGGCCTTGGCAATGATGTCAGTGTGGTTTAAGTTAGATTCATTAAAGGAGTCATTCTTTCAATTAAAGGACTTTATTCTGGGTGTGTGTTTATTTACAATATACGTAACTATAGGATTAGTAATGGATAGGAGACTTATAGAGCCTCTTCTTTACTAACAAGTAGGCTACATGTCACCAGACAATACAAAGGTGACTTCAACCCCAAAATATGAAACCCACTTGCCACCGCCACAGAGCAAGTACGAAGAGTCGGGTAAAGCACCAGACTTAGTGCACTGAATAGATGTGCCAATTCTGGATGGCTGCAGACTGCTATTTTTAGGCTTATTAGGGGACAATATCCTTGGCCCTTTACCAGCCAGAGAACACCAGACCCAGCTGTCAGCTTTAGCTTGGCTGATTGTCAAAATGGGGGGATCCAATGCCGTTTTTCTAAATTATTTATTTAAATAATAAGAAAAAAGCATGGGGACCCCTCTATTCTTGATAACCAGTCTTGCTTATGCTGACAGCTGAGGCTTGCAGAATGCAGCTGTCAATTTTGCCTTGCTGGTTATTAAAAATACAGAGGAACACACATCAACTTTTTTTTAATTATTTATTTACAGCACAATTGATGGGTCAAGTGATGCCACTTTTCCAGGTGTCTACTGTTTTATCAGCTTTTTGGCTCCCCGGAAGGTGCTGTCTGTGTGTTTGTTTTTGAGTCCCATCGAATTCAATGGAGTTCGGATATGTTCATCAAATCATTTGCCAAACAAATCCAAATCTTGAAAGGTTCACTTATCTCTAGTCACAAAACCTTGCCATG
Organism: Ranitomeya imitator; assembly: GCF_032444005.1. Taxonomy (NCBI): domain Eukaryota; kingdom Metazoa; phylum Chordata; class Amphibia; order Anura; family Dendrobatidae; genus Ranitomeya; species Ranitomeya imitator. Next base: position 276,550,586 of record NC_091282.1, read on the forward strand.
GGGGCAATCACACTCAAATTCCCAAACAAAGGAATGCCTTCTGGGTTCATAAATTTCAGACCCTGACCCTTTTGGGCCTCAACAGAGAATTAGACTTATTAACCTAATTAACATTTTTGCCTCCCATACATAACCGTTAGACCACTGTCCACAGGAACCTCCCTCTCTCACCCTTGTGGCTTTTACAGCATCAGTTACACACATTTGCACCTTCCTTTTCTGTTCGTTCTATGTTCCTTGCTTTCATTCATTTTCCTCCTTTTTTTCCTCTTTTCTTTTCTCTTCTTGTTCCCAAACACTGACTGTCCCTTCAGTTATCAGACAGATGATGTACATGAGTGGGGGCTGGATTTTGTGTAGGATAAATTAGGGGTGCATACAATTTTTTTATTGCTTCCAGCATAACGCTGGGAACACATTTTTGTGTTCTGCGGTGAGCACTTATGTCAGGTTTTCCGTGTAAATCCCACAAAAATGCAATTCAGATTTCTGATGGAGCCACCCACCATAATGAAGCAGATGGAAAACCTTTGTAGTCCGTTTGGCGTCTGTTTTGTTCGTATTCATATTTTTAGGCGCTCACAGAACTGTGGTCAGCTACACTTGTGCACTACAAAGATGTATAAAATGGTGGAATACCTCCGGACAGAGACCAGACAGAGTCCAAAGGGACTCCATGTGTGTTAGGTCTTGAGTTCCCACTTCTGCACAGGGGGAATCTCGGGCCGTCTCCGCTGCGGTCTCCCATTCCTATCCAGCCGCAGTGGAGTCTGCTCAGCAGGGACATTGGTCCCAGCATCTTGCTCGGTCTCGCTCTGTGCAGAGAGTTACTGCTGCTTCTTCAGCTCCTGCCATTAAAGTCAGTGCTGGTCAGCAGCGAGCGGACTTCTCTGGGACTAAGTCCTTATTTGCGCACACTGAGCATGCCCAGGGCAAGATCTCCCGTTGGAGATCGAGGGTCATGTGCTCAGGATCTGCAGCGCATTCCATTGGTCCTCTTGGCAGGTCTTGGAAGGGCAAAGTTTCTGTGGCCACTTCCTGTCCTGCAACTATATAAACTGCGCATAACCGCACGGCCATGCGCTAGTGTACAATTATTATGTGTGTGTGTAGATGGATGTATGTCGAAGGATGAAAGCTCCTAAGTATCCCTCCCTAGAGTTGTTGATTGCTCGCGGATGATGGTAGCTCTCTAGCGCCCGACTATCCATCTGTATGTTACACACATCACAGCGTCCTTTAGCTGTGCCTGCCAGTACGGCGCCGTGCGCTTGCCTTGCGCTTTCCATACCCAAGCCTGGGTGGTTAGTGGCGTCCGTCAGTGCGGCATCGCACGCACTCTTGTGCTCATACATTACTGTTAAGGTTCTTTTCACACCCAGTTGCGGTGTTGTGCCAGCAAGGGTCTAATCGGACTTCAATCCCTTTTGGGGTTAAGTTCGCTGACTACTTGCTCGCGCTTTATGTGCGGTACCGCGGTCCTGTGACTTAACAGGATCGCTTTCTTCACGTTGGGTGAGGTTTAACCCACGTGTTTATACTTTTAGTACCGCCATATAGTCTGTCATTTACTAGCAGCGGGTTTCGCCTGCACGGTGGACCCCGGACTGCGAACGCATCTAAATCATCTTTCTTGGTGCGTTCCGCCAGTCCTAACATTACACTAGCGCCAGGGTCTGGCTAGTGATGACAGACAAACAGCAATCCCTCCGGTATATCCAGCAGCTGGAGGGTAGGTTGGCGGCTCTCGAGAGCGCAACATCAGCTGTGGATGTTACCGCAGTTGATATACAGGCTGCCAGCGTGGCTGCAGCAACTTTGTCCATTGCCACCCCTGTTCCGACATTTTCTCGCCTCCCGCTGCCAGAAAAATTTTCTGGTGATAGCAAATTTTGTTGGGGATTTGTGAGTCAGTGCTCTATTCATCTTGAGCTCCTGGCTGCACGCTTCCCCACAGAGCGGGCTAAGGTGGGATTTATTGTATCTCTATTGTCGGACAGGGCGTTGGAATGGGCTACACCGCTGTGGGAGCGTGGCGATCATGTGGTGCAGAGTGCTCCGCTGTTTTTAAGCACTCTGAAACAGGTCTTTTTAGGACCTCAAGTCACCCATGATACTGTACTCCAACTGCTGGCATTAACTCAGGGTGAGTCCTTGGTCAGTCATTTTGCCGTCCAATTCCGCACTTTAGCATCTGAGCTGGAATGGTCGGATAAAGCTCTTATCCCCATATTTTGGAGGGGCTTGGCTGACCACGTAAAGGACGCTCTGGCCACTAGGGAGATTCCTGCCACACTGGAGGAGTTAATAACAGTCTCCACTCGAATTGATCTCCGTTTTAACGAGCGGAGGTTAGAGCGAGCCCAGTGTAGGCAGAGGTTTCGGCTGGCTCCTACTTTCGCCAAACCTCTGGAATCTCCGGTCCTGGTTCCTGAGTCACATGAGGCCAGAGAAGTGTCACAAGCGGGATCTAAGTCCCGGACCGCTTGTGCACTCAGGGTCTGTCATGTTTGCCAGCAGTCAGGACATCTAGCCACCAGATGTCCTCAGCGGTCGAGGAAACGTCAGCGTCTAGTGGTCGTAGGTGGAGGTACACTAGACACGGCGACGTTTGCCTCTAAATTGTCCTTTAAGGGGGCAATTACTATAGGCTCATTCTCCCACTCGGTAGAGCTCTGCGTGGATTCTGGGTCGGAGGGCAATTTTATGTCTTCTGCCTTCACCCAACGTCACGCAATACCCCTGGTTATGCTAGCTCAACCTGTAACGGTACGAGTGGTGAATGGGTCGACACTGCCCTCACAGATAACACACCAGACCATCCCTTTTACTCTGTCCATGTCGCCATCTCATCAGGAGATTATATCTCTGCTCGTCATTCCTGAGGGAATTGATGATGTCCTGTTGGGAATACCTTGGCTACGGTACCACTCTCCTCATATCGAGTGGTCCTCAGGCAGAATTCTGGGATGGGGTGAATCTTGTGGGGGTAGGTGTCAGAGGGAGTGTGTTCAGGTTGCTACAACAGAGGTACCCGCAGATCTATCCTCTCTCCCCAAGCAGTATTGGTCTTATGCAGACGTGTTCTCCAAAAAGGCGGCGGAGACCCTTCCGCCCCATCGCCCCTATGACTGTCCTATTGACCTCTTGCCTGGTGCTGAGCCTCCTCGGGGTAGAGTCTATCCGCTATCTCTCCCGGAGATGGAGGCAATGTCACAGTACATCCAGGAAAATCTGGCAAGAGGGTTCATCAGGAAGTCAGTGTCACCTGCTGGGGCAGGATTCTTCTTCGTGCAGAAGAAGAATGGGGAATTGCGTCCATGCATAGACTACAGGGGTCTTAACGCCATCACCGTTAAGAATAAGTACCCTTTGCCTTTGATATCCGAGCTATTCGATAGGCTTCGGGGAGCAAGGGTATTTACTAAATTAGATCTGCGGAGTGCTTACAGCCTGATTCGCATCCGTGAGGGGGACGAATGGAAGACGGCGTTTAACACCAGGGATGGGCACTATGAATATCTGGTGATGCCCTTCGGGCTCTGTAATGCCCCAGCCATTTTCCAAGACTTTGTGAACGATATCTTCCGGGATATGCTTTCCACCTCAGTCGTAGTCTATCTGGATGATAATATCATCTACTCTCCAGATATTGACTCCCACCGGAGAGATGTTAGCAAAGTCTTCGATCTCCTACGGGCAAACTCCCTCTATGCCAAGTTGGAGAAGTGTATGTTTGAGCAGGAGTCCTTACCTTTCCTGGGCTACATCATCTCTGCCCAGGGATTGGCTATGGATCCTGCCAAACTACAGGCTGTGATGGACTGGCAGGAACCCCATTCTCTTAAAGCGGTGCAGTGCTTTATGGGATTCATCAATTATTATCGCCAGTTCATCCCGCACTTCTCAACTTTGGTAGCTCCCTTGGTTGCCCTCACCAAGAAGGGGGCGAATCCCAAATTGTGGTCTGAGGAGGTCTCCAAGGCCTTTATCTCTATAAAGTCACACTTCGCTAGCGCTCCCATTCTACATCGCCCCGATGTTGATAAGCCATTTATCATGGAGGTGGATGACTCTTCTGTTGGTGCTGGAGCAGTCCTCTTCCAAAAGGATGCTCAAGGTCGGAAGCATCATTGCTTCTTTTTCTCCAAGACCTTCGCACCAGCAGAGAGGAATTATTCCATCAGGGACAGGGAGTTGCTAGCCATGAAGTTGGCTTTCTCGGAGTGGAGACATCTCTTGGAGGGAGCACGTTTTCCCTTCCAAGTCTTCACAGACCATAAAAATCTGGTGTACCTGCAGACAGCTCAGCGGTTGAATTCTCGCCAGGCCAGATGGTCCTTGTTCTTCTCCCAGTTTCATTTCACCCTCCATTTCCTTTCTGGGGAGAAGAACATTCGGGCCGACGCTCTCTCTCGCTCCGTTGTGTCATCTGCGGAGGAGGAGGAGGAGCCTCGACTTATTGTCCCCACCGAGAGCTTGAGAACTGTGGCTCCGATTTCGCTGGAGTCTGTGCCCCGGGCAAGACTTTTGTTCCATCCAATTTGCGACCGGAGGTTCTTTCTTGGGCGCACTCGTCCAGGGTGGGTGGACATTTTGGTACTAAAAGGACATCTGAGCTACTGGCGAGGACATACTGGTGGCCGCATATGGCCCGTGATGTCGCGGAGTATGTTCGGGCGTGTGTCTCTTGTGCCAGGAACAAGACTCCTCGGCAACGGCCAGCTGGTTTGCTTTATCCTCTGCCCGTGGCGGACAGGCCCTGGGAGATGGTCGGGATGGACTTTGTGGTGGGCTTGCCCAAGTCTCGTAACTGCACCATTATCTGGGTGATCACCGACCATTTTTCCAAAATGGTACATTTGGTGCCTCTTCCACGGCTACCATCTGCACGGGCGTTGGCTGTCTTGTTTATCAAGCATATCTTTCGCCTACACGGTATGCCAGACAAAATTGTTAGTGACCGGGGTCCCCAGTTTGCGTCTCGATTCTGGAGAGAGCTTTGTCGTCTACTCAGTATTGAGTTAAATCTCTCTTCGGCATATCATCCAGAGACAAATGGGTTGGTTGAAAGGGCCAACCAGACCTTGGTCACATATCTGCGACATTTTGTTTCTGCCAGGCAGGATGACTGGGCATCCTTGCTACCGTGGGCAGAGTTTGCACTTAACAATGCTGTAGCCGACTCCACCAGTCAGACTCCATTCCTCTTAAATTACGGCCAGCATCCGCGTGTTCCTGTGCCCATGCCTGTATCTTCCGCTGACTCCAGGGTGGCAGACTGGGCTGTGGAAGCACGGGACATTTGGGACCGCACTCAGGATGCCATTCAGGCCTACAAGGAGAGAATGAGGTCCTCCACCGATGCTCATCGGCGCCCCGCTCCGACCTTTGCCCCTGGCGACTTGGTGTGGCTCTCCGCCCGTAACATCAGGCTGCGAGTTGAGTCCACTAAGTTTGCTCCTCGCTACTTGGGTCCCTTCAAGGTTCTCGAACAGGTTAATCCCGTGGTCTACCGTCTGGCTCTTCCTCCACGCTTGGGTATCACCGACACCTTTCACGTGTCCCTCTTGAAACCCGCATACATGTCCCGGTTTTCCGAGTCATCTGCCGGGACATCGGGTTCGTCTACGGACGATTATGAGGTGAACGCTATTTTGGGGTGCAAGGTGGTACGCGGCAAAAAGTTCTATTTGGTGGATTGGAAGGGTTATGGCCCAGAGGACAGGTCATGGGAACCTGCTGAGAACATTCGGGCCCCACAGCTCATTGCTGCCTTCGAGCGTAGCGGGGCCCAAGGAGGGGGGCCCTAGGAGGGGGGGTAATGTTAGGTCTCGAGTTCCCACTTCTGCACAGGGGGAATCTCAGGCCGTCTCCGCTGCGGTCTCCCATTCCTATCTAGCCGCAGTGGAGTCTGCTCAGCAGGGACGTCGGTCCCAGCGTCTTGCTCGGTCTCGCTCTGTGCAGAGAGTTACTGCTGCTTCTTCAGCTCCTGCCATTAAAGTCAGTGCTGGTCAGCAGCGAGCGGACTTCTCTGGGACTAAGTCCTTATTTGCGCACACTGAGCATGCCCAGGGCAAGATCTCCCGTTGGAGATCGAGGGTCATGTGCTCAGGATCTGCAGCGCATTCCATTGGTCCTCTTGGCAGGTCTTGGAAGGGCAAAGTTTCTGTGGCCACTTCCTGTCCTGCAACTATATAAACTGCGCATGACCGCACGGCCATGCGCTAGTGTACAATTATTATGTGTGTGTGTAGATGGATGTATGTCGAAGGATGAAAGCTCCTAAGTATCCCTCCCTAGAGTTGTTGATTGCTCGCGGATGATGGTAGCTCTCTAGCGCCTGACTATCCATCTGTATGTTACACACATCACAGCGTCCTTTAGCTGCGCCGTGCGCTTGCCTTGCGCTTTCCATACCCAAGCCTGGGTGGTTAGTGGCGTCCGTCAGTGCGGCATCGCACGCACTCTTGTGCTCATACATTACTGTTAAGGTTCTTTTCACACCCAGTTGCGGTGTTGTGCCAGCAAGGGTCTAATCGGACTTCAATCCCTTTTGGGGTTAAGTTCGCTGACTACTTGCTCGCGCTTTATGTGCGGTACCGCGGTCCTGTGACTTAACAGGATCGCTTTCTTCACGTTGGGTGAGGTTTAACCCACGTGTTTATACTTTTAGTACCGCCATATAGTCTGTCATTTACTAGCAGCGGGTTTCGCCTGCACGGTGGACCCCGGACTGCGAACGCATCTATATCATCTTTCCTGGTGCGTTCCGCCAGTCCTAACAATGTGCTTCATAAGTGAATGGTTCCATCTACAAGAATAGTTCTTATTTTCCTTTTTGTGCGGTTCACCTTATGATACAAGTGATAAGACGACTTTATTCTTAGGGTGCGATTATCAGGTGGACTACCTGAAGAAGACGGTGTATGCTGTTGAAACGCGCTGTGGCTCAACTCAACCTGGTGTCAGAGTCCTTTTTTCTGCGTTCCTAGGACCGTCTATTTCTTCTATAACCTGTTATTATATCCTCTATTGGAGGTGCCCAGCTGGAGCTGCAGGGACTCGGCTGTCTACCTTCCCCTTCCTGGGACTACTGCCAGCACTCTACTTACAAACTGCCAACTATTGATCTATATATGCAATTCCTTGGTGACAGGAGAGGCATCCTGCCCCCTGAATTGACTGATGAATTGGGCATGTCACGTCATGTCAGTGAGCGGCCTGGAGACATTCGGCCCCACTGCTGTGGCATTCATCTTGCTTTATGGATCAGTGATCAAGGGAAGATGAAAGACTGCCAGAAGCAGGAGAAGACATCACGGGAAACTGCTAGACTGCACTCCGTAACCCAAGGAGCTGCAGCTGCGACAGGTAAGTATGTCCATTTTTTTGTTCTAGGGTGATACTACTCCTTTAAGGCCAGCCAGAAAAGACACTGGGTGAGCTGCTGAAAAGGCAGCCACAGGAATTCCCAGCAATTAGGATCCTGTATATTTTACCCCCAGGTATGTTCAGCTCTAGATGTTTTGATCCCTGCATGTTGTCCCCAAAAGTTGAGGGGGAAACATCTGGGGTAAAAATGTTAGGTGCGAAACATCAGATGGCGACACATCCAGGGACAAAATGCTGTAGGAGAAACAATCAGGGGTGAAACATCCAGGGGCGAACTGCTGGGGAAAAACTGTTGGGGGCGAAACATTGATGACGGACAGGAATTCATGAACCACAAGGGTACAAACATCCGAGGGCGAACTGCCGGGGGTGAACTGCTGGGGGCGAAACATTGATGAAGGATGGGAATTCATGAACCACAAGGGTGCAAACATCTGGGGGCAAACTGCCGGGGGCAATCTTCTGGGGGCAAAACATTGATGATGGAAAGGAATTCATGGACCACAAGGGTACGAACATCTCGGGGCGAACTGCCAGGGGCAAAACATCCAGGGGCCAAATGCTCGGGATGAAATGTGCGGGGGTGAAATGTACTCGGGGTGAACTGCTGGGGGTGAACTGCTGTGGGCAAAACATCCTAGAACCATGTTGCCTCAATCCTTAAAATTTCTAAGACGGCAGTCCAACAGTAGACGGCAGAACAACAAGGTCAAGCAGCAGACAATTGGGACAACAAAGCTACAGACCCGCAGAGGGTGAAAACGACTCTCTACTGACTGGGATGACCATCATCTTATTAAAATGTCACTCAGCAACAGCAGGATGACATCAAGAGATCTACAAAAGAAATGACAAATGGCAGCTAGGGTGAAGTGCATGGCAAGAACAGTTTGTAACAGGCTCCTAAAGGCAGGACTCAAGTCATGTAAAGCTAGAAAAAAGTCTTTCATCAATAAGAAGCAAAGGAGATCCAGGCTGAAGTTTGCCAAAGACCATAAGGATTGGACCATAGAGGACTGGAGTAAGGTAATCTTCTCTGATGAGCCTAATTTTCAGCTTTGCCCAACACCTGGTCATCTAATGGTTAGATGGAACCTGGAGAGGTATACAAGCCACGGTGTCTTGCACCCACTGTGAAATTTGATGGAGGATCGGTGATGATCTGGGGATGCTTCAGCAAGGCTGGAATAGGGCAGGTTTTTCTTTGCAATGGAAGTATAAATCAAGGTTATCCTGGAAAAACAGTTGATTCCTTCTGCTCAGGCAATGTTCCCCAACTCAGAGGACTGGTTATTCCAGCAGGACAATGCGCCATGCCGCACAGCTAGGCCAATCAAGGTGTGAATGAAGGACCACCACATGAAAACCCTGTAATGAGCAGCCCAATCTCCAGACCTGAAGCCCATTGAAATCCTCTGGAATGTAATCAAGAGGAAGATGGATAGTCACAAGCAGTCAAAAAAAGAACTGCTTACATTTTTGTACCAGCAGTGGCAAAAGATTACTCAAAAGCAGTGTGAAAGACTGGTGGAAAGCATGTCAAGATGCAAGAAAGCTGTGATTAAAAATCATGGTTATTCCACAAAATATTGATTTCTGAACTTTTCCTGAGTTAAAACATTAGTATTGTTGTTTCTAAATGATTATTAACTTGCTTTTGTTTTGGATTATTTGAGGTTTGCAAGCAATGTAGTTTTTTTTTTGTTATTTTGATCATTTCTCGTTTTCAGAAAATAAATACAAAATTTATTGCTTGGAACTTCAGAGAGATGTTGTCAGAAATTTAAAGAATTAAAGAACAATTCACATTTTACTCAAAAATATACCTATAAAGAGAAAAATCAGACACACTGAAAATTCTGCACTGGCCTCTTAATTTTTGCCATAGCTATATTTGTCAAAGGGTGGTATGGTACCACTATCGCCACCCCAAATAAGGAGTGTATCATCAATGTATCTGCCATAACACTTCATGGACTTCAAAAATGTGTAACCTGGAGTGTAGGGTTGAGCGAAACGGATCGGACAAATAAAAAAATCACCGACTTTCGGCAAAGTCGGGTTTCATGGAACCCAACCCGATCCTAGTTTGGGATCGGCCATAAGGTCGTCGATCTTCGCGCCAAAGTCGCATTTCGTATGACGCTTTCAGCGCCATTTATCAGCCAATGAAGGAGGACGCAGAGAATGGGCATCGTGATGACATAGGTCTTGGTCCCCACCATCTTAGAGAAGGGCATGACAGTGATTGGCTTGCTTTCTGCGGTGTCACAGGGGCTATAAAGGGGCGTGCACGCCGACCGCCATCTTACTTCTGCCGATCGTAGCATAGGGAGAGGTTTCCGCAGCTTCATCAGAAGAAGGGTTATAGTTAGGGAGGGAAGATTAAGCCACAAAACTGCTTGTGCTGTAGCGAATTCCACTGTCCAACACCACCATTTGTTTGCAGGAACAGTGGAGGCTATATTTTTGTGCATCAGCTCTGTAGCTTATTAGGCTGCCTTATAAGGCTCCCTGATAGCTGCATTGCTGTTTGCACGCTGCTGTGCAAACCAACTGCTTTTTTAAAAGCAAAAATCCTGTTGCTCCTTTCTGCACAGTTATCTTGTTTATTTGTCCACACTTTTGTGTGCAGCAGTCCTTTTTATTGCTGCCATACTTTTCTGAGATCATTGTAGGGAGGTTGAAATTGTACTACAGTCCTTGTATTTTTTCATATATCTTCCAGCCACTTTCTGCCAATTCCATTTTGTTGCTTTATACACTGGGCCTGAGTTTTGGTTCAGTCTCCCCCAAAAAAGTGAGATTCAAATTCTCACAAAGTGGATGTACTTCTGTCCTGTTAGTTTGTCGTATATCAGCCAGCCACTTTCTGCCACTTAGATTGCGTTGTTTTATACACTGGGCCTAATTTGTGGTTCAGTCTCCCAAAAAAGAGGGAGATTCAAATTTTCACAAAGTGGATATACCTCTGTCCTGTTAGCTTGTCGTATATCAGCCAGCCACTTTCTGCCACTTAGATAGCATTGTTATATACACTGGGCCTAAGTTGTGGTTCAGTCTCCCCCAAAATAGGGAGATTCAAATTCTCACAAGTGGATATACTTCTGTCCTGTTAGTTTGTCGTATATCAGACAGCCACTTTCAGCCACTTACATTGTGTTGTTTTTTGCACAAGGCCTGATTTTTTTTCAGTCTCCCCCCCAAAAAAGGGAGATTTAAGATCTCAACACATTTATAGACACATTCTACCTTGTTTTACAGTACCATATAACGTTTGTTATTTTGGTTAGGTTTTCCAAAAAATTAGGAAGTCAGGTGAAAGAGGCCGTGGGCGGTGGTTGCGAGCTGGTACTGATGGTGGTGGTGGTGCATCTGGTGGTAGTGGCGAAAGCACAATAGCACCTAAGGTTGGAGGTGTTGAGGCAGCGTCATTGTCTGGCTACACAAGTCCTCGAAGGCTCCCTTATCTGGGAGTAGGAAAACGGCTTTTAAAGCCGGAGCAGCAGGAAAAAGTTTTGGCTTTCCTTGCTGACTCAGCCTCTAGCTCTTTCGCCTTCTCTTCAGAAAGTTCCAAATATGAAAGCAGCGAGTCGTCAGTGTATGCTTCCGGTCAGGAACAAGACGCTTCCTTGTGTCCTTCACTCAAACCAAAAGTGAAGGATGTGTCAGGTGACACTACAGGTTACTCCATGGAGCTCTTTGCACATACCGTGCCTGAGTTAGAACGTGAAATTGTTAACTGCCTGTTTCAAGATGAATCGGACATGGAGTGCACTGATGCACAGCCACAGCTAGAATATAATGCTATTCCATTGTTACTGATCACTACATTGCCCTCGCAGTGTACTGAGCCAGAATCTGACCCTGATGAGACTATGGTGCCCCGTCTCGAACGCTATAGCACCTTAAACGGTGACACAGAGGAAGGTGCACATGACATTGAAGAGGAGGTGATAGATGACCCAGTTGTTGACCCAGATTGGCAGCCATTGGGGGAAGAGGGTGCCGCTGCCAGTAGCTCAGAAGCGGAGGAGGATGATCTGCAGCAGCCATCTACATCGCAACAGCTGTCATCTGGCAGGCCTGTATCAGGCCAAAAACGTTTGTCAAAAACAAAAACAGTTTTAGGACAGCGTGGCCATCCGGTGAAAGTAGCACAGCGTGCCATGCCTGAAAAGGTATTCCATAGTAGGAAGAGTGCAGTGTGGCAATTTTTTAACCAAGATCCGAATGATCAGTCAAAAGTTATCTGTAAGAAATGCTCAAAGACCTTTAGCAGAGGGAAGAATCTTCATAATTTAAATACAACGTGCAAGCTTAGACATTTAACCAGCATACACTTGCAAGCCTGGACTAACTACCAAACGTCCCGTACCGTTGGTGCACCTGTTCAAAATGAAGGTAGTCAGCAACGCTACATTGCTTCCCTCACAGTAAGCCCACAGGTTAGGACACCACCAGCAGCAAATGTGGAGATATTGTCGCCAAAGGCCAAAGCTGTCAGGGAATCACAAGGTTATTGGTAGGAAACACTGTATGTAGGCCAACATCGAGAATACCATCACCAACCCTCTCTCAATCCGCCATGTCCACCACCACCACTACCGCTAGTTCCACCATATGCACCTCCACAGTCCAGCTCACCCTACAAGAGACTCTCGTTAGGAAAAGAAAGTACTCATCCTCTAATCCGTATACACAGGGTTTGAACGCCCACATTGCTAGACTAATCTCGTTAGAGATGTTGCCCTACTGGTTGGTTGAAAGTGAAGCTTTCAAAGCCCTGATGGCCTACGCAGTACCACGCTATGACCTACCCAGTCGACACTTCTTTGCGAGAAAAGCCATCCCAGCCCTCCACCAGTATGTCAAAGACCGCATTGTCCATGCACTGTGGCAATTAGTCAGTGGAAAAAGGTGCACCTCATAACAGATGCATGGACCAGTAGGCATGGCCAGGGACATTACGTGTCCATCATGGTACACTGGGTTAATGTGGCTAATAATCGACATTGGAACAAGGTGGAACTCCACACTGCACATGGTTCAGAGGCTGTGCAAACAGAGGCGTGCTGTAATTAATTTGTGGGAGGATACACATACACACAGTTGGATGGCAGACATGGAGTTGTCTGGTGTGCACTGGTCGAAGCTCCAAGACCTCTGTCAAGTCCTTCAGTATTTTGAGGAGTGCAGATGACGACAACATAAGCATGAGCATCCCACTAATGTGTCTGCTGATACAAAGTTGATGCACATTAAGGAGGTGGCGTCTGCAGCCAAGGAGGAGGGAAGCCTTTATGACAGTCAGCCATTGTCTGCTCAGGGAACTCTCCTGGACAAGGTGGCGGACAAAGAGGAGGAGGAGGAGGATGATGGGGATGAATATTTATGAGGATGCTTCACAGGGGGCAATAGAAACTGGTGGAGTTGCAAGGTCAGGTACAGGGTTTTGCGGGACACAAGTGATGTTGATTTGCAAGAAAGTGCTCCTCAACCCAGCACAAGCAGTGAATTGACTCCTGGAACATTGGCCCATATGGCTTAGTATGCCTTGCGTATCCTAAAAAGGGACCCCCGCATTATCAACATGATGACCAATGACGATTACTGGTTGGCCTGCCTCCAGGATCCACGATATAAAGGAAAAATACAAAATATCATGCCACATGAGAACCTTGAGCAAATATTGGGTACCAAACAAGCAACTCTTGTAGACCGTTTGGTTCAGGCATTCCCAGCACACAGCGGTGGTGATGGTTCTCACAATAGCCATAGGGGGCAACATGGCAGAGGTGTTAGAGGTGCACAAATCCGAAGTGGCATTGGACAGAGGGGTTTTATGACCAGGTTGTGAAGTGATTTCGCAATGATCGCTGACACGACAGGTAGTGCTGCATCGATTCAAAGTGACTGGAGACAGCATTTGTCCAGTATGGATCTCGAACTACTTTTCCTCCCTTATCGATGTCCTCCCTCACAGATCATTCCCCTTTGATTGCTGGGCATCTAAAATAGACACCTGGCCTGAATTGGCAGAATATGCATTACAGGAGCTCACTTGCCCTGCTTCTAGTGTGCTATCAGAAAGAGTCTTCAGTGCTGCTGGTTCAATACTGACTGAAAAAAGGACACGTCTGGCTACCCAGAATGTTGACGATCTAACCTTCATTAAAATGAACCAATCATGGATTTCAAATTATTTTGCCCCACCTTCTCCTGCTGACACGTAGCTTGCCTGAAAAATGTCTTGCTTTTGACCTCCTCTTACTGACTTCTCCAATTCCTCCATTTGCAGCTGCTGAATGTCCACCATAGGCCATTTTTATACCTCCCTAAATGGGCTGACTCCCCCCACAGGGCCGTGTTCACCACTTGGCGCAAGCACCCATGCGAGTGCCGTTTGCCTGGACAGGTTGGTGCGCCCACTCTTGGGCAACGGCACTGGCACAGAGTCCCTCATAGTACAATGAAGTGTCTCTGATGGTGGTGGTGCACAACCAACGTCAGACACACTGTCGTAATATGAGGGTCCCTGTGCCAGTTCCGCCGCCCACGAGAGAGTGTTCCCCCCAGCTCGAACAGTGCTCTACCACTTGCAATACTTACCTCTCCCTGCTCCACCACTGTGTATTCTGTGCTGTTAAATCCTTCAATGGCACTGCCAATACAATTATGTTGAAATGATAGATGATAGTTAAAATATACAGGGGGCCTGGCCTCCATTTTGACCAGTTAATACTTTGCGCCTACTACCACTGTCTGCTACTCAGCAGAATAGCTTACCCCAGTACCTAGCTATGTCACCTGTTTAGTCCTGTTACCAATTTTGAACTGCTTTTAGCCTACTTTTTTATTTGGGCCTACTAACCGTGTCTGCGCCACTTATTACAGTTGTCCTCCACTGAACAAAGCAATGCCGCCTGTTTAGCCCGGTTACAATTTTGAACTGCTTTTAGCCTACTTTTTTATTTTGGGCCTACTAACTGTGTCTGCGCCACTCATTACAGTTGTCCTCCACTGAAGAAAGCTAGGCCACCTGTTTAGTCCTGTTACCAATTTTGAACTGCATTTAGCCTACTTTTTTATTTTGGGCCTACTAACTGTGTCTGCGCCACTCATTACAGTTGTCCTCCACTGAAAAAGGCTATGCCGCCTGTTTAGTCCTGTTACCAATTTTGAACTGCATTTAGCCTACTTTTTATTTTGGGCCTACTAACTGTGTCTGCGCCACTCATTACAGTTGTCCTCCACTGAAAAAGGCTATGCCGCCTGTTTAGTCCTGTTACCAATTTTGAACTGCATTTAGCCTACTTTTTATATTGGGCCTACTAACTGTGTCTGTGCCACTCATTACAGTTGTCCTCCACTGAACAAAGCTATGCCACCTGTTTATAGCTGTTCCCAATTTTGAACTGCATTTAGCCTACTTTTTTATTTTGGGCCTACTAACTGTGTCTGCGCCACTCATTACAGTTGTCCTCCACTAAACAAAGCTATGGCGCCTGTTTAATACTGTTACCAATTTTGAACTGCATTTAGCCTACTTTATTATTTGGGCCTATATCTGTGTTTACTCCTCATCCTGCCCATTGCCCAGCCAGTGATAGATGAGTCTGCTGGTACATTGACCCAGACCACTACATTCCCCTTGCACTCTACACAGCCTGCATCTGACCCTGCTGAAAGTCTAGTTCCCTTTCCTGCATACTCTACCACCTTACATGGGGTCAAAGAGGAAGGTGCAGATGAAAGTGCAGGTTCCTTCATCAGGTGGGGGGGCATACTCGTTGGCGACGTCACTGGCACAGGGCCCCTCATTGTACGCAAAAGTGTCTCTGGCAGTGGGAGGCACCACCCGCCATCAAACACACCGTCATACTATGAGGGGCCCTGTGCCAGTGGCAATGCGAACGAGTGGGCCTCCCATGCTTGCTCAGGATCACAGAACTTGCAAAGTTGAAATACTTACCTCTCCCTGCTCCACCGCCGTGACGTGTTCCTCGTTTCCTGGGCCCACGAAAATCTTGAGCTAGCCCTTCCCCCCACAACTTTAGCCAAATGACCCCCTGTTTTCAATGCCTAACTATTATTATAAAGTAAATTAAGTTTGACAAGCTTAAGAAATAAGAATTGATGTTTTTGGCATTAAAATGGGCACTGTAGGTGTTTTCCTGTCGTCCACTCACTGCCGACTTTGATTCCCCATTGACTTGCATTGGGTTTCGTGTTTCGGTTGGCCCCCGACTATTTGAAATAATCGGCCGATTTCACACGACCCGACTTTTGACAAAGTCGGGTTTCGCTAAACCCGACTCGATCCTATAAAAGTAAAAGTCGCTCAACTCTACTGGAGAGTACAAAAATAATTCCTCCCAATAAGACTTCACCAGGTTTGCCAATAAAGGTCAGAATTTTAGCCCCATCGACACTCCTCGATGTTGAAAATGGTAGGAGCCATCAAATTAAAAGCTATGAGACATGAGAAATGAAGTGACTTGAATTATGTAATTTTGAAGGGTTGGATTATAGTTACTAAATTTATGGAGATGAAAAGTTAATGCTATGTGTTGTGGGATGGAAGTGTACAAAAAAATTACATCACATGTTATCCAACAGAATTTTGACGACCACTTCATTTTGGAAAATATTTCCGAATTATCATTGGAGAACGTTGGGCTAAAGGCTGTAGAAGAGAATCAAGCCAATCACCCAAAATTTCATTTGCAGAACCAATTCCATTTATAACGCTTGGGTGGTGGATTGGTTCCCTTATGTACTTTGGGCAACGCATGTAAAATTGGGGTAACTGGGTGTTTTACAATAAAATAATTAATCTGTTTTTTGTAAGAATCCCTAAAGCAAAGCCTTCATTAATCAAATCATCAGTGTGTTGCGAGTAATTGAAAGTGGGATCCGATAACAATTTGTGATAAGTAGAATGATCCTTTAAACTACTGTTGATTATATAGGGCAGCATTGTGGCTTAGTGGCTGGCACTGCAGCCTTGCAGCACTGGAGTCCTGGGTTGAATATCCCACCAAGGACAACATCTGCAAGGAGTTTGTATTTTCTCCCCATGATTGCGTGGGTTTCCTCCTGGTACTCCAGTTTAGCCCCACATTCCAAAAACGTACTGATAGGGAATTTAGATTGTGAGCGATGATAATGTATGTAAAGCGCTGTGGAATATTATAGTGCTGTATAAAAATAAAGATTATTATTTTAGTTGCATAAAGGACTTTGTCCACTATAACTACCATTCCCCCTTGTCAGACATTTTAAAGGGAACCTGTCACCCCCAAAATCGACGATGAGCTAAGCCCACCAGCATCAGGGGCTTATCTACAGCATTCTGTAATGCTGTAGATAAGCCCCCCCGATGTATCCTGAAAGATAAGAAAAAGAGGTTAGATTATACTCTGCCAGGGGCGGTCCCACTTCAGGGGCGGTCCCACTTTCAGGATACATCGGGGGCTTATCTACAGCATTACAGAATGCTGTAGATAAGCCCCTGATGCTGGTGGGCTTAGCTCATCGTCGATTTTGGAGGTGACAGGTTCCCTTTAAATTTAAAGGACAGGGAGAGGTTGTGTTCTGAATTGTTGTTGAGAGTTACATTATAAAGACTTTTTAATTACCTTTCCATTGTGTCCTGAAATCTATCCATGAAACCTGCATGGGACTGAACAGGGTAAAAAAAGGATTTTTAGTAATGAATGCAGGTGCTGAAAGAGTATCCTAATTATGTACGTGGCTTTCACCCAAATCTTCCAAACACAAAATAAACATTTGTTCTTTAAAATTAAAGCAGCGATAATGGTTGGAAATAACATTTTCAGGCAAATCATCATTTGAAACATCAGACCAAAAATGTATTTTCATTGTCAAAGTACATACAAAACGATTAACATACAAATTGTTGCAAATAAATAAAACTTTTGGTCAGAGAAGAAATTAAGACCATAAGAAAGTAATGTCATTTGCTCTGGTGTGAATGTTCGTGATGATAAGTTCAATACATTGTGTTCTGGACTAGGGTTGAGCAAAACGGATCGGTCATTTTCAGAAGTCGCCTATAGGGTTGAGCGACTTTTCTTTTTATAGGATCGGGTCGGGTTTCATGAAACCCGACTTTTTCAAAAGTCGGGTCGAGTAAAATCGGCCGATCCTATAGAAAAGTCGGGGTCGGGGTCGGCCGAAACACGAAACCCAATGCAGTGCATTGGGTTTCTAATGGTTCCCAGGGTCTGAAGGAGAGGAAACTCTCCTTCAGGCCCAGGGATCCATATTTAAGTGTAAAATAAAGAATCAAAATAAAAAATATTGATATACTTACCCTCGGACGTGCCCTGGTTCTCACGGCAGCCTTCCTTCCTAAGAATGAGCGCCTGAAGGACCTTCGATGACGTCGCGGCTTGTGATTGGTCGCGTGAGCGGTCACATGGGCGTCACGCGACCAATCACAAGCCGCGACGTCATCTAAGGTCCTTCAGGCACTGATTCTTAGGAAGGAAGGCTGCGGGTTAGAACCAGGGCACGTCCGAGGGTGAGTATATACCTATTAGGAATATACTCACCCTCGGACGCGCCCTCGGACGCTTCCTTCCTAAGAATTAGCGCCTGAAGGACCGCGGCTTATGATTGGTCGCCCATGTGACCGCTCACGTGACCAATCACAAGCCGCGACGTCATCGAAGGCCCTTCAGGCGCTCATTCTTAGGAAGGAAGGCTGCCGGTGAGAACCAGGGCGCGTCCGAGGGTGAGTATATCAATATTTTTTTTTTTTATTCTTTATTTTACACTTAAATATGAATTCAGATACCATTTCCCGATATCTTAAACATATCGGAACTCGGTATCGAAATTCCGATTCCAGATCAGAAGATCACCGACCTCATGGCCGACCCCACACAGGGGTCGGGTCAGGTTTCATGAAACCCGACTTTGCCAAAAGTCAGCGACTTCTGAATCTGGCCGACCCGTTTCGCTCAACCCTAGTCGCCGACTTTTGGCAAAGTCGGGATTCATGAAACCCAACCCGATCACTGTGTGGGGTCGGCCATGAGGTCGGCGATCTTCTTATCGGGTATCGGAATTCCGATACCGAGTTCCGATATTTTTGCGATATCGGGAATCAGTATTGGGATCCATATTTATGTGTAAAATAAAGAATAAAAATAAAAAATATTGATATACTCACCCTCGGACGCGCCCTGGTTCTAACCGGCAGTCTCCCCTCATAAGAATGAGCGAGTGAAGGACCTGCGGTGACGTTGCGGCTTGTGATTGGTCGCGTGAGCGGTCACATGAGTGGTCACGCGACCAATCACAAGCCGCGACGTAATCGATGGTCCTTCACTTGCTAATTCTTAGGAAGGAAGGCTGCAGGTTAGAACCAGGGTGCGTCCGAGGGTGAGTATATCCCTATTTTAAAGAATAAAAATAAAAAATATTGATATACTCACCCTCGGATGCGCCCTGGTTCTAACCGTCAGTCTCCCCTCCTAAGAATGAGCGAGTGAAGGACCTGCGGTGACGTCGCGGCTTGTGATTGGTCGCATGAGCGGTCACATGAGCGGTCATGTGACCAATCACAAGCTGCGACGTCATCGAAGGTCCTTCACTTGCTCATTCATAGGAAGGAAGGTTGCCGGCTAGAACCAGGGCGCATCCGAGGGTGAGTATATCCCTATTTTTTATTTTTAATCTTTATTTGACACATTAATATGGATCCCAGGGCCTGAAGGAGAGTTTCCTCTCCTTCAGACCCTGGGAACCATTAGTATCCCATTGCACTGCATTGGGTTTCGTGTTTCGGCCGACCCCGACCTCGACTTTTCTATAGGATCGGACGATTTCACTCAACCCGACTTTTGAGAAAGTCGGGTTTCGTGAAACCCGACTTGACCCTATAAAAATAAAAGTCGCTCAACCCTATTCTGGACTTAAAGCTGGAGATTTCTCCGTTGGCGGGTAATCCTACCTTGCGGTTTTCTGATGTTTATTTCCACCACATCTCATGGATTTCTAATAAAAACATTACTTTCTTTAGAATTAACAAATATTTTAAATGGGCGTGTGCCCTTGTAAAAAGTTTCAGAGTCTGAGTCATTGGAAATGCAGTCCGAATGATCTTGATCAGAAGAGCTAAAACTGACATGTTGATTAGATGGTCTGATTTGTTGATACTTCCTTTTTTTCCAGGATGGATTTAAGTGTGGAAAATCTTATATGGGGTGGTGAAGGGACTGCCATAGCACTCTTTGGCAAATATTTAAATTCAAATGAATTTAACCTTCAATTTACCATTAACCATGATCCCTCCAGGATTACATTCCTGCATTTGGATCTCACTGGTGTGGTGGATGAATTTGTTGTTGCCTCTGTACTTAGGAAACCACTTTCAAGCAATACCATCATATACTATAGGAGTAGTCATCCCAAACATGTACTGCAGCTAAAGCAGTTCCCACTGGTGAACACATTTGTTTCTAAAGAAATTGCAGTAACCCCACTGACTGCAGAAATGCATCTCCTGGTCCTGTCCACCACATTTTTTTATTGTTTTCTTGATTAAATAAAGAATACTCTGAAAATTTTACCAGAAGCTGGAACATTTCTTTATTTTCCTGCAATTTCTTTTCACTACTTAAAAAATAGAATTCAGGCTTATTATTACTTTAAACCTTACTGACCTGGAGAATACAATTCAAAAGTCAGTTATAAACCAATGAATACAGCAACAAGAATACATCTTTGTTGGTGGAAAACATGAAAAAGTTATGGCTCTTTAAAGAAAGGTGTTGCGCAATATGGGAACAACCACCAGGGGGGAGCGGAAGGGAGTTAACTGGAGCTCACCTGAAGCAAAGATATGAATAGTTGGGCAAAACTCCACCATAGAGCCGTAGGGAGGTTGGACAAGTCAAATTAGCAACAGCCGGGAATGCAGTATTAGAGGAGAAGACAGAAGCAAGGTCTGAACTAAGCCAGAGGTCAGAAGCCAGTCGGGAGCATGGTACCAAGAGGACGAGACAAAAATGCAGCCAGAAACACGGCAAAGATCAGAGCCAGAAGGACAATCCAAAACAGGAATGCAAGACGGAAGGGCAGGTCAGAAATCAACCCAGGTCATACACAGCGGGGAACAGTCATACAAGATGCCCCAAGTCAGAGGTCAGGTATGGGGCAAATACAAATACAGGCAGGTGGGTAGCAAAGGACACACTCTGGGTGTGCTAGGACAGCTGCTCTAGCCGAAGACATGAACTATCCCTGAAATCAGCTATCAGCCACAGAGCAGGGAAATAGCTACCCATTCAACATAGAGAGGCAGGAAAAGTTAACCAACCCATGACCCCGTCAGGAAAGACACCAAGAATTTTACTGGCTATCTTGCAATATTACTTGTTAAAAAAGCTTATAAATGAGAAGAAACTTTTACATAGTTGCAAAGCTGTGTATTTCTATTAGCAGGTAATGATGGCAATTAAAAGCCAGAGTCATTATTGCATTTGAACCTGATTTTTTAGCTGAGTTTTTGGTGCTTTGCATCTTTTTTTGTTTGCTCCCAGTTCATCTTTGTATTTGAGCCATTTTTTAAATCAATGTCTTTACCTATTTTTTTTAAGTGTGGGCGTGATTTTCAGGTATTTTTGCCTGATTAATCACTTCAGAATTTTAAAAAAGTCAAAAAATGTATTAACCCCTTAACCCCCAAGGGTGGTTTGCATGTTAATGACCAAGTCAATTTTTACATTTCTGACCACTGTCCCTTTATGAGGTAATAACTCTGGAATGCTTCCATGTATCCTGATGATTCTGACTTTGTTTTCTCGAGACATATTTTACTTCATGCTAGGCCAGTCTCACACGTCCAGATAATTCCGGTACCAGAAAAATCGGTACCGGAATTATCCATGTCCGTGTGTCCGTGTGCTCCCGTGATACATCAGTGTGGCACACGTGTGCCGCCCGTGTGCTGACTGGGTACCACACGGAACGTGCAGGAGACAGCGCTAGAGATAAGCACTGTCCCCTGCATCTGGTGCTGAAGCGGCCATTCATATCTTCTCTCCAGCAGTGTTCGCTGGAAAGAAGATATGAAAAATCCTTTTTTTTTTGTCCTCGTGTTTAAAATAAAGATCCCTGTTGGTCACGTGGTGCCGCTTATTACAGTAATGAATATGCGGCTCCACCCCTATGGGGTGAAAACACTCTGACATGTGCAGTGACACATTGCTTTCAATGTGTCTACGTGAGTCAGTGTCTCCGGTACGTGAGGAAACTGTCACCTCACGTACCGGAGCCACTGACGTGTGAAACCGGCCTTAGTGGTAAAATGTATTTGATATAACTTGCATTTATTTGAGAAAAAAACAGAAATTTGGTGAAAATTTTGAAAATTTCGCAATTTTACAACTTTGAATTTTCCTGCCCTTAAATCACAGAGATACAGTATGTCACACAAATTACTTAATGAGTAACATTTTCCACATGTCTACTTTATATCAGCACAATTTTGGAGCCATTTTTTTTGTTAGGAAGTTATAAGGGTTAAAAGTTGACCAGTGACTTCTCATTTTTACAACACCATTTTTTTAGGAAGCACATGGCCTTATTTAGAGTTTCTGCTGCCCCAGGCACTTTTAATGCTGCCTCCCCCTTTGGTGAGCATGACACTATCGCCATAAATTGCTGATGTGAAAGTAGCCTTTTGCAGCAGATCCGGCATTTTTTCCGCATTTGCCGTGTAACGGATCACTAACGGCAACACTGCGTTCGGCCTCATTCATTCCCTATGGGACTTGCGGACATGTGCGGCACTTGCAGTTTTGCCACGATCCGGCAAATGCAGTACTTGCAGCAATGGAAAAAAAACACTGCTAGCAGTGTTTTTTGTATCACCCCAAGTGCAAAACCACAAGTGCCGCAAATGTCCGCAAGTAGCCATCACTACCTGCCCCTGCACCTTCCTAGCTCATCCCTAACCATCCCACTCTGACCTACAACTACACTATAAAGCTTTAGGAAAACAATTTATTAACTGACATATTCCTATGATAATGAGGGCTACAGCGTAGAATTGGATAGACAGTCTCCGGGTCTCCATTCTCTCGCTGTGCACACCCTCAGTCCCTGCCTCAGTCCTGTGCACAGACAACCCTCCACCGTACCTGGTAATCACCGCTGGCAGTAACATACCAACAAAGTTGTATCTAGGGTTTCTGGCACCAGGGGCAAGAATTCATTTTGGTGCCCTCCCCCCACAGGACATATGTGATTTGCACACTTAGTCATGTACCGACGAGCTCCTCTCCCTAATGCTCTCAATGTTCAGTGAAAAACAGAGAAGCAGAAAAGAAGCTCGTTGTCACAGGACCACAAGTATGAAAATCACATATGATTGACGTCTATGTGACGACTACTGGGACCTGCAGAGCTGAATCCTGACATCGCAGGCTTCTGAATTCTCACAACGCATGCACTGCACACTTTTAGGATTCTCCTTTGCTGGTGGACAGTCATGTCAGCACAAGTATGTGATTTGTATATTTCTGACCACATTCTGACTAGACGAGCCCGACCTCGCTCAGTTCATTTTCATTGATGGAGGTCACATATCTCTAGTCAGCATGTGATCACATTAATGTAAATCACCAGCATGAGAGAATCCTGACAGCGTGCAGTGCGCACTGTGAGAATTCAGAAGTCTGCAGTCACAAAGAATGACTCCAGAGTCATCACAAACCTGGACATCCCCTTTAATGCTCCTAACATAAATAAAAACATGAGAGTTAGTTAGTATCACAAATAACATTTACATCCAGGTTCCTTATAGATGATGTCGCCTCTGTAGCCGTTCTTTTCTTCATCTTGTCCAGACCCCATGATGAGTTTTCTCATCCACAGCCGTCTCTGCAGACTTACATCTTCTCCGCTCTTTTGCAGAAAATCTCCACATGACGCCCTTAAAGATACAAGTGTCATTATAATGCTCCTGAATAAAAAATTGCCCCTCACAATATTGTCTGCACAAAATATGACCCCCACACTGTCCCTCTTATGGTATATGCTCTTTACACTGACCTCTCCTTTCCATACTAACCCCCCTCTTCACATTGTCCTCTCACACTGTGTCCCCCTATAGGACTCAATATTTATACTGTACTCTCTCATCACACTCCCCCTCCTTGGTATACTGTCCCCTCCTGGCTGTGCCCTTAAACTGTCCCTCCATGCTATGCCCCCACTACTCAGTTTCTATTCTGTGCCCACTCACTTTTCTGCCCCCATACTGTCTCCTCACACTATTCCCCACCCTCCTCATACTGTCTCCTCTCACATCCCCCGTGTTCACAATCCTGTCTTCTCATATATTTACCCCCTCCCTTTCTATACTGCCTGCTCACCTGACTCCCCATACTTTGTCTGCACACATCCCATCACCCTCACTCCCCGTACTCTGTCCACATCCATTTTTCACATTGCTACTCATACTGTGTCCACACATATTCCCTCGTTCGCTCCCCATACTGTATGCATCCATCCCCCATATTGTTTCCTCACATATGCCCCCCATTCCCACATACTGTTTCCTCATTCATGCCCCCCATTCCCACATACTGTTTCCTCATACATGCCCCCCATCCCCCAGTACTGTTTCCTCATACATGTC
The DNA here is from genome assembly GCF_032444005.1 of Ranitomeya imitator. Lineage (NCBI taxonomy): Eukaryota > Metazoa > Chordata > Amphibia > Anura > Dendrobatidae > Ranitomeya > Ranitomeya imitator. Next base: position 276,574,665 of record NC_091282.1, read on the forward strand.
CCCCATCCTCCCATCCTATATGCATGGCTCAGCTCCCCCATCTTGTATGCATGGCTAGGCTCCCCCATCCTCCCATCTTGTATGCATGGCTTGGCTCCCCCTCCTCCCATCTTGTATGCATGGCGCGGCTTCCACATACTCCCATCTTGTATGCATGGCTCGGCTCCCCATACTCCCATCTTGTATGCATGGCTTGGCTCCCCATCCTCCCATACTGTATGCATGGCTCGGCTCCCCCATCCTCCCACCCTGTATGCATGGCTGCCTCATCCTCCTATCCTGTATGCATGGTTCTCCCATCCTGTATGCATGGCTCCCCCATCCTCCCACCCTGTATGCATGGCTCCCCCATTCTCCCATCCCATATGCATGGCTCTCCCATCCTGTATGCATGGCTCCTCCATCCTCCCATCCTGTATGCATGGCTCCCCCATCCTCCCATCCTGTATGCATGGCTCCCTCATCCTCCCACTCTGTGTGCATGGCTCCCCCATCCTCCCACCCTGTATGCATGGCTCGGCTTCCCATCCTCCCACCCTGTATGCATGGCTCCCCCATTCTCCCATCCTGTATGCATGGCTCCCCCACCCTGTATGCATGGCTCGGCTCCCCCATCTAGATTTGTGGTGAGCAATTTGAACCTTCAAGTGTTTCACAGAAGTTTATAATGTAGAGCCGTAAAAATAAAAAATCATATTTTTTCCACTAAAATGATCTTTTTGCCCCCAATTTTTTATTTTCCTAAGGGTAACAGGAGAAATTGGACCCCAAAAGATGTGCAATTTATCCTGAGTACACTGATACCCTATATGTGGGGGAAACCACTGTCTGGGTGCTTGGCAGAGCTCGGAAGGGAAATAGCACCGTTTTGGAATGTAGACTTTGATGGAATAGTGTCACGATGTGACCGAAGTTGTGTGACACGACTAGTGTTTAGCATTCCGATACCGCAAGTATCGGGTATCGGCCGATACTTGCGGTATCGGAATTCCGATACCGAGATCCGATATTTTTGTGATATCGGGTATCGGTATCGAATTAATAGGGATGTGTAAAATAAAGAATTAAAATAAAAAATATTGATATGCTCACCTCTCCGGCGGCCCCTGGACTTCACGCTGCTAACCGAGAGGCTTCTTTGTTTAAAAAGCGCGCCTTTCGGACCTGTGAATGACGTCCCGGCTTCTGATTGGTCGCGTGCCGCCCATGTGACCAGCACGCGACCAATCAGAGGCCGCGACGTCATTCGCAGGTCCTCAATTCCTAGCATTAGCAGTTTTGTGAATGAGAATGACGTCGCGGCTTCTGATTAGCCGCATGCCGCCCATGTGACCGGCACGCGGCCAATCAGAAGCCGCGACGTCATTCTCATTCACAAAACTGCTAATGCTAGGAATTGAGGACCTGCGAATGACGTCACGGCCTCTGATTGGTCGCGTGCCGGTCACATGGGCGGCACGCGACCAATCAGAAGCCGGGACGTCATTCACAGGTCCGAAAGGCGCGCTTTTTAAACAAAGAAGCCTCCCGGTTAGCAGCGTGAAGTCCAGGGGCCGCCGGAGAGGTGAGCATATCAATATTTTTTATTTTAATTCTTTATTTTACACATCCCTATGGTTCCCAGGGTCTGAAGGAGAGTTTCCTCTCCTTCAGACCCTGGGAACCATGAGAATACCTTCCGATACTTGATGTCCCATTGACTTGTATTGGTATCGGATATCGGTATCGGCGATATCCGATATTTTTCGGGTATCGGCCGATACTATCCGATACCGATACTTTCAAGTATCGGACGGTATCGCTCAACACTAGACACGACCTCACGATAGGTTGGACACGAACCAGCACAACACACCAGGGGACAACAGGGACACAATTACAACGGTGGGCCCTGCGATAGGGAATGGGGAAATGGACACCTCTTGAACTCTCCCAAGGATGTGCCCTGATCTCCCTGATGTCACTATACAGGATTTTTTAACCTGTCACCAAGCAGGATACCTAAGCCATCGCTTCCCCTGCACCTATCACTAGGTAGGGAATTGGCAAGTGAGGACACCGGTCCCATCGCTGCACTAATACAATACAAAGGGAAGATATGACAGAGAGGGTAAAGGGAAAACAACACTTAGCTCACTGCTGCAAAGCACAGCACAGCAGGAATGAAACATCAGACTCAGCTGACAAACAACTACTCCCAGCAAGCTCCGTTGAAAGGAAAAAAGTTTTAATCAGAGGGAAACCACATCTGCCAAAAATCCAAAAATGGATTGTGACAAATAGTCTGCGGGCGTCACATTGTGCTTACAGAGCCCCTAATGTACCTAAACAGTAGAAACCCCTCTCAAGTGACCCCATATTAGAAACTAGACCCCAAAAGAAACTTATCTAGATGTGTTGTGAGAACTTTGAACCCCCAAGTGTTTCACAGAAGTTTATAACGCAGAGCCGTGAAAATACATAATCATTTTTTTCCCACAAAAATTAAGTTTTATCCCCCAGTTTTGTATTTTCCCAAGAAAATTGGAGAAATTGGACACCAAAAGTTATTGTGCAATTTGTCCTGAGTTCACTGATACCACATATGTGGGAGAAAACTACTGTTTGGGTCCACGTCGGGGCTCGGAAAAGAAGTAGTGGCGTTTTGGAATGGTCTGCAGGCATCACGTTGCATTTGCAGAGCCACTGATGTGCCTAAACAGTAGAAACCCCCAACAAGTGACCCCAATTTGGAAACTAGACCCCCAAGCAACTTATCTAGATGTGTTGTGTGAACTTTGAACCCTCAAGTGTTTCACTAAAGTTTATAACGCAGAGCCGTGAAAATAAATAATCATTTTTTCCCACAGAAATGATTTTTTCAGCCCCAAATTTTTATTTTCCCAAGAGTAATAGGAGAAATTGGATGGCAAAAGTTGTCCAATTTGTCCTGAGTATGCTGATTCAGAACATGTATTCAGGCGCAGGGCAGAGCTCGGAAAGGAAGGAGCACCATTTTAAGTTTTCCATTCAGATTTGGCTGGAATTGAGATCGGATGCAGTGTCGCGTTTGAAGAGCTCCTGATGTGCCTAAACAGTGGAAACCCCCAATTCTAACTCCAACCCTAACCCTAACACACCCCTAACCCTAATCCCAACCCTAACTATAACCCTAACCACATCCTTAACCGGAACATGCCCCTAACCCTAATCCCAACCCTAAGCACACCCACAAACCCAACACACCCCTAATCTTAACCCTAACCCCAACTGTAAATGTAAACCAAACCCTAACCCCAACTCTAGCCCCAACCCTATCCCTAACTTCAGCCCCAACCCTAACCTAACTTTAGCACCAACTAATGTTGAGCGATACCTTCCGATATTTGAAAGTATCGGTATCGGATGGTATAGGCCCATACCGGCAAAATATTGGATCTCGCCAATACCGATACCCGATACCAATGCAAGTCAATGGGACACAAATATCGGAAGGTATCCTGGATGGTTCCCAGGGTCTGAAGGAGAGGAAATTCTCCTTCAGGCCCTGGGATCCATATTAATGTAAAAAATAAAGAATGAAAATAATAAATATGGATATACTCACCCCTCCGAAGGACCCTGGCTGTCACCGCTGCGAACGTCTGCCTCCGTTCCCGAGAATTGCAGAGAGTGAAGGACCTTCAATGACGTCGCGGTCAGGTGACCAGTCACGTGACCTCACAATTCATCCTTAAGCTGCGAAAACAGAAAAAAACCATCCAAGAAATTGCTGCAATATTAGGAGTTGCAAAATCTACAGTTTGTTACATCCTGAGAAAGAAAGAAAGCACTGGTTAACTCATCAATGCAAAAAGACCTGTGCGCCCACGGAAGACAACAGTGGTGGATGACCGCAGAATAATCTCCATGGTGAAGAGAAACCCCTTCACAACAGCCAACCAAGTGAACAACACTCTCCAGGAGGTAGGCGTATCAATATCCAAATCTACCATAAAGAGAAGACTGCATGAAAGTAAATACAGAGGGTTCACTGCACGGTGCAAGCCACTCATAAGCATCAAGAATAAAAAGGCTAGACTGGACTTTGCTTAAAAACATCTAAAAAAGCTAGCACAGTTCTGGAGTAACATTCTTTGGACAGATGAAACCAAGATCAACCTCTGCCAGAATGACGGAAAGAGAAAAGTATGGCAAAGGCTTGGTACAGCTCATGATCCAAAGCATACCACATCATCTGTTAAACACGGCGGAGGCAGTGTGATGGCTTGGGCATGCATGGCTGCCAGTGGCACTGGGTCACTAGTGTTTATTGATGATGTGACACAGGACAGAAGCAGCCGAATGAATTCTGAGGTATTCAGAGACATACTGTGTGCTCAGATCCAGCCAAATGCAGCCAAACTGATTGGTCGTCATTTCATACTACAAATGGACAATGACCCAAAACATAAAGCCAAAGCAACCCAGGAGTTTATTATAGCAAACAAGTGGAATATTCTTGAATGGTCAAGTCAGTCACCTGATCTCAACCCAATTGAGCATTTATTTCACTTGTTAAAGACTAAACTTCAGATAGAAAGGCCCACAAACAAAATGTAACTGAAAACCACTGCAGTGAAGGCCTGGCAGAGCATCAAAAAGGAGGAAACACAGCGTCTGTTGATGTCCATGAGTTCAAGACTTCAGGCAGTCATTACCAGCAAAGGGTTTTCAACCAAGTACTAAAAATGAACATTTTATATAAAATTATTGAATCTGTCCAATTACTTTTGGTCCCTTTAAAAACAGGGTGGCACATGTTAAGGAGCTGAAACTCCTAAACCCTTCATCCAATTTTAATGTGGATACCCTTAAATGAAAGCTGAAAGTCTGTACTTCAACTGCATCTGAATTGTTTTGTTTAAAATTCATTGTAGTAATGTCTATGACCAAAATTAGAAAAATGTTGTCTCTGGTGAATTGTATATTCACCAATATTATCGTACCTTTACAGTTGGTATGCTTTATAAGGTATGTATCTATATTATACTACATTAAGATTACTGACAATTTATTATAGGATATCTTGTGTGGTTCCTACCTCTGTCTTACTTTTTTTATTCTTTTAACTTTCTGTATTTCATTTTAATCATGTAATTAATACAGATTTAATATTTTATATTGGTGTTGTTACTCTAACAAAATTGTGTTCAGGGATTAAAAAAATGAATTGGTCTCTGTCACATGTACAACACAGCTATGAGGGGAACATCTAAATCACCAACCCTTATAAAAATAAAAAGACACTGTTTCTGTGGAAGTAACACATTAAAGATTAAGCTATGCTGCTATTGAAAAAAAGTTAATTTTTCAGCAATTATTTATGAGGCAATTTTTCAGCAATTTAACTTTTTAATGATACTACCTTTATCCATAGGCCACAATATTGTTGGCCCAATTCATCATTTGAAAGACTTCTTAAGTCACTATTCTTTATTTATATTGTGGCATTTGCTGATGTTTATTGCACCAAATTCATCATAATGTGCACGCTGTTCATAAACTTTGCACAAAGTCAAAACGGTGGTTTTGTTTTCTATCTATTCTTTAACCCTTTTTGCAACAAGAGCAAAAAGTGGTATCTTTCTCAAAATGTCGCAAAAAATGTCTCAAAATTTTCTTTTATACCTAAATCACTCCGGTCGGAAGAATTTGTCATATTTTTAATCCCTTTCTGCCATCGGACGTACTATCCCGTACATGTGACCTGGGAATTAACTCCCATGGACAGGATAGTACGTCACACGCGATCAGCTGAGCTCATGGGGAAGCATAGCCGATTATCACTGCTGACATCTGGGACTAAGTACCAGGAGTGGTCACGGACCGCTGCCGGAACTTTAACCCCTGAAACACTGCAATCAATTAAAAAACAATAAAAGTACACATATTTAGTATCGCTGCGTCCGTAACGACCCGACCTATAAAATCGTCCCACTAGTTAACCCCTTCAGTGAAAACCGTAAAAATAAATAAAAATCAAGGCAAAAAACAATGCTTTATCATCATACAGCCAAACAAAAAGTGGAATAACACGCGATCAAAAAGTCGAATATAAATAAACATGGTATCGCTGAAAACATCATCTTGACCCGCAAAAAACGAGCCACCATACAGCATCATCAGCAAAAAAATAAAGTAGTTATAGCCCTCAGAATAAAGCGATGAAAAAATAATTGTTTTATACTGTATAAAATAGTTTTTATTGTATAAAAGCACCAAAACATAAAAAAAATAAGTGAGCTATCGCTGTAATCGTGCTAATCTGAAGAATAAAACTGCTTTATCAATTTTACCACACGCGGAACGGTATAAATGCCACACCTAAAAGAAATGAATTTCTGGCTTTTGTTCATTCTGCCTCCCATAAATCTTAATAAAAAGCGATAAAAAAAGTCATGCGTCCAAAATTGGTACCAATAAAAACGTTAATTCGTCCCGCAAAAAACAAGACCTCACATGACTCTGTGGGCCAAAATATGGAAAAATTTTAGCTCTCAAAATGTGGTGATGCAAAAACAATGTTTTGCAATAAAAAGAGTCTATTAGTGTGTGACAGCTGCAAAACATAAAAACACGCTATAAATAGTAAATCAAACCCCCTTAACTACCCCTTTAGTTAGGGAAAAAAACTAAAATAAAAATATGTATTTATTTCCATTTTCCCATTAGAGTTTGGGTTACAGTCAGGGCTCAAGTTAGAGTTAGGGTTGGGGCTAGTGTTGAGCATTCCGATACTGCAAGTATCGGGTATCGGCCGATATTTGCAGTATTGGAATTCCGATACCGAGTGCAGGGGGCGCATCACCGAGAATGAAGGTAACTACAGGTCATTGACCTACATTACCTTCATTCGCTGGGGTTTACAGCCTCGAGCACAGCTGCATTAGCAGAGCTCCTGGCTGTAAAATATTTTAACCTCTTCAGATGGATTTACAACATGGGACGTGACAGATCATCGGAAGGTATGTATATTGTTGGTTTATTATTTTTAATTTGTTACAGAGCGAGGGTCTTCAGGTGGATTGAGCGTACAATAAAATATTAAAACAACCTGTGTGTTTATTTCATTAAAATACTTTTTAATAATGCGTGTGTGTTTTTTTTAACCATTTAATGCAATTGGATTAATAATGGGTAGTGTTATGGACCTGGTGGTTAGGAGCACCTGGAATGACCTGATGGTTAAACTAACAAGAACAAGCTCTGGGAAGTGGGAGCTCTGCTGACCGCAACCCCTAATCCTATCACACACACTAGAAATAGCCGTGGAGCGTACCTAACAGGCCTAGACGCCTCTTCACAGCCTAAGAGCTAACTAGCCCTAGAGATAGAAAATAAAGCCTACCTTGCCTCAGAGAAATTCCCCAAAGGAAAAGGCAGCCCCCCACATATATTGACTGTGAGTTAAGATGAAAGTCACAAACACAGGAAAGAAACAAGTTTCAGCAAAGGAAGGCCAGACTAACTAAACAGACTGAGGATAGGAAAGGTATCTTTACGGTCAGCACAAAAAACTACAAAAGACCATGCAGAGTGTGCAAAAAGACCTCCGCACCGACTCATGGTGCGGAGGTGCCACTCTGCATCCCAGAGCTTCCAGCTAGCAAGGAAAAAACATGATAGCCAGCTGGACAAGAAAACAATGAACAAATAATAAACTAGCAGGGACTTAGCTTCTGCTGGAGTAGACAGGTCACCCGAAAGATCCAAGAGCGAACTGAACCAGTACAAGAACATTGACAGCTGACATAGAGTAACGATCTGAGTGGAGTTAAATGGAGCAGCCAGCCAAAGAATAAGCTACGTCACCTGTGGAAGGAACCTCAGAAGCAGCAGCTCCACTCACAGCCACCAGAGGGAGTCCATGGACAGAACTCGCTGAAGTACCATTCATGACCACAGGAGGGAGTTCGATAACAGAATTCACAACAGTACCCCCCCTTGAGGAGGGGTCACCGAACCCTCACCAGAGCCCCCAGGCCAATTAGGACGAGCCAAATGAAAGGCACGAACTAGATCGGCAGCATGAACATCAGAGGCAAAAACCCAGGAATTATCTTCCTGACCATAACCCTTCCACTTGACCAGGTACTGGAGTTTCCATCTCGAAATACGAGAATCCAAAATCTTTTCTACCACATACTCCAACTCCCCCTCGACCAACACCGGGGCAGGAGGATCAACGGAGGGAACCATAGGCGCCACGTATCTCCGCAATAACGACCTATGGAACACATTATGGATGGCAAAAGAAGCTGGAAGGGCCAAACGAAATGACACAGGATTAAGAACTTTAGAAATCTCATACGGACCAATGAAACGAGGCTTAAACTTAGGAGAGGAAACCTTCATAGGAACATAATGAGACGACAACCAAACCAAATCCCCAACACGAAGTCGGGGACCAACACAGCGCCAGCGGTTAGCGAAACGTTGAGCCTTCTCCTGGGACAATGTCAAATTGTCCACCACATAAGTCCAAATCTGCTGCAACCTGTCCACCACAGTATCCACACCAGGACAGTCTGAAGGCTCAACCTGCCCTGAAGAGAAACGAAGATGAAAACCAGAATTACAGAAAAACGGCGAAACCAAAGTAGCCGAGCTGGCCCGATTATTAAGGGCGAACTCAGCCAAAGGCAAGAAGGACACCCAATCATCCTGATCAGCAGAAACAAAGCATCTCAGATATGTTTCCAAAGTCTGATTAGTTCGTTCGGTTTGGCCATTTGTCTGAGGATGGAACGCCGAAGAAAAAGAAAAATCAATGCCCATCTTAGCACAAAAGGACCGCCAAAACCTCGAAACAAACTGAGAACCTCTGTCCGAGACGATGTTCTCCGGAATGCCATGCAAACGAACCACATGCTGGAAAAACAATGGCACCAAATCAGAGGAGGAAGGCAATTTAGACAAGGGTACCAAATGGACCATCTTAGAAAAGCGATCACAAACCACCCAAATGACCGACATCTTTTGAGAGACAGGGAGATCTGAAATAAAATCCATGGAAATATGCATCCAGGGCCTCTTCGGGACCGGCAAGGGCAAAAGCAACCCACTGGCACAAGAACAGCAGGGCTTAGCCCGAGCACAAGTCCCACAGGACTGCACAAAAGAACGCACATCCCGTAACAAAGAAGGCCACCAAAAAGGATCTAGCCACCAAATCTCTGGTACCAAAGATTTCAGGATGACCAGCCAACACCGAACAATGAACCTCAGAGATAACTCTACTAGTCCATTTATCAGGGACAAACAGTTTCTCCGCTGGACAGCGGTCAGGTCTATCAGCCTGAAACTTCTGCAGCACCCGCCGCAAATCAGGGGAGATGGCAGACAAAATTACCCCCTCTTTGAGAATACCCGCCGGCTTAGGAACACACGGAGAGTCAGGCACAAAACTCCTTGACAGCGCATCAGCCTTCACATTCTTAGAGCCCGGAAGGTACGAAACCACAAAATCAAAACGGGAGAAAAACAGCGACCATCGAGCCTGTCTAGGATTCAACCGTTTGGCAGACTCAAGATAAGTCAAATTCTTGTGATCCGTCAAAACCACCACGCGATGCTTGGCTCCTTCAAGCCAATGTCGCCACTCCTCGAATGCCCACTTCATGGCCAACAACTCTCGATTGCCAACATCATAATTGCGCTCAGCAGGCGAGAACTTTCTAGAAAAGAAGGCACATGGTTTCATCACCGAGCCATCAGAACTTCAAAACAGCCCCTGCTCCAATCTCAGAAGCATCAACCTCGACCTGAAACGGGAGCGAAACATCTGGCTGGCACAACACAGGGGCAGAAGAAAAACGACGCTTCAACTCCTGAAAAGCCTCTACAGCCGCAGAGGACCAATTGACCACATCAGCACCTTTCTTGGTCAAATCAGTCAACGGTTTAGCCACACTAGAAAAATTAGCGATGAAGCGACGGTAAAAATTAGCAAAGCCCAGGAACCTCTGCAGGCTCTTCACAGATGTCGGCTGAGTCCAATCATAAATGGCCTGAACTTTAACAGGGTCCATCTCGATAGTAGAAGGGGAAAAAATGAAACCCAAAAATGAAACCTTCTGAACTCCAAAGAGACACTTTGACCCCTTCACAAACAAGGAATTCGCAAGGACCTGGAACACCATTCTGACCTGCTTTACATGAGACTCCCAATCATCCGAAAAGACCAAAATATCATCCAAATATACAATCATGAATCTATCCAGGTACTCTCGGAAGATGTCATGCATAAAGTACTGAAATACAGATGGAGCATTAGAAAGCCCGAATGGCATAACCAGGTACTCAAAATGGCCCTCGGGCGTATTAAATGCTGTTTTCCATTCATCGCCCTGTTTAATACGCACAAGATTATACGCCCCTCGAAGATCTATCTTGGTGAACCAACTAGCCCACTTAATCCGAGCAAACAAATCAGACAGCAGCGGCAAAGGGTACTGAAATTTGACTGTGATCTTATTAAGAAGGCGGTAATCAATACAAGGTCTCAAAGAACCATCCTTCTTGGCCACAAAAAAGAACCCTGCTCCCAACGGTGATGACGACGGGCGAATATGACCTTTCTCCAAGGATTCCTTTATATAACTCCGCATAGCGGCGTGCTCTGGCACAGATAAATTGAACAGTCGGCCGTTAGGAAACTTACTACCAGGAATCAAATTAATAACACAATCGCAATCCCTATGAGGAGGTAAGGCACTGGATTTGGGCTCATCAAATACATCCCGGTAATCCGACAAAAATTCAGGGACTTCAGAAGGAGTGGAAGGCGAAATTGACAGCAATGGAACATCACCGTGTACCCCTTGACAACCCCAGCTGGACACAGACATAGATTTCCAATCCAATATTGGATTATGGACCTGTAGCCATGGCAACCCCAAAACGACCACATCATGCAGATTATGCAACACCAAAAAGCGAATATCCTCCTGATGTGCAGGAGCCATGCACATGGTCAATTGAGTCCAGTACTGCGGCTTATTCTTGGCCAAAGGCGTAGCATCAATTCCTCTCAATGGAATAGGATACTGCAAGGGCTCCAAGAAAAAACCACAGCACCTGGGAAACTCTAAGTCCATCAAATTCAGGGCAGCGCCTGAATCCACAAATGCCATAGCAGAATAGAACGACAAAGAGCAAATCAGAGTAACGGACAAAAGAAATTTAGATTGTACCGCACCAATAGCGGCAGACCTAGCGAACCGCTTAGTGCGCTTAGGACACTCGGAGATAGCATGAGTGGAATCACCACAGTAAAAACACAGCCCATTCCGACGTCTGTGTTCTTGCCGTTCAGCTCTGGTCAAAGTCCTATCACATTGCATAGGCTCAGGCCTATGCTCAGAGAATACCGGCCAAATGGTGCACAGCTTTGCGCTCCCGCAAGCGCCGATCGATCTGAATGGCCAAGGACATAGACTCATTCAGACCAGCAGGCGTGGGAAATCCCACCATGACATCCTTAAGGGTTTCAGAAAGACCCTTTCTGAAAATTGCTGCCAGGGCACACTCATTCCACTGAGTAAGCACAGACCACTTTCTAAACTTCTGACAATATACCTCCGCTTCATCCTGACCCTGACACAAAGCCAGCAAGATTTTCTCTGCCTGATCCACTGAATTTGGTTCATCATAAAGCAATCCAAGCGCCAGAAAAAACGCATCAACATCACGCAATGCAGGATCTCCTGGCGCAAGGGAAAATGCCCAGTCTTGAGGGTTACCACGCAGCAAAGAAATAATGATTTTTACTTGTTGAACGGGGTCACCAGAGGAGCGGGGTTTCAAAGCAAGAAACAGTTTACAATTATTTTTGAAATTCAGGAACTTAGATCTATCCCCAGAAAACAAATCAGGAATTGGAATTCTAGGCTCTAACATAGGATTCTGAATCACAAAATCTTGAATGTTTTTTACCCTTGCAGTGAGATGATCCACACAAGAGGACAGACCTTGAATGTCCATATCTACATCTGTGTCCTGAACCACCCAGAGGTTAAGGGGAAAAAAAGACAAAACACACTGCAGAGAAAAAAAAAATGGTCTCAGAACTTCTCTTATCCCTCTATTGAGATGCATTAATACTTTGGGCCAGCTGTACTGTTATGGACCTGGTGGTTAGGAGCACTTGGAATGACCTGATGGTTAAACTAACAAGAACAAGCTCTGGGAAGTGGGAGCTCTGCTGACCGCAACCCCTAATCCTATCACAAACAATAGAAATAGCCATGGAGCGTACCTAACAGGCCTAGACGCCTCTTCACAGCCTAAGAGCTAACTAGCCCTAGAGATAGAAAATAAAGCCTACCTTGCCTCAGAGAAATTCCCCAAAGGAAAAGGCAGCCCCCCACATATATTGACTGTGAGTTAAGATGAAAGTCACAAACACAGGAAAGAAACAAGGTATCGTTACGGTCAGCACAAAAAACTACAAAAGACCATGCAGAGTGTGCAAAAAGACCTCCGCACCGACTCACGGTGCGGAGGTGCCACTCTGCATCCCAGAGCTTCCAGCTAGCAAGGAAAAATCATGATAGCCAGCTGGACAAGAAAACAATGAACAAATAATAAACTAACAGGGACTTAGCTTCGGCTGGAGTAGACAGGTCATTCGAAAGATCCAAGTGCGAACTGAACCAGTACAAGAACATTGACAGCTGGCATAGAGTAACGATCTGAGTGGAGTTAAATAGAGCAGCCAGCCAAAGAATAAGCTACGTCACCTGTGGAAGGAACCTCAGAAGCAGCAGCTCCACTCACAGCCACCAGAGGGAGTCCATGGACAGAACTCGCCGAAGTACCATTCATGACCACAGGAGGGAGTTCGATAACAGAATTCACAACAGGATAGGTGTCAGAATTGACACCTCTCCATTATTAATCTGGCTTAATGTCACCTTACAATAGCAAGGTGACATTAACCCTTCATTACCCCATATCCCACCACTACACGGGAATGGGAAGAGAATGGCCAAGTGCCAGAATAGGCACATCTTACAGATGTGCCTTTTCTGGGGTGGCTGGGGGCAGATGTTTTTTAGCCAGGAGGGGGCAATAACCATGGACCCTCTCCAGGCTATTAATATCTGCCCTCAGTCACTGGCTTTACTACTCTGGCGGAGAAAATTGCGCGGGAGCCCACGCCATTTTTTCAGCGATTTAACCCTTCAATTGCCTTTAACCCTTAAATTTAATAGCTTTCAACTGTGGAAGCGCTGCCGTTAGCGCAAAACGGCCGCTGTCATCCCCTGCACACCTCCTTTTCATCTGCACACCCCCGAGCAGTGAAGTTGTTATTTTAACGATGTCTCAATAAAGAAATAGATCACTCCAGGACGGGTGAGTGCTGCCGCATTTTTTCTGTGTTCTAGTGCTTGTTTCATCCTAGAACTGTGTTTGCATTTTTTGCTGCTGCATCACACTGTTGACTCATGTACAGACTGGGATCTGTTAGTATACCCAAGTCTTTTTCACACGTACTATTGCTTAGTTCTATTCCTCCCATTCTGTAGATGTCATTTTAATTATTCTTGCCCAGATGTAGAATCTTGCTTTTCACCCTGTTATATTCCATTCTATTAGTTTATGCCCATTGCTCAAGCTTTTCTAGGTCCTTCTGAATTCTTTCTCTGACTTGTCTAGTGTTAGCTATCCCTAGTAGCTTTGCATTGTCTGCCAATTTGATTAGTTTACTTTCAGTTACCTTATCTAGATCATTAATAAAAATGTTGAACAACACTGTGACCTTCGGTGGCTTTTGAGCCCACGCCTGAGGATGCCCTGAGTCAGATGCTGAGTCCAAGCGGGAGTTCCCACCCTACACTGATCGGCTGTCAGGAAAGTACACTGATTGCGCACGGTGCAGTACAGGCGGGCACTGCGAATAGACGCTAAAACGTGTGCTAAGTGTGCAGGTACCACTGTCAGGTGCTAGGTAGCCTACTGTCATGATCCCAAAGGCAGGGGATCACAAAAGGACAAGCACAAAAACAAAACAAGCTCTAGGGTGATGGAACCTGAGCTGACCGCGATCCTGAACCTAAACACACAACTAGCAGTAGCCGGGGAACGTGCCTACGATGATTCCTAGACGTCTCGCGCCAGCCGAAGGATTAACTTCCCCTATTAGAAGAAACACAGACCTCACTTGCCTCCAGAGAAACACCCCACAGAAATAGCAGCCCCCCACATGTAATAACGGTGAAACGAGAGGAAAGCACACACGTAGTTATGAAAATAGAATCAGCAAAAATGAGGCCCGCTAAAGCTAGATAGCAGAGGATACAAAAGTGAACTGCGCGGTCAGCGAAAAACCCTTCAAAAAACCATCCTGAAATTACTTGAACTCATGTGCCAACTCATGGAACATGAGGAGTAATTTCAGCCCACTAGAGCAACCAGCAGCAAGGAATCACATATCTGCAAGCTGGACTAAGACAAAAATTAAGCAAAACGTGGAACAGGAAAATCAAAACTTAGCTTGTCCTGAAGATAACAGACGCAGGTAGCAGAGGTAAAAAGACACGCTGATTACATTGATAGCCGGCGAGGAAATGACAAAAAAGCCAGGTTAAATAGGAAACTCCCATAACCTGATGGAACAGGTGGACACCAGAGACCGCAGAGAACACAAGTCACCCAGTACCATCAGTAACCACCAGAGGGAGCCCAAAAACAGAACTCACAACAGTACCCCCCCCTTGAGGAGGGGTCACCGAACCCTCACGAGAACCACCAGGGCGACCAGGATGAGCCCTATGAAAAGCACGGACCAAATCGGCAGCATGAACATCAGAGGCAATCACCCAAGAATTATCCTCCTGACCATAACCCTTCCACTTGACCAAATACTGGAGTTTCCGTCTGGAAACACGAGAATCCAAGATCTTCTCCACAACATACTCCAATTCACCCTCCACCAGCACCGGAGCAGGAGGCTCAAGCGAAGGAACAACAGGTACCTCATACTTCCGCAACAACGACCGATGGAACACATTATGAATAGTAAACGATGCCGGGAGATCCAAACGAAACGACACAGGGTTAAGAATTTCCAAGATCCTATAGGGACCGATGAACCGAGGCTTGAACTTAGGAGAAGAGACCTTCATAGGAACAAAACAAGAAGACAACCACACCAAGTCCCCAACAAGAAGTCAAGGACCCACGCGGCGACGGCGATTAGCAAACTGCTGAGCCCTCTCCTGGAACAGCTTCAAATTGTCCACCACATGACTCCAAATCTGATGCAACCTATCCACCACCATGTCCACTCCAGGACAATCAGAAGGTTCCACCTGACCAGAGGAAAAACGAGGATGAAACCCCGAATTACAAAAGAAAGGAGAAACCAAGGTAGCAGAACTAGCCCGATTATTAAGGGCAAACTCGGCAAGCGGCAAAAAGGAAACCCAGTCATCTTGATCAGCAGAAACAAAACACCTTAAATAAGTTTCTAAAGTCTGATTAGTTCGTTCCGTCTTGCCATTCGTCTGGGGATGGAATGCAGACGAAAAGAACAAATCAATGCCCATCTTAGCACAGAACGTCCGCCAAAATCTAGACACAAACTGGGATCCCCTATCAGAAACGATGTTCTCCGGAATGCCATGTAAACGGACCACGTTTTGAAAAAACAGAGGGACCAACTCAGAGGAGGAAGGTAACTTAGGCAAGGGTACCAGATGAACCATCTTAGAAAAGCGGTCACACACAACCCATATGACGGACATTTTTTGAGAGACAGGGAGATCCAAAATAAAGTCCATGGAAATGTGCGTCCAAGGCCTCTTCGGGATAGGCAAAGGTGACAACAATCCACTGGCCCGAGAACAGCAAGGCTTAGCCTGAGCGCAAACTCCACAAGACTGCACGAAAGAACGCACATCCCTCGACAAGGAAGGCCACCAAAAAGACCTGGCCACCAAGTCTCTAGTACCAAATATTCCAGGATGACCTGCCAACACAGAAGAATGGACCTCGGAGATGACTCTACTGGTCCAATTATCCGGAACAAACAGTCTTTCCGGCGGACAACGATCAGGTTTATCCGCCTGAAACTCCTGCAAAGCACGTCGCAAGTCTGGGGAGACAGCCGACAAAATCACCCCATCCCTAAGGATACCAGTGGGCTCAGAATTTCCAGGGGAGTCAGGCACAAAACTCCTAGAAAGAGCATCCGCCTTCACATTCTTTGAACCTGGCAGGTACGAAACCACAAAATTGAAACGGGAGAAAAACAGTGACAGCCTGTCTAGGATTCAGACGCTTGGCAGACTCAAGGTACATCAGATTTTTGTGATCAGTCAAGACCACCACACGATGTCTAGCACCCTCAAGCCAATGACGCCACTCCTCAAATGCCCACTTCATGGCCAAAAGCTCCCGATTACCAACATCATAATTCCGTTCAGCGGGCGAAAATTTTCTAGAAAAGAACGCACATGGCTTCATCACTGAGCCATCGGAGCTTCTCTGTGACAAAACCGAACCCGCTCCGATCTCGGAAGCATCAACCTCAACCTGAAAAGGAAGCGACGTATCTGGCTGACGCAACACAGGAGCAGAAGAAAACCGGCGCTTAAGTTCCTGAAAGGCCTCCACAGCCGCAGGAGACCAATCAGTAACATCAGCACCCTTCTTAGTCAAATCCGTCAAAGGCTTAACAACACTAGAAAAATTAGTTATGAAGCGACAATAAAAATTAGCAAAGCCCAAGAACTTCTGTAGACTCTTAAGAGATGTAGGCTGCGTCCAGTCACAAATAGCCTGAACCTTGACGGGATCCATCTCAATAGTAGAAGGGGAAAAAATATACCCCAAAAAAGAAATCTTCTGGACTCCAAAGAGACATTTAGAACCCTTTACAAACAAAGAATTGGCCCGCAGGACCTGAAACACCTTCCTGACCTGCTGAACATGAGACTCCCAGTCATCAGAAAAAAACAAAACATCATCCAAATACACGATAATAAATTTATCCAGATATTCACGGAAAATATCGTGCATAAAAGACTGGAAGACAGAAGGAGCATTAGAAAGTCCAAATGGCATCACCAAATACTCGAAATGGCCCTCAGGCGTATTAAATGCGGTTTTCCACTCATCACCCTGCCTTATCCGCACAAGATTATACGCACCCCGAAGATCAATCTTAGTGAACCATTTAGCCCCCTTAATGCGAGCGAACAAATCAGTCAACAATGGCAAAGGATACTGATATTTGACTGTAATCTTATTCAAAAGACGATAATCTATGCAAGGCCTCAAGGAACCATCTTTTTTGGCCACGAAAAAAAAACCTGCTCCCAAAGGGGACGAAGAGGGACGGATATGTCCCTTTTCCAAGGACTCCTTAACATAATTCCGCATAGCAGTATGCTCTGGCACTGACAGATTGAACAAACGACCTTTAGGGAATTTACTGCCAGGAATCAAATCTATAGCACAATCGCAATCCCTGTGAGGAGGGAGCGAACTGAGCTTAGGCTCCTCAAAAACCTCCCGATAATCAGACAAAAATACCGGAACCTCAGAAGGAGTAGATGAAGCGATAGAAATCGGAGATGCATCATCATGAACCCCCTGACATCCCCAGCTTAACACAGACATTGTTTTCCAGTCCAGGACTGGGTTATGAGTTTGTAACCATGGCAGACCAAGCACTAAGACATCATGTAAATTATACAGTACCAGGAAGCGAATCACCTCCTGATGAACGGGAGTCATACGCATGGTCACTTGTGTCCAGTACTGAGGTTTATTCATAGCCAAAGGTGTAGAGTCAATTCCTTTCAAAGGAATAGGAACTTCCAGAGGTTCCAGACTAAACCCACAGCGATTGGCAAATGACCAATCCATAAGACTCAGGGCAGCGCCTGAATCCACATAGGCATCGACGGAAATGGATGATAATGAACAAATCAGAGTCACAGACAGTATGAACTTAGACTGTAAAGTACCAATGGCAACAGACTTATCAACCTTTTTTGTGCGTTTAGAGCATGCTGATAAAACATGAGCTGAATCACCACAATAAAAACACAATCCATTTTTCCGCCTATAATTTTGCCGTTCACTTCTGGACTGAATTCTATCACATTGCATTATCTCAGGTGCCTGTTCAGAAGACACCGCCAAATGGTGCACAGGTTTGCGCTCCCGTAAACGCCGATCAATCTGAATAGCCATAGTCATGGACTCATTCAGACCTGTAGGCGCCGGGAACCCCACCATAACATCTTTAATGGCCTCAGAAAGGCCATCTCTGAATTTTGCAGCCAGAGCGCACTCATTCCACTGAGTAAGCACCGACCGTTTCCGAAATTTCTGACAATATATTTCTGCTTCATCTTGCCCCTGAGAGAGAGCCAATAAAGCTTTTTCAGCCTGAATCTCTAGGTTAGGTTCCTCATAGAGCAAACCCAATGCCAGAAAAAACGCATCCACATTGAGCAACGCATGATCCCCTGGTGCCAATGCAAATGCCCAATTCTGAGGGTCACCCCGCAGGAAAGATATAACAATCTTGACCTGCTGAGCAGGGTCTCCAGAGGAGCGAGATTTCAAGGAAAGAAACAACTTGCAATTGTTCCTAAAATTCAGAAAACTAGATCTATCTCCAGAAAAAAACTCTGGGATAGAAATTCTAGGTTCAGACATAGGAGTATGTACAACAAAATCTTGTATATTTTGAACCTTAGCAGCAAGATTATTCAGGCTGGAAGCCAAACTCTGGACGTCCATGATAAACAGCTGAGGTCAGAGCCATTCAAGGATTAAGAGGAGGAAAGAAGCAGCCAAGCTGCAATTAAGGCTAGGCAGCAAACACTGAGGAGGGGAAAAAAAAAAAAAACTTCCTCAGACTACTATTCCTCCTACTTCAGCCAAAACGATGACCAATTTTTTTTTTTTGTGGCCGGCTATACTGTCATGATCCCAAAGGCAGGGGATCACAAAAGGACAAGCACAAAAACAAAACAAGCTCTAGGGTGATGGAACCTGAGCTGACCGCGATCCTGAACCTAAACACACAACTAGCAGTAGCCGGGGAACGTGCCTACGATGATTCCTAGACGTCTCGCGCCAGCCGAAGGATTAACTTCCCCTATTAGAAGAAACACAGACCTCACTTGCCTCCAGAGAAACACCCCACAGAAATAGCAGCCCCCCACATGTAATAACGGTGAAACGAGAGGAAAGCACACACGTAGTTATGAAAATAAAATCAGCAAAAATGAGGCCCGCTAAAGCTAGATAGCAGAGGATACAAAAGTGAACTGCGCGGTCAGCGAAAAACCCTTCAAAAAACCATCCTGAAATTACTTGAACTCATGTGCCAACTTATGGAACATGAGGAGTAATTTCAGCCCACTAGAGCAACCAGCAGCAAGGAATCACATATCTGCAAGCTGGACTAAGACAAAAATTAAGCAAAACGTGGAACAGGAAAATCAAAACTTAGCTTGTCCTGAAGATAACAGACGCAGGTAGCAGAGGTAAAAAGACACGCTGATTACATTGATAGCCGGCGAGGAAATGACAAAAAAGCCAGGTTAAATAGGAAACTCCCATAACCTGATGGAACAGGTGGACACCAGAGACCGCAGAGAACACAAGTCACCCAGTACCATCAGTAACCACCAGAGGGAGCCCAAATACAGAACTCACAACAGCCTACACCATTTGCAAAAAGTCATAACACAAGGAATGGGAATGATTAAGGAGCTTTCATCTATCGACAGACATTCATCTACACACACGTAATCAAGTTTATACTTGTGCATGGCTGTTCGGCCATGCAAACCTTTTATAGCTGTCGCTCTTAAGGACCTTCCTAATGGTCCAATAGGAGCTGCTACAGGACCTGAGCGTGTGACCCCCGACCTCCAATGGGAGGTCATCATGTGGGCATGCTCAGTATGGGAAAAGCAGTCCCTGAAACGCCTGCCTGCTGCTGATCAGTACTGGCCATAAGGCAGAGCCTGGAAAGGCAGCAGTAACCAAGCACACAGTATCAGCTTGAGCCAGATACTGGGACCGACGTCTCCACTGAGCAGGCGCCACTGCGGCTGGAGGAGAATGGGAGACCGCAGCGGACATGGTTTGAGATTCCTCCTGTGCAACGGTGGGAAATCGACTCCTTACAGACTGGGGCCAGGATAGAGCCTTGTGGTACTCCACTGGAAACACTCTTTTAATTTGACTTGCAACCATTTATCACATTGCTTTAAATATGATCAATGAGCCAATTATCAGTCCACCAAAGCATAGCCTTGTCAATACCATACTTGGTAATTTTTATAATAAGGATAGTATGAGATACTTGTATCTTTTTAACCCCTAGATGACCACCCAGCAAATGTTTGTGGGTCATCTTGAGCATCACCCGGTGGTACGATTGAGGTGCTACCAACTGTTCCACCATTTTGTCCTGGACTTTGTCAGCCCAACATAGCAACTCCTGGTTGACCGCCATATGTGGAAAAAATGCTTCTTCCATCAGTTGCTGAGTCACCCCACTTACTTCTATTACCCTTTCCAGGCTTGGGCCAGGTTGGGAACCTGGAGCTGAGCTGTCCCAAATGCTCATCATGAGACTTTCAACTCTGGGATCTATGGTTTCTCCTTGACCTATCCTGCCAACACCTCTACTAGAGGAAATCTGATGGGTTCACACTCTTTCCCTATGAGAGTGACTCCTACGGCAGTTATCCCTGCCTCAGGATCTTCAGGTTCCAGGCCCAGACAGACTATTTCCCTGTGAGGATTAAAGTTATTCTCCTCTCAAAACAATCCCGTAAGAAAGGTCTTAACTAGGGATGAGCGACCTTTACTTTTATAGGATCGGGTCGGGTTTCACGAAACCCGACTTTTTCAAAAGTCGGGTCGAGTGAAATCGGCCGATCCTATAAAAAAGTCGGGGTCGGGGTCGTCCGAAACTCGAAACCCAATGCAGTGCATTGGGTTTCCATGGTTCCCAGGGTCTGAAGGAGCGGAAACTCTCCTTCAGGCCCTGCGATCCATATTTTAGTGTAAAATAAAAAATATCGCAATACTTACCCTCTGACGCGCCCTGGTACTAACCGGCAGTCTTCCTTCCTTAGAATCAGCCTTCCAGGACCTGGCGGTGACGTCGCGGTGACGTTGCGGCTTGTGATTGGCCGCGCGGCCGCCCATGTGACCGCTCGCGCGACCAATCAGAAGCCGTGACGTCACCGAAGGTCCTTCAAGCGCTGATTCTTAGGAAGGAAGGCTGTCGGAAGGAAGCAGGGCGCTTCCGAGGGTGAGTATATACCTAATAGGAATATACTCACCCTCGGAAGCGCCCTGCTTTCTTCCGACAGCCTTCCTTCCTAAGAATCAGCGCTTGAAGGACCTTCGGTGACGTCACGGCTTCTGATTGGTCGCGCGAACGGTCACATGGGCGGCCGCGCGGCCAATCACAAGCCGCGACGTCACCGCGACGTCACCGCCAGGTCCTGGAAGGCTGATTCTAAGGAAGGAAGACTGCCGGTTAGTACCAGGGCGCGTCAGAGGGTAAGTATTGCGATATTTTTTATTTTAATTCTTTATTTTACACTTTAATCTGAATTCCGATACCAATTCCCGATATCTTAAACATATTGGGAATCAGTATCGGAATTCCGATTCCAGATTCAAAAGATCGCCGACTTCATGGCCGACCCCACACTGGGGTCGGGTCGGGTTTCATGAAACCCGACCTTGCCAAAAGTCGGCGACTTTTGAAAAATCTCGACCCGTTTCGCTCAACCCTAGTCTTCACTAGTGATGAGCAAATACATTAGGCACTATTCGTTACTCGGACAAATAGTATCGTATTCGAGCTATTCGTTACTTGGTCAGTTATTTATTTATTCGGCGCAGTATAATTGAGTGACCCGCCCAGCATGTTTGGTGCTTTATTTGCAGCCAATGAACATGCTAGGCTGGCTTGCCAGTCACAGTAATGCCAGCGCTATCTTTGGTGTGGAATTACTGTGATTGTCTCGCCTTCCAGCATCATATTTAAAGGCTGCCGTTGCCATCTTGCGCATATTGCAACCAGAAACAGTATAGGGAGAGCATAGTTTCAGATTAGGCAGAATGAAAGGAGTGTAGGAAAAGTGATAGAAGGTTATAGTGATTGTTATTTATTCCAAAAAGCTTGTGTAAGAGCTGAAGATTGTCAAGATTAGTTGTTTGGTATATGGGGATTTAGTAGGGAGAAATTTAATAGGAGGGAGGGAGGGTAGGTGAAAGGCAGGCACCTGTTTCCTCATCATTGCAAGTACATGCTGCAGCTCTCTGCTATTTTCTACTTAAAATGCCTAATATTTGTCTAGCAGTTGTGCGACTAGCGTAATCTGGGTAGAGATAAACGTCTTTGACAATTTACCAGGGGCAATAATCTTCATTACTCCGAATTTGGAGTATGTCAACAAGACGATTGAAAAAAAATTATAATTTTCTATTGTTTTTAAAAATATTGTTTCCGTATCTAGCAGTAGTGCGACTGGCGCAAACTGAGTGGAGATAATCGTATGTGGCAATTTAGTAGGGGCAATAATCTTCATTACTCCACATTTGGAGTGTGTCAGCAAGACGATCGCCAAAAAATAACCACACATTGCTAGATATAGTGAATTTGTACATAAGACCATTATAAGGGTACTTGTAAAAATAAAGCCACTATTTTTTTGGTTTCAGGAGCATAACGCATTTAAGATGAGAAAGGGTGATGTTAAGTGACGTGGATGTGGTGGTAACCACCAACGCAGTGTGAAAGATCCGAAGGTGACTGTATCTCGTTCTAGGTTCATGTCAAAATTTGGTCAGTGCACTACACCACTAACAAACCCAGACAAGTGGGAGGATTTTGTGGGTTGGATGGCAGACAAAGGCTTCAGTGTGTTGGCAAGCAGCCACATGAACTCTTCCCCACAGTCCAGTCTCAGTAGCCAAGAGGCTGGAACTCTATATTCTCAAACTGTTACTCCTTCCTCCCACCATCAAGAGTCCCAGGAGACATATAACCCCAACCCTGGCCACTCTGAGGAACTGTTAACGTTCCTTTGTAATTTGTCAGGCCTCGCAATGTGCACCTTTAAGGAGGGTCATGAGGAGGTGGCGTTCAGTGATGCCTAAATATTTGAGCACCCACGGCCAGGAGAAAGGCACGTTGGGGAAGTTCAATTGATGTGTGAAGAGGTGGAGGATAATCATGGCACAGTTGCCATTAGGTCAGCCTCTAACTCAGAAGGAGGATCACATTGCGGAATTGGAAACCAACGTGGTCAATGATGAGGACACTATCCAACCTGGCATGGTGGCATGCCTAGTGAGCACAGCAGTACAGAGAGGGATGGATCTGTATCAAGAAAACAGGCAAGAAGAGGTAGTGGTTTGTCCAGAGGTAGAACTCGGTCAATTGTTCCACAGGGTCCCCCCACTCTGCTAGATAAGAGGCCAAGGGTGCATTGTTCCCCTGTTTGGCAGTTTTTTTCTGAAAGTCCTTCAAATGAAACAACTGTAACTTGCAGCATCTGCCAAACCAAGCTAAGAAGAGGCAAAAACACTGCCAACCTGAGCACCACCAGCATGCAAAAGCACATGGCAGTCAATCACCACAGTAGGTGGGGTGGAACATCTAGGTATCAAATCTGTGTCTGAGGGTGAAACCACTGCCCATTCCCATGTTATGGCCTTCCCAATCTGCTGACCATGAAGTAGGCTAGGCACTGATTCCTCTTGCCCACAACCAGCAGTTGCAAACACACAACAGTCAGCAACCATGTCTACTGCATTGTCCCTGCATATCGTTCAGTTGTCCCTACCCCAGATATTTATTAGAAAGCAGAAATATCCAGCAACCCACCCACCCACAGGCCCATATGCTAAACACCCACATTGCCAGATTACTAGCCCTGGAAATGTTGCCATTTTGACTTGTGGGAACTGAGTCTTTCTGCTACCTCTTGGCAGTGACAGCCTCAAGGCACTTTATTCATAGCCAACACTATATTTCCCTGTGTGCCGTCTCCGCGTTGCATAAGCACGTTACACAGTATCACCCATGCTATGGCCAACATAGTCACAGGGAAGGTCCACCTAACCACAGACACGTGACAAGTTCTTGTCAACAGGGACAATACATTTTCCTGAAGGCACACTACGCTAACCTAAGAACTGATACCACTGATACATATCCTAAAGTTAAATACCGGGACAAAATCCCATATTAATAAGGACGATCTAATAGTTACCAGGACACTCCAAAATAACCAATCCTACAACAACCAAGGAGTACAAAAGTCCCATATACAGGTGTAAGACATTAAACAGTAAGTTTATTAAACATATAAATCACATACATACAAATCAGCAACACAAGGTACAGGGATGATGCGTATACAAAAGACACTAACACTGTAATAACACCAAAGGCATAACAGGCGGATAACCTATAGCCGGGTATAGTACAACATACATCCCTAAAGTGCTTATTGCAGAGTAAAAATGCCATGATGTATGAAGCTATATCCC
Source organism: Ranitomeya imitator (assembly GCF_032444005.1). Taxonomy (NCBI): domain Eukaryota; kingdom Metazoa; phylum Chordata; class Amphibia; order Anura; family Dendrobatidae; genus Ranitomeya; species Ranitomeya imitator. Next base: position 276,599,250 of record NC_091282.1, read on the forward strand.
TTTGAGTATAGTAGTCGTAGTGCGTGTCGCCAGCAGCCCCGACGCGCATTTCACGTTGGGCTTCCTCGGGGGGTTGGGAAGCCCAATGCGAAACACGCGTCGGGGCTGCTGGCGACACGCACTGGCACATTCATATGGGTAAGATTGGCGGTGTACCTTTTTTATCTACTTACCTTCTTGATAACCCTATATAGGACTGGCTACACACTATGACTACTATACTCAAAGGGATATAGCTTCATACATCGTGGCATTTTTACTCTGCAATAAGCACTTTAGGGATGTATGTTGTACTATACCCGGCTATAGGTTATCCGCCTGTTATGCCTTTGGTGTTATTACAGTGTTAGTGTCTTTTGTATACGCATCATCCCTGTACCTTGTGTTGCTGATTTGTATGTATGTGATTTATATGTTTAATAAACTTACTGTTTAATGTCTTATACCTGTATATGGGACTTTTGTACTCCTTGGTTGTTGTAGGATTGGACACTACGTTAACCTGATGGAGTCTTGGAAAGAGTCAGAGGCTGGGACATCACTCATCTTACCCACACCAAGAATAGCAGGCCATCTTCCATCAGAGTTTCAGTTTCCTCGTATTCCACTTCCTGTCTCTCCTCCTTCTCCTCATCATCCCCAGCGGAACTAGCTTCCCCATCACTCCCCAGCTGGGAAATCTGGTGTACTGCCTTGGCAAAGCCGCAGCACGCTCTGCTGAAGCTCATTTGTTTAGGTCAGGGGTGGGGAATCTTTTTTCTGTCAAGGGCCATTTGGATATTTATACAATCCTTCAGGGGCGGTACAAACTCCACCCTCAAAATGCATCCTGACTTTGGCACTGGTTTCAGGATGTAATCTTGCATTGCATGTCCTTCAATGTTCAGTAGTGAACACTGCATGTGTATGCTAACAGAGCAAGAACAAATTAATGAGCTGGTAGAAATCAAAATACAGTTCCCTGCCCAAGAATGCGGTCCCTGAGAATCTGCTCGAGGGCCTGGTAAAAGGTCATTGAGGGCTGAAAATAACCTTGGGGCCTGAGGCTCCCCACCCCTGATGTAGGTGATAAAGCTCACAACACAGCTGAGCTGTTGAAAGGGCTAAAAGAACAGACCATTCAAAGGTTCTCCACACTGAACCTCCAACCAGGTCTGATTGTGTGCTATAATGGGCGTAAGTTGGAGGCTGCTTTAAAGTTTGGCAAGCTGGTAAACACGTTCCATGCATGGCCACATGCTGAACTTGGTTGTACATCGGTTTTTAAAAACATACCCTGATTGCCTTACCTACTTGCCAAGGTACACCGTGTCAGGGCACATTTCCGAAATTCATTTCAGGCTTTCGCCCGCCTAGCTTCGCTGCAGCAGCATTTTAATTTGCCTTGTCATCGACTGCTTTTTGACCTACCCACACTCTGGAATTCGACCTTCTATATGCTGGCAAGGCTTAGTGAGCAGCAGAAGGTAGTCTCTGAATCCCAGTTTCACAATGCCCATCAGAGCAACACTCTGCCCCCACACATAACAACTGCCGAGTTTGTGTGGATCGCTGACAAATGTGAGGTTCTTCAAAACTTTGAATACTACACCAAGATAGTGAGTGCTGATAATGCTATTATGAGTGCAACATTCCATGGCACTGTCTAGTAAAACATTCTCTGCAGAATCTGAAAGATGAAGCTTTGAATGCCAAGCAGGTGGCTATGGAGCAAGATTGTACAGTGGCTGATACCAGACAGCCCAGCCTCACACAGTATTCTCAGGCCACATTGGGTGATGATGAGGAATAGGAGGAGGAGGAGGAACAAGATTTAACTCCTGTGTTATATTCACCTTACAGAGGCTTCACCCACTATGACAGTGGTTCCATTGGGATCTCGTTGGCAAATATCTGTGGACATAACAAAACGCAGGTTTCACAGCACTTGGTGGCCCTCTGAAAATGTAACGCGAGGGCCGCATAATGACATGGCAGTCAACATGGTGGTGGTGGCAGGCAAAGCCCAACATTTAAATGGGCATGTTTGAAATGGCATGGTAAAGGGTTGGGTAATATATATTCCACTATGTGGCTAACTGTTTGACTTGAGGGAGGGACCTCCCGAATGTAGGAGTGAGAGCTCTCCCAAATGTATGATACAGGGCCTCCTGAGGGCCCTTACCAAACTCAGGTTTCACTTCACCTGCTGGCACTCTGCTAATTGTCAGCAAGGGCCGCATAATGACATGGCGGTGGAAATGGTGGTGGTGGTGGGCAATGCCCAAAATTCAAATGGGAATGTTTGAAATGGCATTGTAAAGGGATGGGGAAATCTGTATTCCACTATCTTGCTATTTGGCATGAGGGAGGGTCCTTCCAAATGTTGGAGTAAGAGCCCTCACAAATCTTAAAGTAAAATATAAAGCCAAACACTGTGAACATATACTAAAGTAGAGGTATAATTACAATTTTTTTTATTTTGCATTACATGCATATAATTATGAATTATGTAATTATGAAGGAAATAATGTTTCCTAGTATTTTTCTCTTTAAAATTTTTTTTTTGTTTGGTTGGGTAGGTGTTTTTAAAAATCCGTAAAATCAGCGCAATATTCTGACAGTTATTCCCAGATACTGTATGCGAGTCAAAAAGGCATGCAGGCATCTTCTTCTTGCCGTTCCCATTTCATTTTAGCTTTTTCCCATCCATTTCAGCTTTTTTCTCATGCCACCAGACCTGTTTGTTGGGTCCAGCAGAAAAATATTCGGCTTTCCCATTGAATTTCATTGGATTCGTTATTTGGGAAGAATACGCGGGGATATTAGAAATTATTTGTGCCGATTTCCCCGAATCCGAATATTTCATATTCGATCATCACTAGTCTTCACAACCCCTACCACATGTTTAACCTCCCCCTCCCTGCATGGAATGTAAAAAGTAACCTCTGCTGTCGTATACTCACCAAAAATATAATTGACACTGACTTTTCCCCCAGTTGGTTCTAGCTGGGAGATCAATGACCCATACACGAGTGTCACTAGGCTCCCTGAGTCCAAGAGAGCCTCTGTCCAGTGTCTGTTAATGGGCACTTCGCAAAGATGGGGTTCACCTATAGAAGGCCTTGGCATACATTGATACCTGGCAAGTAAACTCGCAGTCCATGGAAATAGCAGTCAGGGGGCAGTTGACAGCCATCTATTCTGGTCCTTGGCACAGCCAGAACCTTATAGGGTGGCACAGCTAGTACATGAGACTGGTTTAGAGGAAACTGGCCTTCTGCCATGTTCACTCTGTAGTACCCCCTAAAATATAAGTGAGTAAAATAAATATTAATTAAATACCCCCCAGTATGTTATCAGTTCTGACTGATCCCAGTGGCAGGTCGTGCCCCTTTCCCAGCTCCTGGGTATTAGGCATCAGGATTGTTCCTCTGCACAGGATTGATCCCAAGTCTTATATTCCACTGTGGTCTTCCATTCAGTCCCAAAAACAGTAGATGCTGCTCAGCAAAGACATTGATCCCAGCTTCTTGCTCCCACTTGAGCTTAGCACCTGCACCAGGCAGCTGATGTCGCAAGTGCTGCTTTAGCACAGGCCGAGTGACCGGGCAAGCTCAATCACCAGCATAGTGGGAGGTGAGTTATAGGGACCCCAACTAGCATCTATTCTTTTGTATGCCTGTGACCTCTAACAGGATACAGTCCTCAGTTTTTCACAGCGAGGCAGCAGCTCTGTGGAGTAACAGAGCTGGCTTATATGTTTGCTGTGCACACAGTGTGACTCTTAACACCATGTGCGGCTGTCGCCATTCAGCTACTTTCTGTTCACCCTTGTTTATACAAGCTGCAGTTTACCATCTCAGCACGGTGAACCCCAGGTTGTGAATGTTCTTTATGTAATATTTTATTTAGTGCACTCCACAACCCTAAGACTAGGCTTGCAGAGGCTGGCATGTTTGCTGCATTGGCGCAGAGTCCTGTATGAAGTCCTGTTTGGGCTTATAACGTTCGAAAAGGCTAACCAACTGACAACCATTGCCGGGGCCCCCTTGCCCCACCCAATGCTGTGTGGCTGCTGGTAGAGTTCTCACAAGCCGATAAACCACCACCCTTTCTACCATCTGGGATGGAGTCAAAATCTCAGGCTGGAGCCTTTTTTTTACCAAGTGAAATAAGTTAGATGCCTGAGACCTAGCCTGTTGGGCCTCCACAAAGGTCCAATGATATATCCGCTGCTCCCATACAAAGGTGTTGCCGGAAATCAAGCAAGGATCTCACAATAAAGGCATCCACAGTCCCGAGGGTCAAAATGCCTTTTAGGCATCTCCTGCCAGGAACGGGGCCAACACTTCAGTCTACTTGTGGGCTGGCAAGTTCTCCCCTCTCACGGTTGTTTTGAAGACGCTGAGGAAGGCTTCCATGTTGTCCTCCGGACTCATTTTCTTCAGCACCATTCTGATGCAGAATTAGGCTACTAGTCTGATGATATTATGCATTGGAGAGTACCAATTGTTTCAGTATATCTTCCATTATGTCAGTGGGATTGAGCTGCAGTATTGCAGGCTTGATTACAGACATGCAGTTTACTTTACGGTATTCCTTAGTTCACACTGCCCACATTCTCCATCATATGTAAGTCAATGGTTTTCATGTCCATGCAGCAATAACAATAATCTTTATTTATATAGCACCAACATATTCCGCATCACCTTACAATTCAACAGTTCATATACAAGTCATAAGTAACAATGTTCAAGATAGTACAGGGTGGGCCATTTATATGGATACACCTAAATAAAATGGAAATGGTTGGTGATATTAACTTCCTGTTTGTGGCACATTTGAAGTCAGCCATTCGGGATCCAACTTTATTTTTTTCAATGGGAAGAGGGTCATGTAACACATCAAACGTATTTAGAGTTTCACAAGAATAACAATGGTGTGCTTGGTATTAATGTAGCTTTACTCTTTCATAAGTTATTTACAAGTTTATGACCATTTAGAAAACAAACAAAATGTGGTGGTGCACCATATTATGGGTGTCAGGTCCGAGAATTCCTACATGGACAGTTTCCTGGAAATTGGATTGGTCGTCTTGGGCCAGTTGAATGGCCAACAAGGTCTCCCGATCTGACCTGTTATGACCTGGTGGTCAGGACAATAATGGACCTGGTGGTTAAGAGCACACGGAATGACCTGATAGTTACTGATAATATAGGACGAGCTCTGGGACGTGGGAACTCTGCTGACCGCAATCCCTAATCCTATCAACCACACTAGAAATAGCCGTGGATTGCTCCTAACGCTCCCTATGCAACTCGGCACAGCCTAAGGAACTAGCTAGCCCTAAAGATAGAAAAATAAAGCCTACCTTGCCTCAGAGAAATTCCCCAAAGGAAAAGGCAGCTCCCCACATATAATGACTGTGAGTAAAGATGAAAATACAAACACAGAGATGAAATAGATTAAGCAAAGTGAGGCCCGACTTACTGAACAGACTGAGGATAGGAAAGGTAGCTTTGCGGTCAGCACAAAAACCTACAAAAAGACCACGCAGAGGGCGCAAAAAGACCCTCCGCACCGACTCACGGTGCGGAGGCGCTCCCTCTGCGTCCCAGAGCTTCTAGCAAGCAAGACAACAATCAAAATAGCAAGCTGGACAGAAAAATAGCAAACCAGAGAAAAACAAGCAGTCACTTAGCTTCTGCTGGGAAGACAGGTCACAAGAACGATCCAGGAGTGAACTAGACCAATACTGGAACATTGACAGGTGGCATGGAGCAAAGATCTAAGTGGAGTTAAATAGAGCAGCCAGCTAACGAATTAACCTCGTCACCTGTGGAAGGAAACTCAGAAACACCCACAGCCACCAGAGAATGTCCATGGACAGAACCACCCGAAGTACCATTCATGACCACAGGAGGGAGCCCGACAACAGAATTCACAACACTGACCCCCTTAGACTTTTATCTTTGGGGTCATCTGAAGGCAATTGTCTATGCTGTGAAGATACGAGATGTGCAGCATCTGAAACAATGGATACTGGAGGCCTGTGTTAGCATTTCATTTGCAGTGTTGCTATCAGTGTGTCAAGAGTGGGAGAAGAGGGTTGCATTGACAATCCAACACAATGGGCAGCACTTTGAACACATTTTATAAGTGGACATAAACTTGTAAATATCTCATGAAAAAATAAAGTTACTTTAAAACCAAGCGATAGGAGGCTCTAAACAGAAGTGTTTTTAGGGAGTGCCTAAAACTGTACCAGTTGTGGTTAGTCCTAGTTTATTGGGGTGGAGCATTCCAGAGTATGTTTGCAACTTGGAAGAAGTCTTGGAGCCGAGAGTAGGAGGTACGGATTAATGTGGATGTTAGTTGAAAGTGGCTTGATGAGCATAACAAGCGTGTAGACAGATAAACAGCAATAAGGGAGATGACACATTGTGGAGAGCTTTGTGGCTGAGAAAAAGCAGTTTAAATTGGATCCTTAAATGTATGAGCAGCCATGCAATGACTGGAACAGAACAGAGATGTCTGAGTAACAATTAGCCAGATAGATGACCCTGGCTGCTGCATTAAGGATGGACAAGGGGAAAGTCAATTGAAGGGAAGGCCAATTAATAGGGCATTACAGTAGTCAAGGAGGGAGTGGATCAGGGCAAAAGTGAAGATTTCTGTTGTTTCCATGGTGAGAAAGGTGCTGATTCTAAAGATGTTATTTAGGTGCAAGCAACAAGAGGGGAAAAGAGATTGTACACAGGAGGTGAAGGAAAGATTGGTGTGAAACATAACACTCAGACAGCGAGCCTGCTGCCTAGGTGTTATAGTGGTGCCACATACAGAGAGGGAGATGTCAGCTTTAGGGATGTCAGTAGATCCCGGGAGGAGAAGAATTTTAGTTTTGGAAAGGTTGAGTTTCAGATAGAGAGCAGACATGATGTTGGAAACTGTGGACAGATCGTCACTGGTGTTCTGTATTACAGTGGGGGTTAGTCAGGAGATGAAGTATATTGTTGTGTGTTATCAGCATAAAGATGGTACTGAAAGCCATATTTGCTGATGGTCTGTCCAATTGGGGTTGTGAAAGATAGAGAAGAGGGCCAAGGGCTGAACCCTGAGGGACACCAATAGTTAGAGGCAGAGGAGAAGAAATGGATCCAACGAATGATACACTGAAGGATAGGTCAGAAAGATAGGAAGATAATAGAGCAGGGCCCTTAATGCCTATTGATTGGAGTATAGAGAGTAGGAGATTGAAAGCTGCAGAGAGGTCGAGAAGAATGAGCAGAGAGTAGTCAATAATACGTTTTGCTGTCAAAAGGTCATTGGTCACTTTGATGAGTGCAACTTCTGTAGAATGTAGGGGGCCGAGGGCAGATTTTGATGGATCCAGGAGAGATTGAGTGGAAAGTTAACGGGTAAGGTGATCCAAGAGTTTAGAGATTAAGGGGAGATTGGAGACTGTTATACATTTATTTGTGCAGGATGGGTCGAGAGAGGGTTTTTTAATAATGGAGTAATGATAGAGTGTTTGAAGGAGGAGGGAAAATACCAGAAGAGAGAGAGAGATTGAAGATTGAAGTGATGACTGGAGAGAGACTGGAGTTGATGTGAGGGAATGGGGTCAGTAGTTTATGTAGTAGGACAAGACAAAGAGAGTATCCTGGAGAGTTATTCTTCTATGACGTGATCAAATGTGGAGACTGAGCCAGAAGAGATTTGGGGAGAGATGGGAGTCATGGCTCTTGGTTACTGGGTGTAGGATTCCTGATGGATATTCTCTATTTTCTCTGTAAAGTGTGAGGCCAGATGATCAGCACAAGTGTCTGTGACAGAGGCCTGTGCTTTCAGACTGAGGAGGAAGTGATAGGTGTCGAAAAGTTTTTGGGTTGTTAGAGGAGATCAGGGTGGTGAAGTAGGTCTGTTTGGTGAAGTGAAAGACAGAGTTGCAGGTTCTCAACATAAATTTTTAATGGATGAAGTTTTCTAGTGTGCAAGTTTTCCTCCATAGGCATTCAGCACTCCTAGAGCATCTGTGGAGAAATCAAGTTTGCGATGTGTGCCAGGGTTGTTTTACTCTGTGCTTGGAAGTTCTGAGGGTGAGAGGTGCTACTCGGTCTGGGGTGCTATTTAGAGTCTCATTGCAGTGATGTATAGCCAGATCAGGAAAGGATAATGAGGAGACTGGGGACAGTGATAAGTGTTGGGAGTATGTAAGTGTATGAGGGTTAATGACTTGTAGATTTCTGAATGTGTTATTGGTAAGAGTTTGGTGGGGTCAGCAAGGATTTGTGAGAGTGAAGGAGAGAATGTTGTGATCAGAAAGGGGAAGAGGGGAGTTATTTAGGTAGGAGATTGAACATAGCTGGACAAAGACTAGATCAAGGGTGGGTCTTTGTGTGTCTCAGAGGTTGAGAGCTTTGAGAGGCCAAGAGAAGTTAGTATAGATAGAAGCTGGGATGCAAATGGGTATGTGGGACTTTTTATGGGGATATTGAGATCTCCCAGGATAAGGTTGGTAATTCGGAGGACATGAAGTGCGGCAGCCAGCCATAAAAATGGTCAAGGAACTGGTTAGGTGAGCCAGTGACCGAAGAATGCTCACCTAAAACTTTATTTTCAAACCCTCAAAATTATTCCATAACTTTTATCCTCCGGTTCACAGTTGGAGCATCAGTCCATTGCCGTAGGTGATTGCACCACTGTATCACTCGTGGGTGCATCAGTAGCTTTGCCTTCTTTGACCTGGGTCCAGAGTAACACAGACCTGTCTGCATAGAGCCTCCTGCTCTTCTCCTTGGAAACAAAACACTAGCACAACCAAACCTCAGCTGATCGTTTAAATGGGTTTCATGGACATAGATCATTCCCAAGATCCAGAGTGGAGGGTCAGATCTGTTCCACTACCATTCTGCAGATCTTTCCAAAAATAAAAGCCCATGACGGGTTTTCCTAAATCTGACTTGGTCAAATAGATTGACCCAATCCACTCACTTTTATTTTGCATTGTAACCACAGGAGTGGCTGTAATTAAAATGATGTCCAACTGGTTCAGTATGCCTCTATGTGCATCCTGGGGGACATATGACAACCCTCGTATATTATTCCCCTCACTGTCTCACAAACTATACATAATGATTTTGAAGAGTTTAATAATAATAATAATAATAATAATATTAATTTTTATTTATATAGCGCCAACATATTCCGCAGCGCTTTACAAATTATAGAGGGGACTTGTACAGACAATAGACATTACAGCATAACAGAAATACAGTTCAAAACAGATACCAGGAGGAATGAGGGCCCTGCTCGCAAGCTTACAAACTATGAGGAAAAGGGGAGACACGAGAGGTGGATGAAAAGGGGAGACACGAGAGGTGGATGGAGTTTGTAAAAATTGTATGAAAAATGGTACATATTATTTTTCCATGAACACATCCCTTTGGAAGTAAAACAGTCTATTTATAGAGGAATACCTAGTACATGAAAGAAGACCAAAGTCTAAAAAAGGAGGGGTATGCTGCATACAAAACACTTTTCATATAACATCAAGAATTAATCAATGCTACCAAACATTCTGCAAAAAAGATGGCACATGTATGAATGCAAGTGGGTAATAGGGAAATAAAAAGTTATTTTAGACCGAGCTCCACAAAATAGCAATATGACTCCATGACCAGACAGATTAAATGGATAGGTGTTTAGAACAATGAGCATGATTCCTGTAAAATAAAAATTACAATAAAAAAAATAAATAAAAAGAACAAATACCATTATACAATAAAATACGATTAAAACCCTAACAAACAGGGTCTACAGGAACTGTGCAAAACTGAGGACCTCATTGAGGCCCTTAGGATGAACACAATCAGTTTTCATGATCCACTTGGCCTCTAATCATGCTCAGTATTGCTGTGGAAATGGTCATTGCCAAAAGCCTTTAACAGATTGGCATTGCAAGTGCAGCTTGAAATGTTTTGGAATTGTCTTCAACTGCATTAGATCATAAACTTGGCTGTATTCTTAATGTCCCCCACGTGTTTACTGATGTGTATCTTAAGTTGTGTAGAAGTTAGACCCACGTACATAATTTGGTGAAGACACATCACACAAGAGATGATGCCAATAGTGTTACAGATGATATGCTGTGTGATTTTACATTCCATTTTGCCATCACTAGACTCAAAATCTGAGGTTCACACCTCACTCGGGCATGCTGCGCAGTCTCTACACTGAACAAACCCCCATTTCGGTCCTCTTTAGCCGAATGCTTTATCTGTTTTTGGATCCTCATAGAAAGGTTCACACCTCACTCGGGCATGCTGCGCAGTCTCTACAATGAACAACCCCCCATTTTGGTCCTCTTTAGCCGAATACTTTATCTATTTTTGGATCCTCATAGAAACTGAAAACTAAAATATCCTTCAAACACTATGATTTTCTATATGTTATAGAAGAGTGTGCACTGGTATAATTGGAGAGTACCCGGTCTGTCTTCAGAATTGTCCAAAACTTATTCAGGGCCTTTTCCATGTCAAAACATTTGTTATTAAAAGTGAAAATAAATCTTACTTGTGATGTTGAGGTAAGTTGCAATCTTCTGGGGCACAGGAGATGCCTCCCGGTGGACTGCAGTTCTCTCTGGAAGCCATTTTTTATCTTTCTTTTTGAATATCCTTCTTGAATATCTTTTGGAGAGTTCGCCAGGTTGTTTAAAACAAAGAACCATCCAATAAACATTTTCTTAGTGTCCGTCGGAATCAGCTTCTTGAAATGTACCGGATGAGATGCGACTGGTTGGATGATGATGCATGCAGGAATGCGATAACTGACTTATCTTTGCTGAAAACTTCTGTACAGAGGAAGCCATCTTTGGTGTTTGAGATCCTAATGTCTAGAAAATCTATGATGGTTTGACTGTATGAGTAGGTTAACTTAATGTTATGCTGATTGTTTGAAACACATAGTACAAAAGTTTTCAGTTTTTTATCCAAGCCCTGCCAAATCATGAAATCATCATCATCAATAAAACAAGTCCATAGTAACACTTTCTCAATAAGAGAAAGTAAACTTGCAAGAAAAATGGTAAAAAAAAATTGTGAAATTGCACTTTTTTTGCAATTTTACTACACTTAGAATTGTTTTCTTGTTTTCCAGCACAATATATTTTAAAATCCATTGTGCCACTATGGTTATATGAAAAAATAAAGTTATGGCTCTTGGAAGAAGGGGAGGTAAAAAAAAAACGAAAAAAAAACAAAAACCTGAAAATGGCTTTGACATGAAGGGGTTAATGTACTAACCTGATCTGTAACTGCACTAGACATAATATATAGTTTACCCGAAATATTCCTTTAAGTAAGTGATTTCCAACCTTATTACTGCAGGAAATCCCAAAAGCCAGTCCTGCTCCACAGACTCTTTTTGTAGGTTTTTGATTCTTTAATTCTTGTCCAATGCTATAATTTGCATCGGGTGCTGTGTGCTTACATTATTTTTTTTAGCAGGCTGAAATCAGTTTTTGTTATTGTTGCGCAATGGGAAACTCTTGCTTACATCTAAAAGATCTCATTCCCCAGGATTTCTGAAAATCTTGCTAGAGATGTACTGCTAAAATTTTTAGACATAGCTTAAAATTGTTCTCTACTGCACTGAAACAGAATAAATATCAAATTATACAGTATGTCAATTTTGTTACAATTGTATAATAATTTAAGCAAAATTTGTATACATATCAAATGAAGTGTAATTAGTTATGTAAATGGGTTATGGGGTATGTTACTGCTTTTTCATAAACTTTTATGTTGCACAGAGGTAAAGATGAAAGGCTATGTTGACAGTGTGTTGACAGCATAGACCATGTTATCTGCTTTGAAACTGAGTTACCACTGTAACCTTTCCAGCTGTCTTATAAAAGACATAGTATGACATATACGCTTAGGGAGAACATAGGGACCTATTGAAAGGGGACATAAAGAATTGTTCTATTATTCAGCATGGTTATCATTTCTCTTAATAAATCCCCCTGACAGGAGACATAAAACTATCAGCTGTGATTTGAAACCCGTATTAAAGCTGTCAAAAGAGCCTTTAAAAGAAGCAATTTCAGCAATATTATTTCATCTTTTTCTATTAACGAGCACTTCCCTCTAAAGAGAGAAAAAAAATACATTAGTATAGAATCATTAGTTTAAGCAAATGCAGGTGAATTTCTTTCCTGGGAAATTTTAAGCAATTGTCTTTAAATGGTACAATTCCAATCAAACATAATTTTGATGCAATACATTCATTATGTGTTAAGCATTGCACAAAGTCAATTTCCCTGGTTGTATTCCTTTATTCAGTTGGGAATACTTATTCTTGTTAGAAGTGCCTGTGTTTATACTAAAAAGAATGCATTATACTTCTAATCTGGTAACGTAACTTTATAATGCTCTGAAAAGTGGAAGCATAATAAAATAATGATTAACCAATGCTGTTGAAGTTAATTATTGCTCTACTTTGCATTCTAGATGAGAAATGACTGAAAAGAACCCAGAAGAGCATTCAATTAATGCTTTGTAGAGGATTGTAAAAGTTTAATACACTCTTTTACCTCATGAGTGCTTAAATGTTCAGGTTCCTTCAGTACTAGAAGATCAACAGCTTGCTTTCTCGGATTCAGATAGGCTATTTCTCCCCTTGATATATTCGTTTAAGTGAAAAAGGATAAAATAGTTGATCAATCTATTTCTCACTGCTGTGACCTCTGAGAACAGAGCTCTGAAATACAATGCTGGAATGTGGTGGTAACCATTGATGATCGGTTAGGCTGCTGGAGAAAGCAGTCATACCTCTATCGATTGGCAAGTTACTATAGTACTTGAGTAATGTCATAACTTAAAATGATGGGAAAAACCATTAATGGTAACAGTTTGGCACCACAAGAGGGGATTAGGATCTTTTTACAAAGAAATAAACTAAGACAATGCTCACAGGTTCAGTATTTGGTCAGTATTTGACATCAGTATTTGTAAGCCAAAACCAGGAGTGAGTGATAAATGCAGAAGTGGTGCATATGTTTCTATTATACTTTTCCTCTGATTGTTCCACTGCTTATTTTGGCTTACAAATACTGACGTAAAATACAGGCCAAATACGATACAAGTGAATGTGCTCTTATTAAGCAAATAAACTGAAGACTAATGAGAAAAAGGCCTGAGTCGGCGGGGGTTGAGCCAGTAGAAAGCTTTAGTGGCAGTACATGTGTGGAGCAAGGTGATTATAACATGTGGTGGGGTTTTTCATGTCTTCTGCGGCTAATTTGATTGCCATCAAATAAATTGAATGTAAGTCGAATTTCCTGAATATATTTAAAAAATGGGTCAACTTAAAGTTTTGGCAGATTCCCTCATATCTAGTTAATTTGAAACATGGTTTGCATTGAAGTAAATAGGTGACTGCTATGATCTGTAAAATATTTAGAATTGAGAGTACTCAGTGATTGATACCTTTTCATGGCTAACTGAAAAGATGGTAACAAATTGCAAGCTTTCGAGACTACTCATGTCTCTTCATTAGGCATAGACATAGGTATGAGTAGTCCTGAAAGCTTGCCATTTGTTAACATCTTTTCAGTTAGCCATTAAAAGGTATCAATCACTGTGGACTCTCAATTCTAAATATTGTTCTATCTACTGGTTAACACGGTACAAATAAATACAGTACAGACCAAAAGTTTGGACACACTTTCTCATTTAAAGATTTTTCTGTATTTTCCTGACTATGAAAATTGCACATTCACACTGAAGGCATCAAAACTATGAATTAACACATGTTGAATTATATACTTAACAAAAAAGTGTGAAACAACTGAAAGTATGTCTTATATTCTAGGTTCTTCAAAGTAGCCACCTTTTGCTTTGATGACTGCTTTGCACATTCTTGGCATTCTCTTGATGAGTCACCGGGAATGGTCTTCCAACAATCTTGAAGGAGTTCCCAGAGATGCTTACCACTTGTTGGCCTTTTTGCCTTCACTCTGCAGGTCAGCGACCCCAACGCGCGTTTCGCGTTCGACAGTTACCGCTTCCCCTGAGGAAGCGGTAACTATCGAACGCGAAACGCGCGTTGGGGTCGCTGACTGGGATCCAGACGGGACCTCTACTTTATCCCACATGGGTAATTAACTCTTTCTGCATCTTCTTTATTGCATGCACATGAATTTACGGCCATAGTTACAGCACTCATTTATATGCGTATACTAGTAAACTTGGCTGATTGGAGACTAGGTAATACTCTTATGTGTATGTGCTGGCAGCATACCTACTGCATATTTTGAGACAACCTGTCTCGGTCTGTGATTCATGGTCTCTTGTGTACCTGGATTTAGTCACAATTTGTCACTTCTATTTATATGGTAACTGTATGACTATATGTTTTCAATAAAGTTTATATTATTTTTGTATAATTTACTGGCTACTTTTTGACTCATGGTTCTCCTATTTTTTGCTATTTGGTTGAGTCACCCTTTTTTTGAAGTTATTTAGGCTGATGTTCATTTATGTATATGTCTTTGTAGCGCTTGATGGTTTTTTCAACTGCACTTGGTGACACTTTCAAAGTTTTCCCAATTTTTCAGACTGACTGACCTTCATTTCTTAAAGTAATGATGGCCACTCGTTTTTCTTTACTTAGCTGCTTTTTTCTTGCCATAATACAAATTTTAACAGTCTATTTAGTAGGACTATCAGCTGTGTATCCACCAGACTTCTGCACAGCACAACTGATGGTCCAAACCCCATTCATAAGGCAAGAAATCCCACTTATTAAACCTGACAGGGCACACCTGTGAAGTGAAAACCATTCCTGGTGACTACCTCTTGAACCTCATCAAGAGAATGCCAAGAGTGCAAAGCAGTCATCAAAGCAAAAGGTGGCTACTTTGAAGAACCTAGAATATAAGACATAATTTCAGTTGTTTCACACTTTTTTGTTAAGTATACAATTCCACATGTGTTAATTCATAGTTTTGATGCCTTCAGTGTGAATGTACAATTTTCAAAGTCATGAAAATACGGAAAAATCTTTAAAATCTTTAAATGAGAAGGTGTGTCTGTAATGTATATATATTTCCTGCTATGATATGTAGCATTTTATCCACTGTGGAACTGCATGAAAGATATTCTCATATTTTTTTTAAAAGGGAACCTGTCACGCGAATGATGCTGCTCATACTGAAAGTAGTTTGAATCACGGCCTGGCTGTACGATTGTAGACAAGTATATTTTTGCCTGAAATGTTCTGGTTTTTCATGGAAAATAAAGAGCCAATGAGACTAGACCAGTCTGACTCTGCCCTAAAATGCCAGAACAACAATTATTTAAAATATCACATTGAAGAGAGGCATATTACAATTTTTGAGTTAACACATCTGTAAAAAAAAAAACACTCTGTCTCGGGCCGGCAGTTTTTGTATACTAATAATATTTATTATTATTATTATTATTATTATTTATTATTATACCGCCATTTATTTGAAGCAATAACAGTTATTTTAGCACTTAAATACATATATTTGTATATTTGTTGTTTTTCTTCTGCTCTATAGCTATAAGCACAAATAACCATTAATGAAATAGCATTAGATTTACCAGTTCGATGGTAAACCGCAGACTACTAGTGAGCAGGGGAAGATATTGTTTGATGGTTAAGTCACTCTTTTGCAACAGTCCTTTTGTGTGTTTCTCAAAGAAAATAACGCAAAAAAGAGCATTTTTTCCCAGAATACATGCATTCAATCTTTTTCATTGTAAGGATTGAACACTAAAATAATTGCCTGCTTGAAATGGAAAGACAGGGAATGTTATATTTAATGTGTTCTTGATCTTTAATTCTTTCTGCTACAGAATAATCAGGCATAGCTTGAAGCTCTGGTTCTCGTAATCAAAATGTGTGCAAGGACATACACACTAATCATCATGTACAGTTGTGCAGAAGGACTTTATATTGTGTTGTATCTATATACATAGAAAGAAGTAATCAGTAAGATATTGAGAATAGCACTGTCTAGAGTTTAAAAAAAAATTCTCATTAAACCTTTATAGCTCATCATTTTCTATTCAATATGTTGTTGTACTTTTATAAGGCACAAAGTATTTAGACTCAATCAGGCACCAATGAAAAGCATATTAGCAGGAACAGTTTTAGATAAAGTGTGACTGTGGGCAAAAATACAAAACTGGCTCCAAATGCTAACATTCTGCACTATCACACAGAAACATTTAAGCTGTGTTAACACAATCTGATTTCAAACTAGTAAACAGGCTATATTAAAACCTTTCAGTGCTTGTTTACTGGCCCTTTTAGGCCGGTTTCACATTTGCGTTTGTGTCCACAGCGTTTCTTCCGCAAATATCCGAATGCGTTGTGCATTCCTATATTTAACATTAGAGATGCATGCGTCTGCGATCGGTTACTTTTTGCCGCGTTTGACGATGCATGCGTCGTTTTGTCGTCTGCAGGTTGGCGCGGTAAACGCTACATGTAGTAATTTTAGAGGCGTCAATTTGCCACCTAGAAACGTGTGCGGTTGATTGTGTAAGGAATGCGCCAAAAAACGCATTGCTGTCTATGTGAACGCATGCGTTCACAAGCACATGCATTTGCTTGCGTTCGTGAACGCATGCGTTGCACCAGAGAAAAACATGTCTAGACACTGATAAGCCACCCCCCACATACAAGGTGATAAAGGGAGGGAGTGGACATTTGCAGACAGAGAAGCTTTCAAGATGCAGCAGACCAGACACAGGAAGGAATCTACACTCAGAACAATGTGAGTATGCAGCAGACCAGACACAGGAAGGAATCTACACTCAGAACAATGTGAGTATATCCTAGCCAATGCCTTTATTTTCTATTTTCTGTCTCTACATGTCCTAATTTCTGCCATTTTTTCTTTCTGCATGCATCAGAATGTCTTCTTCTTCTGATGAGGAGCAACGTCCTGGGCCTTCTGAAGCCGAACATGTCAGTGAAGTGAGTATTCACCTCCTCAGATTGGTAAGTATTCAGTGTCACATCTACACATATGACAATTTTTGTTTTTCATTTTTTTAGAGCACTTCTACTGCGGCCGAGGCTTGTCAGGAGCAGTGGGGTCCCGGTCGAGTGTCAAGGCGGCAGCGTGTAAGTATACCTGGCTGACTGTTTACTGTATCCTCACTTTAGTATTCTTGAATCTTCCTTTCCTTACATTCCTATTTCTTTATATTTTTCTTCTGGAATCCTTTTTGTATCTTGACTTTCCTTATTCATGCCATTTCTCAGACACTGTTTTCTTTCTTTTCCTTATGCTAATGTATCCAACATTAATGTCTGTATTTAATTTTAAGGTTCCAGAACGGGATGAAGACCTCATAGAAGATGACCTTCTCATCTCCCTGGTCCAGGAGCAAGTCCCGTTGTGGGACACCAGGGTTCCACAGCACTCGGACAACGTGACGATCCGGCGCCTATGGAATGAGGTGGCCAAAGCGATGTGGGATGGCTGGGACAACGCCCCTACTCGGGTCCGAAATGCATTTTTTAAGTATTAGAATGCAGTGTGAAGCAGAAGAGACCTTCGCCATGCTCACAAATCTGTGTGTGATGAGAGAAACTCTCCGGAGTTTCTTTCATCACACACAGTTGTGTGAGCACGGACAAAAGTACATTGTCTAACCATAATTTTTTGTTTTTTCAACAGTGCTCAAAGTCAAAACATGTTGGCGTTCGATGATGGACCGCTTCAACAAGGACCTGCGTCAATAGAGCCATGTTCCCAGTGGTTAAGGAGCAAGGATCCGAAAGTACAAATACCATCGCTTTCTGGCATTTTTAAGACCGGTTCTTGCCCAGAGAACGTATTTCCCCCGTGCATTAGGATGTGTTGTATTGCCATAATCTGTATGTTTCTATTCCACAGGAGTTGGCGTCTGGTTAATTTTTGTTATTTTTTTTCCTTTTTTCACAGCACATGGAGCATCACTGTTGGCCCAGGTTCTGGAGCGGTCCTTCTTCAGACAGCCACGGACCCGTCCCAGCCATCCAGCAGCACTGCAGCAAGTGGGCCTGCCACACAAACTGGAGACCAGGAAGCTGGTCCATCAGGTCTTCCCCTTTCCCAGTCCTCTGCCTCTGCCCCTTTTTTGGGGGGCTCCTCCCGGCAGCGGCAGAGGGCATTGGACAGGTCCCTCATGCCCGAGTTTTTGCACTTGGTTTTTCACGAAGGACTCAAAGCATTGGGTGACCGAATGGATATTTCCCTTAGCCACATGAATACAGGTATCCAGAGGTCACCAAATGCCTTGACAAGTAAAAGCCGACCTCCAGAGGCCAGCACATCATTTTTTTAACCAAATTGAGCAGGGCATGTCGGAACACCTTACTCCTGATCTCCAGCTTAGTGTCATGCAGGCCTGCAATGCTGCTTACATGCAGGCTATGCAGCAGAGTCGGTATTTTGAGCAGACAGTGGCGGCATATCCACCTGTGCCTTCACTGTCACGATTAACATCAATGCCGACCTCTGCTGCATACCACTGCACGGCCACCTCTATTCCTAACACTGCCGGACACCAGTACAGCACTACCACCATGCCGAGTGCTGTTGGACAGCCCACCACCACCACCATGACAACCGCAGCTCCTGCTTGGACCTCCTCCACTGACACCACGATGCAGCAGGACCCTGGCATGGCCTTCCATACTGCCACCACCACGATGCAGCAGCACCCTGGCATGGCCTTCCATACTGCCACCACCACGATGCAGCAGGACCCTGGCATGGCCTTCCATACCGACACCACCACGATGCAGCAGAACCCTGGCATGGCCTTCTGTACCGCCACCACCACAATGCAGCAGGACCCTGGCATGGCCTTCCGCTCTACAAGAGATATGGACTCTGGCATGGTCTTCTGCTCTACGAGCACTATGGACTCTGGCATGGCTGCATGCTCTATGAGCACTATGGATTCTGGCATGGCTGCACACTCCACAAGCACTATGGACTCTGGCATGGCTGCATGCTCTATGAGCACTATGGACTCTGGCATGGCTGCACACTCTACGAGCACTATGGACTCTGGCATGGCTGCACGCTCTACGAGCACTATGGATTCTGGCATGGCTGCACGCTCTACGAGCACTATGGACTCTGGCATGGCTGCACGCTCTACGAGCACTATGGACTCTGGCACAGTGCAGCCGGACCCTGACAGGTCTTCAACCACGACCATTCCACGACATATGAGCCCACCGAGGCTTACCAGAACCCGGCGTTCCCAGAAAGGGCGAAAAAATAAAAAACTGCATACTCTTAGTATTCCTCCCCCCTCACCTCCCAGTGTGTCTGTAATGTCAGGTTTGTCTTACCCTTCCAGTGCATCTCAGGCCTCTCTTGTGTCAAGCCCTATAACCGAACTACCAGACCCCACAAATTTCATTGCCGCTTCTCCTGCTACCCCTGTGTCATCCACTGTTAGCCAGGCCTCACAGCTTCACACCCCCCGTTTCCATCACTCTACCCAAAGCAGGCACAGTTAAATAAATATTTTTGTTCTAAAATAAATACAAGTTTTTTGCCCCCAATTATGTTTGGTTAATTGTGTCTCTTGCCGCCGGCAAAACACACCGTGCACCGAATAAAACACTGTGCCGCACACTTTGTTTTTTGGCCACATCATAGCTCCAATAGTTAGCAAGTACAAAACTTTGTGTGTCTTTAGTATAGAGCTATGAGGTGGACCAAAAAATTTATACTTGTATTTTTTCCATAATCTCTTCATTCTGCCTAGTCTGTGACTAGTGTTGCAGACTGAAGAGAAAATAGTGGCAATACAATGCAAAACTATACTCAACAGGTCAGGTGTCCAAAAACTCATTAGTTAGGACACCCAACCTGGTGAGTAGAGAAGTGAATTGTATAACCTCCTTTTTCTCTTCTGTGTACGTAATCTATTTCACACAAAGTGAAGGGACGATGGTGGTCATACACGGCATATCTATGCTCACCTGGACATGTGTCAGAAATAGTGAATTCATGAAGCTGTTATATGTGCATCATGAATTCATTATTTCTGACACCTGACTTGTTGAGTATAGATCTGTTTTGTATGACAGCCATTGTCTCTTCAGTCTGTGTCCAATGGATACTGCATAGCAGAACAGAATCAGGACGCAATGACGTCAACAACCTTAACACTAAAACAACATGGCTGCCATCTCACTAGCAGTATTTGGTCAGTATTTTATATCAGTATTTGTAAGCCAAAACAAGGAGTGGAACAATTAGAGGAAAATAATAATATTAACATATCTAGCACCTCAGGCTTTATCACCCACTCCTGGTTTTGGATTACATATACTGATAATAAATACAGACCAAATACTGCTAGTGTGAGGACAACCTCAGTTTGCAGAGGAAATACATATGAGACACGGTCAAGACACCAAAAAATAAAGTTTATTAAAGAGAAACATTAGTAACATGTAAGAAAATAACTGGTTCAGATAAAAAAAACAACAGGACATTTACACAACATTGTCCTGCCATGACACACGTCCAATATCCGAATAAAAAAAGGCAGCAAATTGGTCCCGCGTGTGGCCAACTTCAGCTGTTGACCGCAGCGGGTGATGCTGGTAATCGGGCAGTGGGTGTGCTACTGGTTCATCCAGTTCAATGTTGGGTTGCTCCTTAGCCATTATGTAATTGTGCAGAACCACACAGGCTTTGACCACCTCGTCGACTGTCTCCATTTTTAGATTAATGGCTGATGCAAGAATGCGCCGTTTTGAGACTAAAATCCCAAAGGTACACTCTACAGTTCTTCGGGCACTGGTCAGTCTGTAGTTACAGATCCTTTTAGTGTGGTTCAAGTCCCGACTGGAATATGGCTTCAGTAGGTTTTCACACATCTGAAAGGCCTCATCCCCAACCATAACAAATGGCATCAGTGGACCTTCAGTGTTGGGGAGAGGTTGTGGCCATGGAAAATTAACATTTTTGCCAAACACACGGTGGCCCATATCCAAGGTCTTGAAAGTCTGGGAATCGTTGCCACGGCCAAAAGCTCCAATGTCCACCACGATGAAGTGACAGTCCTCATTGGCTATTGCCATGAGCACAACAGAAAAATATTTTTTATGATTGAAGTACTCCGATCCTGTTTTGGCTGGTTTGATAATGTGGATGTGCTTTCCATCCACCGCTCCCAAACAGTTGGGGAAATCAGGAGCAAAATCTGAAGATTTCAGCTGTTCAAGGGTCTATATAAAGATATCCCATAATACACACCCTCTGCAGTAACATTGGCGGTGTCAGGTTATCTAGATTTTTCTCCTGTAAAATTTGTCACCATGCGCATCAAAAATGCAAACGCAGGAAAAACGCATTGAGAAGCATGCAAACGCGGCGTTTTTTAACCGCATGCATCTAAAAAACGCCACCTTTGTACGTGTTTATATGCGTTTTTTCCTGTACTTGCGGATGCAGATTAAACGCTGAGGATTCTAACGCAAATGTGAAACTAGCCTAAAGGTACCGTTACACTAAACGATTTACCAACGATCACGACCAGCGATACGACCTGGCCGTGATCGTTGGTAAGTCGTTGTGTGGTCGTTGGAGAGTGGTCACACAGACAGCTCTCCAGCGACCAATGATGCCGAAGTCCCTGGGTAACCAGGGTAAACATCGGGTTACTAAGCGCAGGGCTGCCCGATGTTTACCCTGGTTACCATTGTAAATGTAAAAAAAAAAACCACTACATACTCACATTCTGATGTAAGTCACGTCCCTGTCGCGGCCCTGCGCTTAGTAACCCGATGTTTACCCTCGTTACAAGTGAACACATTTCTGGCTCGGCGTCACACACGCCGATCCAGCGATGACAGCGGGTGATCCAGCGACGAAATAAAGTTCTGGCCTTCTAGGTCCAACCAGCGATGTCACAGCGGTATCCTGATCGCTGCTGCGTGTCAAACACAATGAGATCGCTATCCAGGATGCTGCAACGTCGCGGATCGCTATCATTATCGTTCAAAAGTTGCTCAGTGTGAAGGTACCTTTATCTCTAGTAGATCAATCTGTCCCCATGTTATGATGTAATATCAGCATAATTTTTATTATGCTACAAACAATCCATAAACACACACAAATGTATATTCATACAACACAGACTCTACAAACAGCAGTCATACACATATATGTGCAGTATATACAGTACATTCAGCACACATGTATCATAACACCATATGCATATACAGTATGTACAGTACGTACACTCAGCACATGTTTCATAGCAACACAAACATGTATATACACACGGCACACACACACATATATATATATATATATATATATATATGTAAATACACAGCACAAAACAGGTGCTTTTTACAAAATTACAGTACCATCAAAAAGTTAATTTATTTCAGTTCTTCAATACAAAAAGTGACACTCATATATTATATCTCATATATAGAGTCATTACAAACAGAGTGATCTATTTCAAGTGTTTATTTCTGTTAATGTTGATGATTATGGCTTACAGCCAATGAAAACCCAAAAGTCATTCTCTCAGTAAATTAAAATAATTGACAAAAACTATCTGCAAGGGCTTACTAAGCATTTAAAAAGGTCCCTTAGTCTGTTTCAGTAGGCTCCACAATCATGGGGAAGACCGCTGACTTGACAGATGTCCAGAAGGCAGTTATTGACACACTGCACAAGGAGGGTAAGCCACTAAAGGTCATTGCTAAAGAAGCTGGCTGTTCACAAAGTGCTGTATCCAAGCATATTAATGAAAAGTTGAGTGGAAGGAAAAAGTGTGGTTGAGAAAGTTGCACAAGCAACCGAGATATCCACAGCCTTAACTCTGCTGTTGTCTTCGGTCTGGGGAGACCTATTTTGAACTTTGGTATTTTTTGGGGTGTTCAAGATACGGTTCTGAAACTTGTGGTTGATTGACTTAAATGAGGATGGGTCGGTCGGCCACGGGTTTCAGAGCCGCATCTTGAATATTTTAAAGAATATTGAAGTTCAAGGTCAGTCGTTTTTGACCGAAGACAACAGCAGGGATTGTTAAGAAAAGGCCATTCAAAAATTTGGGGGAGATTCACAAGGAGTGGACTGCTGCTGGAATCATTGTTTCAAGAGCCACCACACAGAGACGTATTCAGGACATGAGCTAAAAGTGACGCATTCCTTGTGTCAAGCCACTCATGACCAATCGACAACGTCAGAAGCGTCTTACCTGCGTCAAGGAGGAAAAGAACTGGACTGTTGCTCATCGGTCCAAGGTCTTGTTTTTACATAAAAGAAAAGTTTGCATTTCATTTGATAATGTGTGCAAACTGTAAAGCGCTGCGGAATATGTTAGCACTATATAAAAATAAAGATTATTATTATTTGGAAATCAAGGTCACAGAGTCTGGAGGAAGAGTGGAGAGGCACACAATCCAAGCTGATTGATGTCTAGTTTGTAGTTTTCACAATCAGTGACGCTTTGGGGAGGCATGTCATCTGCTGGTGTAGGCCCGCTGAGTTTTATCAAGACCAAAGTCAACACAGACATCTGCCAGACAATTTTAGAGCACTTCATGCTTCCTTCTGCTGACAAGCTTTTTGAAGATGGAAATTTTATTCTCCAGCAGGACTTGGCACATGTCCACACTGCCAAAAGTACTAATATCTGGTTTAAAAACAAAAGTATCACTGTGCTTGATTGGCCAGCAATCTTGCCTGACCTTAACCCCATAGATAAAGGGTTAGAGACACACCAGACCCAACAATGCATACGAGCTGAAGGTTGCTACCAAAACAACTTGGGCTTCTATAACACCTCAGCTGTGCCACAGGCTGATTGCCTCCATGCCATGCTGCATTGATGCAGTAATTGATGCAAGAGGAGCCCAAACCAAGTTTTGAGTGTATTTACTGAATACACATTTCAGTCGGCCAACATTTTGGATTTTGAAATCAATTTTCAATCTGGTGTTATAAAGTATTCTAATTTACTAAGATAATGACCTTTGGGTTTTCATTGGCTGTAAGCCATAATCATCAACATTAACAGAAATAAACACTTGAAATAGATCACTCTGTTTGTAATGACTCTATATATCAGTTTCACTTTTTGTATCGAACAACTAAAAGTAACTTTTTGATGATATTCTAATTTTGTTAGAAGCACCTGTATATGTCACATATGTATATTCACACACATTACACAAAAAATATGTACATAACATAGCAGAAACACACACATTCAGAGTTCTGAAGTGGTCTGAAATGAGTCCAGATCTCAATTGAATGGAACACCTGTGGAAAGATCTTAAAATTGCTGCTGGGAGAAGACGCCCTTCAAATATGAGAGACCTGGAGCAGTTTGCTAAAGAAAAGTGGATACAAATTTCAGTTGAGAGGTGTAAGAAGCTTGCTGATGGTTATAAGAAGAGATTGCAGTTATTTATTCCAAAGGGTGTGCAATCAAACATTAAGTTGAGGGTGCCTCAAATTTGTGGGTCCCCTTTTTGAGGCTTTGTGTGAAATGATGTCCAATTTGCCTTTTTTCCAGTATTTTTGTGCTGTTTCAATACACACCAATGAAATAAACATCTGTATAACAAAACATAAATATTTACAATACATTTTTTGGAAAAATACTTCATTTTCTGGCACAATTTCATGGGTGCCCAGACATTTGGCAATGAGTGTACATACATTTGACTGCTGATTAAAAAATCCTTTTATTGCACCCCTGAATACAAGTATGTACCCCACAATGAATATACTAATATACTGCTTTATAAAATGAAAGGCGGCACTGTGCCTCCCATTAAATATAATTTCCATATCGAATATATATAAAATTAATCAGTCACTCTGACTCTCCAAACATTCAATTAAGTGCTATGTGCACACTTTGAGATTTTGCTGCTTATTCTCCACACGGATTTGTTGTGGACCATACACAATGTCACGGCGCCACTCAGTGCCGGCACTCCTGCCAACCCTGCCTGCAGCTCCACCCCCTGTTCGCCGGCATACTTTCCCGACCCGGCATGCTCCTGCAGTGTGCGCGCGCCTTCCGGTCTCTTCTCCTCCAGTCTCGCCGCCGGTCTCTGGCTCCCATCGGGTGCGTGTGCGCACTCCTCTCTCCAACTCCTTATTGCGCATGCGCACTTCCTTCCTCTGCTCTGCAGACGCTCCCTTCCTCATCTCTTTGACCCTGGAGGAATCTGACCCAGAAGTCCTTCTGTGTCTCTCCTATTTAAGGTAACTCCTTCCTCTGCTCCATGCCTGATTGTCATTTGTCCTCATTTGACCCAGGTCCCTCTGTACCTTGCTCTGTCCTGTGCGTTTCCCATACCTTGCTCTGTCCTGTGCGTTCACCATTCCTAGCTCTGTCCTGTGCATCTGTCTTACCCTGCCTGTCCTGAGTTTCCGCCATACCCTGCCTGTCCTGTCTTTCCACCATACCCTGCCTGTCCTGTGATCCCGCCATATCCAGTCTGTCCTGGGTGTCCGCCATATCCTGCCTATTCTTAGTCTCAGTCATTGCCAGTCAGTTCTGTGTCTCTGTTATAGCCAGTTCTGCATCTTTTCCACCCCTACTTCCTGTCCCCGGGTATCAGCTTCTGCGGCAATAGTCTCCCTCGGGCCTGCCCCTAATACTCCCTGTATTGGGGTGGTCCACCTGGCCAGCTCACCCTTGGGAGGTTCGTTGTCATGGTTCTGCGCGTTCACTTTAGGAGTTCCAAAAGAGCTGATAGTACAATCAGGCCATGGACCCCGCTGGTACCCCGACTCCTACCCAAAAGGAACTACTGTTTCTCCGAGAGAACCAGTCTAGAATCATGTCCTTCTTAAAATCCATGGAGTCTCGTCTCTCGTCTCTGCAGGCCTCTGACCCTGGGAGTGCTCCGCAGTTGGCAGGTCTCCAACAGGAGCTTGCTCAGCAGCATGACACCCAAACTCACATCCTTAATTTTATGGCTTCCGTGGATGATCGCCTTCGTGTCCTCCAGTCTCCTGCTCCTGTTTCCTCTCAGTCCTTGGTCCCTCACCCACCGCCTCGCCTGGCTAAACCACCTCATTACAGTGAGGATCCTAAAATATGTGGGGGGTTTCTGAACCAGTACCAACTCCATTTTGAGTTGCTCCCTATGCAGTACCCTACTGATCGAGCAAAGGTGGCCTTTGTAATTTCCCACTTAGAGGGAGAGGCTTCAGCTTGGGTAAACCCCCTCTGGGAGCAAGGTGACCCTCTTGTCTCTCAATTATCCTTCTTTTTAGATACTTTTCGTAAAGTATTCGACGAACCGGGTCGTTTGACCTCTACCACCGAATCTCCTGTCAACCTTCATCAGGTTCTCTGTCTGTGGGTCAATACGCCATTCAGTTTCGCACACTTTCATCTGAGTTAAAATGGAACAATGAGGCATTGGTGGGAGCCTTTTGGCGGGGTCTCTCGTCTCGAATTAAGGACGAATTGGTGGGTCGGGATACTCTGACTACCTTGGAATATCTAATATCCCTGGCAACCCGAATAGACTTACGTTTCCAAGAGCGTACCAAGAATCCTCTATGGAGAGGAGTGTTCTTCGTCTTCCTTCGGCTACTCTGTGTCCTTCCCATCTGTCTCCTTTGACGACTTCTGCTGTTTCTGTCCCACAGGCCATGCAGGTGGACAATCTGAAACCGGCAGAACAGCGCCGGAAGGAGAGACTGGCTGTTTCTATTGTGGCAGTGCGGCTCATCTTTTGCGTTCCTGTCCTTTGAGGCCGGGAAATGCTTCAACCTAGGACAGGTAAGAGTGGCCTCCCTAGGTATCCCTGAACCCTCTCAACCCCTCACTCTTTCAGTTATTTTGCATCTGGGTAATAAGTGTTTTTCTGAATTTGCTTACATAGATTCGGGGGTGGCCAGGAATTTCATCCAACTCGAGCCAGTTAGGAGGTTGCGGCTTCCGGTCAGATCCCTGTAAACTCCTCCACAGATTTCGTCGGTCGATGGTCAACCTCTGCGGGAGTCCGATACCTTGGTTACAGAAGAGTTGGAACTCCAAATTGGAATCCTGCATCAGGAGAAGATCGTCATCTATGTGCTGCCCTCCTTGTCCCATACTATTTTGCTTGGTCTTCCTTAGTTGAGGACTCACGAGTAGTGTTGAGCGATACCGTCCGATACTTGAAAGTATCGGTATCGGATAGTATCGGCCGATACCCGAAAAATATCGGATATCGCCGATGCCGATACCGATATCCGATACCAATACAAGTCAATGGGACACCAAGTATCGGAAGGTATCCTGATGGTTCCCAGGGTCTGAAGGAGAGGAAAATCTCCTTCAGGCCCTGGGATCCATATTAATGTGTAAAATAAAGAATTAAAATAAAAAATATTGATATATTCACCTCTCCGGCGGCCCCTGGACATCACGCTGGTAACCGGCAGGCTTCTTTGTTTAAAATGAGAACCACAACTTCATGAGAAGCATGCCCATATAACAGTAATAACAAAGTTAAATGTAATCAAAATTAATAATGGGCCATAGAGGATAAACTATGGGATAATCGCTATCCGAAGATACACTACCATAGAAAGCATACGATCAAACACCCAAACACTGTATAGTAGAAAATAATACTTTATTGGATACACATAAAACAGGGTATTCAGAAAAGGCCAGGGAGGGAAGAATGAAAACACTCAGGTCACAATGTGCAACATGAAACGGCCAGGGGTACAGGCATGTGGACCATGTAAAATAGAGCTACTCAATGACTAGGTTCCAAAAAAGGACTCCTAAAAATCGCCATGGCAGGAATAATAATCTCAGATGAAGAGAAAAAGTTTTTTTTAACAAAGTACACCATCAGCAATAGCTGCTATATACGTAAAAACATAGTTACCTGCGCAGGCACAAAAAACGACCACGGTCCACAGCGTGCACCCACCCCAACGCACGTTTCGGCGTAATGAGCCTTTTTCAAGGGGTTGTTTAAAATGCGCGCGTGGCGGTCACATGAGCGGCACGCGACCAATCAGAAGCCGCGACGTCATTCTCATTCACTAAACTCCTAATTCTAGGAATTTAGGACCTGCGAATGACGTCACGGCTTCTGATTGGTCGCGTGGCGGTCACATGGGCGGCACGCGACCAATCAGAAGCCGGGACGTCATTCGCAGGTCCTAAACGCGCTCATTTTAAACAAAGAAGCCTGCCGGTTACCAGCGTGATGTCCAGGGGCCGCCGGAGAGGTGAATATATCAATATTTTTTATTTTAATTCTTTATTTTACACATCCCTATGGATCCGATACCGATACCCGATACCACAAAAGTATCGGATCTCGGTATGGGAATTCTGATACCGCAAGTATCGGCCGATACCCGATACTTGCGGTATCGGAATGCTCAACACTACTCACGAGCCTTGTCTTGACTGGCGTTCTGGTGAAATCCTGCGCTGGGGACTCTTCTGTCAGAGTAACTGCCTGCTTCCTGATCAGCCAAGAAAACCACCCCGTCCAACTTCTGGGCCTGCTAAATTTACTTTCCTCATACTTGTCTTTCTTGGATGTCTTCGACAAGAAAGAAGCAGAGATCCTGCCTCTACATCGGCCATACGACTGCCCAATCGATCTTGTACCTGGCTCCACTCCACCCCGGAGTCGTATCTATCCGTTGTCTCTAACCGAGACGCAGGCCATATGTCCAGGAGAATTTGGCTAAAGGCTTTATTCGCAAGTCCTCCTCTCCTGCAGGTGCTAGTTTTTCCTTCGTAAAGAAGAAGGATGGATCCCTCCGTCCATGTATTGACTACCGAGGCCTCAACAATCTCACGATCAAAAACAAGTATCATCTACCTCTTATTCCAGAGCTGTTCGATCGCCTTAGGGGAGCACGAATTTTCACGAAATTAGATCTTCACGGAGCTTACAACCTAATCCATATGTGTTCTGGAGATGAGTGGAAAACTGCCTTTAACACCCGAGATGGCCACTATGAGTTTCTTGGAATGCCATTTGGCCTGTGTAATGCTCCAGCGGTGTTCCAGGAGTTAGTGAATGATGTCTTCCGGGATCTACTCTACTACTGCGTGGTGGTATATTTGGACGACATTCTTGTGTTTTCCTCTGATCTTGCTTCCCACAGGAGAGATGTCCGCCAAGTTATTTCTCGTCTTAGACAGAATCATCTTTATGCCAAACTCGAGAAGTGTGTCTTTGAACAATCTTTGTTACCATTTCTTGGCTATGTCATCTCTGACTCAGGCTTACAGATGGATCCGGATAAAGTGTCTGCCATTCTTAACTGGCCACCTCCTCAAGGGGTAAAGGCAATTCAATGCTTTCACGGGTTCGCAAACTACTACCGGCAGTTTATTCCACATTTCTTTACTCTGGTCTCCTCAATTTCTACCTTGACTCACAAAGGGTCTAATCCTCACATCTGGACTTCGGAAGCTGAAGAAGCATTTTGGTCTCTTAAGCAAGCCTTTGCTTCTGCTCCTGTACTTCATCATCCAGAGGTCAACAAGCCTTTCATCCTTGAGGTAGATGCTTCTGCCATTGGCGCTGGTGCGGTACTTTCCCGGAGATCATCTTCCGGACAATTGGCTACTTGTGGTTTCTTTTCCAAAATCTTCACCGTCTTGGAGACAAACTACGCCATTGGCGACAAAGAACTATTGGCCATCAAGTTGGCACTGGAGGAGTGGCGGTATTTGCTGGGGGGAGCTGTTCACCCTTTCAAGATCTATACTGACCACAAGAATCTGGAATACATCCGTTCTGCGCAAAGACTAAATCCCCGACAGGCCAGATGGTCGTTATTCTTTGCCCGCTTTGACTTTGAATTACATTTCTGTCCTGGCAACAAGAACTTTAAAGCTGATGCCTTGTCCAGATCTTTTCTTGCATCCGATGTAGAAAAAGAACCTTCACATATCATGGATCCCAGCAAGATCATTCTTGTAGCTCTGATCAGCATGTCTTCTTTACCTCCAGGAAAGACCTTCGTCCAGTCTAACAAGAGGTCTCGAGTTCTACATTGGGGTCATGCCTCCAAATTAGCAGACCATGTAGGGTACAAGAAGACACTCGCTCTCATCACACACTATTATTGGTGGTGGCCGTCTCTTCTACAAGACATCCAAAGTTTTTTCGCCGCATGTCCTTTTTGTGCAAGGAACAAGGTTCCTAGACATTTACCTTCCGGTCTCTTGCATCCGCTTCCAGTTCCTTCGGCTCCCTGGAAACACATCGCCATGGATTTTATTACTCATCCTCCTCGCTCTTCTGGACATTCGGTCATTTTTTTAGTCATGGATCGATTTTCCAAGATGGCTCATTTTGTCCCTTTGCCTGGTTTGCCTTCCGCTCCAGAGTTGGCAAGAATCTTCATAGCTCACATCTTCCGGATTCACGGTTTTCCTTTACACATAGTCTCTGATAGAGGAGTTCAGTTCACCTCTCGATTCTGGCGCACTCTATGCAAGCTGATGAATGTTACTTTGGATTTCTCTTCTGCTTAGCATCCACAGACCAACGGACAAGCTGAGTGCACTAACCAAATTCTAATGACTTATCTCCATCACTTTTCCAACAGTTATCAAAATAACTTGGCTGATTTGCTTCCGTGGGCCGAGTTCAAATAAAATAACCATATCAATGACTCTTCTTCCAAATCTCCCTTCTTCATCGTTTATGGACAACATCTTGGAGTTCCTCTGCCGGTGCTTCCTGTCTTGGGTGTGTCAGCGGCTGATCTTCTGTCCGAGGAGTTCTCCAGGGACTGGCAGGAGACCAAAATCACTCCTGAACATGCACAGGTCAGGATTAAGATACATGCCGATAAGAGACGCCTGGATCCTCCGTCATATCAGCCTGGTGATAAGGTCTGGTTGTCTTCCAGGTTCATTTGTCTTAAAATTCCTTCATATAAATTGGGTCCTCGGTACATTGGTCCTATTAAGTTTTTGGCTCGTATTAATGATGCTGCCTACAAATTGAAATTGCCTGCTTCACTTCGCATACCCAACTCTTTTCGCGTTTCCCTTCTGAAACCATTTGTTTTCAATCAGTTACATGCTTCTCCTGCTCAAACTCCTTTGCCGGTATCTGACCTGGATGTTTTGAGGATAAAGATATTCTTGCCATGAAAAGGTCTAGAGGTAAAACTCTCTTTTTGGTTGATTGGAAGGGTTTTGGTCCCGAGGAGAGGTCTTGGGAACCCCGTGAAACATACAGGCTCCTCGTATTTTAGCCAGATTCCTTTCCGGTCTTAGAAAGAGTGGGAGTAAGGAGAGGGGTACTGTCACGGCGCCACTCAGTGCCGCCGCTCCTGCCGCCCCACCTGCCACTCCGCTCCCTGTTCACCGGCATACTTACCCGACCTGGCATGCTCCTACGGTGTGCACGCACCTTCCGGTCTCTTCTCCTCCAGTCTCACCGCTGGTCCCTGGCTCCCATCGGATGCGCGTGTGCACTCTTCTCTCCAACTCCTTCTCCGCATGCGCACTTCCTTCCTCTGCTCTACAGACGCTCCCTTCCTCATCTTTTTGACCCTGGAGGACCCTGGCCCTGAAGACCTTCTGTGTCTCTCCTACTTAAGGTAGCTCATTCCACTCAACCATGCCGGATTGTCATTTGTCCTCATTTGACCCAGGTCCCTCTGTACCTTGCTCTGTCCTGTGTGTTCGCCATACCTTGCTCTGTCCTGTGCGTTCGCCATTCCTTGCTCTGTCCTGTGCATCCGTCTTACCCTGCCTGTCCTGAGTTTCCGCCATACCCTGCCTGTCCTGTGTTTCCGCCATACCCTGCCTGTCCTGTGGTTCCACCATAACCTGCCTGTCTTGTGTTTCCGCCGTACCCTGCCTGTCCTGTGTTCCCGCCATATCCAGTCTGTCCTGAGCGTCCACCATATCCTGCCTTTTCTTAGTCTCAGTCATTGCCAGTCAGTCCTGTGTATCCGTTATAGCCAGTTATGTGTCTTTTCCGCTCCTACTTCTTGTCCCCGGGTATCAGCTTCTGCGACAATAGTCTCCCTCGGGCCAGCCCCTAACACTCTTTGTATTGGGGGTGGTCCACCTGGCCAGCTCACCTTTGGGAGGTTCGTTGTCGTGGTTCTGTGAATTCACTTTAGGAGTTCCAAAAGAGCTGATACACAATATTTTACACTACAAGCCAAGTAGATGAGATCCCTGAAGTCTCATATACATATTGCTTGTTTTTTCTTCCAGATTTGCAGCAGTTTAAAATCTGCATAACGTCAACCCTTGCTAAAGAGTTTTTCACCCATACTAATGAGTGGGGAAAAATATGCTAAACAGTAGTGTTGAGCATTCCGATACCGCAAGTATCGGGTATCGGCCGATACTTGCGGTATCGGAGTTCCGATACCGAGATCCGATATTTTTGTGGTATCGGGTATCGGTATCGGAGGTGTAAAATAAAGAATTAAAATAAAAAATATTGTTATATTCACCTCTCCGGCGGCCCCTGGAACATCACCGCGAGTCACCGGCGTCCGGCAGGCTTCTTTGTTCAAAATGAGCGCCTTTAGGACCTGCGGAATGACGTCGCGGCTTCTGATTGGTCGCGTGCCGCCCATGTGACCGCCACACGACCAATCAGAAGCCGCGACGTCATTCCTCAGATAAATTCCTAGAATGAGCGCCTTTAGGACCTGTGGAATGACGTCGCGGCCTCTGATTGGTCGCGTGGCGGTCACATGGGCGGCACGCGACCAATCAGAAGCCGCGACGTCATTCCGCAGGTCCTAAAGGCGCTCATTTTGAACAAAGAAGCCTGCCGGACACCGGTTCCTCGCGGTGATGTTCCAGGGGCCGCCGATGAGGTGAATATAACAATATTTTTTATTTTAATTCTTTATTTTACACCTCACTATGGATCCCAGGGCCTGAAGGAGAGTTTCCTCTCCTTCAGGCCCTGGGATCCATCAGGATACCTTCTGATACTTGATGTCCCATTGACTTGTATTGGTATCGGATATCGGTATCGGCGATATCCGATACTTTTCAGGTATCGGCCGATACTATCCGATACCGATACTTTCAAGTATCGGACGGTATCGCTCAACACTGCTAAACAGACTTTGGTCTTCGTCTGCCCTCAAGACTAGAGATGAGCAAATATTTCAATGTTCGGTTCGGATTGCTATTTCCGCATTTGGAAAATTCACCAATTAATTCATCAAATATTTGCATAACATATAACCGAACACCATTCATGTCAATGGGAGGCAAAAATAAGCGTATGCAAAGCAACTTGTAACGGCCCCAGATGCTGCCAAAACACATAAAATGAGGGACAGACACCAGGAAAGTGGTTTAATTCACCCATAGTACAAATTGCAGCATGACACTGCAGCAATCAGTCAGACATGAGGTACTGGGGTCTGGGACAGCATTTACAGCTTTCAATTGAACGTCACAGTGAGATGAGGTGGGTGAGGAATCGGTGTAGGCCTCCTTTGCTGGGAGCCCTGATAAGACATGCAACATCTCTACCTATTTTCATGCTGAGCCACACTCCGGCAGCAGAAATATCAGTTTTGTAGACAACCATTGTCACAAAAATTTAAGGATAGTAACATGGATAGTTGAGTTGAGCCTGACAGTCTTGGAGGCCTACTGCTTCAGGGAAGATGGATGAAGGAAACCGAACCAGAAGTGTTCACATTTCAAAAAATTATTGGCAGACACCACCAAAGTGGCATCAATTTCACCACAGTAGAAATAGTATAATAGGCACTGATAGGTCTTCCACTAAACCCAATCCAGCAGATGGACACCCAGCAAGGCATGTTCACATTTCACCCATTAACGACCAGAGGTATTTTTGGGTTTGCATTTTCATTTTTTGCTCTCCTTCCCAGAGCCTAAACTTTTTTATATTTTGGTCAATTTGGCAATGTGAGGGCTTGTTTTTTGCGGGATGAGTTGTGCTTTTGAAAGGTACCATTGGTTTTGCCATGTCTTGTACTATAAAAAGGAAAAATATTCCAAATGTGGTGAATTTGCAAAAAAAGTGCAATCCCACATTTGTTTTTTGTTTGGGTTTTACTAGGTTCACAAAATGCTAAAACTGACCTGTCACTATGATTCTCCAGGTCATTTCAAGCTCATAGACACCAAACATGTCTAGGTTATTTTTTATCTAAGTGGTGAAAAAAATTTGCAAACTTGTTGAATAAAAAATTGCGCCATTTTTCGTAACCCGCAACTTCTCCATTTTTCGTGATCTCGGATTGGGTCAGAGCTGTTTTTTGCATGCCAAGCTGACATTTCTAATGATACATTTTTGGTGCTGATACGATCTTTTGATCACCCATTATTGCATTTTAATGCTATGTTGCGGTGACCAAAAAAACGTAATTCTGCCGTTTTGAGTTTTTTTTCTTGCTACACCATTTAGCAATCATGTTAATCCTTTTTTTATTCATAGATCGGGCGCTTCTGAATGCAGCGATACTAAATATGTGTATGTATGATTTTTTTATTATTGTTTTATTTTGAATGGGGTGAAAGGGGGGATTTGAACTTTTATATGTTTTTATTTTTCTAATATTTTTAAAAGCATTTTTTTTACTTTTGGCATGCTTCAATAGTCTCCATGGGAGACTATAAGCTGCCATAACCCGATCGGCTCAGCTACATATAGGCGATGATCAGATTGCCTATATGTATATGTAGCTGAATTACTCACTTGCTATGAGCGACATCCACTGGGTGGCGTTCACAGCAAGCCGGCAGTAACAATGATAGAGGTCTCCAGGAGACCTCTGGTTGTCATGCCAACCCACCGGTGACCTGTGATCACATGATGGGTGTCACCGCTGGGCGGATTTCTGGCTCAATTTCTGGAAGCGCTTGTTAACTGATGCTGTCAGCGTTTGACAGCGGCATTTAACGGGTTAATGACCATGAGTGGACCGCAATTCCACCCGTGGCTGTTCTGATCATATGTCAGCTGTTCAAAACAGCTGACATGTCCCGGGAAAGATGTGGGCACATTGCCGATGTCGGAAAGGGGTTAAATCCATGAGGGCCATACACCACAGAAGTGGCATCAATTTCACCACAGTAGAAATAGTATAATAGGTCTTCCACTACACCCAATCCAGCAGATGGACACCCAACCAGGAATGTTCGTCTTTCCAAAAATTATTGGCAGACACCACAAAGGTAGCATCAATTTCACCACAGTATACAGTCATGGCCAAAAGTTTTGAGAATGAGACAAATATTCATTTTTTCAAAGTCTACTGCTTCATTTTTTCTAATGGCAATTTGCATATACTCCTGAATGTCAGAGTGATCAGCTTAACAGCAATTACTGTACTTGCAAAGTCAATATTTGCCCAGAAAATGAACTTTAACCCCCAAAACACATTTCAACATCATTGCAGTCCTGCCTTAAAAGGAGCAGCTAACACCACACAGGTGTGGGTGTTGATGAGGACAAGGCTGGCGATCAATCAGTCATGATTAAGTAAGAATGACATCACTGGACACTTTAAAAGGAGGCTGGTGCTTGGTATCATTGTTTCTCTTCAGTTAACCATGGTTATCTCTAAAGAAACACGTGCCATCATTGCACTGCACAAAAATGGCCTAACAGGGAAGAGTATCGCAGCTACAAAGATTGCACCTCAGTCAACAATCTATCGCATCATCAAGAACTTCAAGGAGAGAGCTTCCATTGTTGTCAAAAAGGCTCCAGGGTGCCCAAGAAAGACCAGCAAGCGCCAGGACCGTATCTTAAAACTGTTTCAGCTGCGGGATCAGACTACCAGCATTGCCGAGCTTGCTCAGGAATGGAAGCAGGCGGGTGTGAGTGCTTCTGCACGCACTGTGAGGTGGAGACTCTTTGAGCAAGGCCTGGTTTCAAGGAGGGCAGCAAAGAAGCCACTTCTCTCCAGAAAAAACATCAGGGACCGACTGATATTCTGCAAAAGGTACAGGGAGTGGACTGCTGAGGACTGGGGCAAAGTCATTTTCTCTGATGAATCCCCTTTTCGATTGTTTGGGACATCTGGAAAACAGCTTATTCGGAGAAGAAGAGGTGAGCGATACCACCAGTCTTGTCTCATGCCAACTGTAAAGCATCCTGAAACCATTCATGTGTGGGATTGCTTCTCAGCCAAGGGAATCGGCTCACTCAGAGTCTTGCCTAAAAACACAGCTATGAATAAAGATTGGTACCAGAATATCCTCCAAGAGCAACTTCTCCCAACCGTCCAAGAGCAGTTTGGTGCCCAACAATGCCTTTTCCAGCATGATGGAGCACCTTGCCATAAAGCAAAGGTGATAACCAAATGGCTCATGGAACAAAATATAGAGATTTTGGGTCCATGGCCTGGAAACTCCCCAGATCTTAATCCCATTGAGAACTTGTGGTCAATCATCAAGAGACGGGTGGACAAACAAAAACCAACAAACTTTGGCAAAATGCAAGCATTGATTATGCAAGAATGGACTGCTATCAGTCAGGATTTGGTCCAGAAGTTGATTGAGAGCATGCCAGGGAGAATTGCAGAGGTCTTGAAGAAGAAGGGTCAACACTGCAAATATTGACTTGCTGCATTAATTCATTCTAACTGTCAATATAACCTATTGGTACTCATAATATGATTGCAATTATATTTCTGTATGTGATATAAACATGAGGCAAACACTAATAAAAACCAGAGGGCAGCAGATCATGTGAAAATATAATTTTGGTGTCATTCTCAAAACATTTGGCCATGACTGTAGAGAGTATAATAGGGACCAACTGGTTTTCCACTACACCAAATCCAACAGATGGACACCCAACCAGGAGTGTTCACATTTAAACAAATGAGGACCTTACACCACAGAAGTGGCATCCATTTCACCACAGTTGAAATATTACAATAGGGACTGACAAGTCTTCCACTACACCCAATCCAGCAGATGGACACTCAACCAGAAATATTCAGATTTTCAAGAATCATTGGCAGACACCACCAAAGTGGCATTAAGTTCACCACAGTAGAAATGGCATAATAGGGACCGACAGGTCTTCCACTACACCCAATTCAGCAGATGGACACCCAAGCTGGAGTTTTCTCATTTAAAAAAATGAGTGCCTGACAGTACCGAAGTTGAATAAATGTCATGAGAATAGAAATATTATAATTGAGACCGAAACGTCTTTCACTACAGCTAACCCAGCATATGTAAATTTGTGTTAACATCAGCAGCAGCCACAGCAGGCACAGAAGCTACACTAAAGATATTACAGAGTGCAGTTGCGTGACATTAATGCATCACACTAAAAAATGCACCTAGACTGTACAGTCTTCGATTGAGGTGCAAAAGTCCTTGGAGATCCATGACTTGATCATATTGATGAAAGTTAGGCATTCTACACTTTCAGGGGACAGCCAGCTGCATGTATCAATCAGAACACCACCAGCAGCACTGAAGACACATTCTGAGAGAACACTGGCTTCCGGGCACGATAGAACCTCCAAGGCATGTGAGGTGAGCTCAGGCCACTCATCCACATTGGAAGACCAAAATGTGAAAGGATCCAAACCCTCCCTGATGGTATTGATATTCAGTTCTAGATACTCCTGCACCATCCTCTCCAGTCATTCACTATGTGTAAGGCTGGGGTAACTCTTGCGACTGCAATGCGAAAAACTCGGGTGAGTCTCCGACATCATTACTCAGCACTGTCGCCGACACTTGAGACCGGAGTGTGTGGCTGCATGTATTTCTATGCAACTGAATGCTCTGATGCCAAGTGCAGTGCTGTGTATTGATGCTAGAGTTTCTTGCATTGCTCTCGCAAGTGTGATCCCGGCCTAATACTTGGACTCAGTTGTGCTGGTGCACGAACTGGTCTAAAAAAAAAAGTGTCAAATGACTCACAGAAATAGCTTTTTCCACTTACACCACTGCTGATGCTAATGTTTTGGCCTTGATGAATTGACCTTCTGGAGGGTGGACGTCTAGAGCAGCAGTGCATGCTGTGTGCTTCACAGCTGTCTTGAGGAAAAGCTCTCTTAAGATTATGCAAAAGTGTGTTTTGAAACTCCAGCATTTGTGGTCTCTTTCCAGAGTGGGAAGCATCTAACAAAATTTGGTTTTATAACCTGGACCTAATAGAGTGACAACCCAGAAGTCAGCAGTATTCCTAATCATAACTATATGGGGCTCATGTTGCAGATAGTGCAGCAAGAAGGCACTCATATGACGGGCTCTACCATGATGCCCAAGCCAATGTTGTGTTGGTGGCTGGGTAACAATGAGACTTCTTTCCTCCATCCCCTCCCGCTAACCAAGAGCAACAGAGAGGGGAGAATTATCCTCTTCATCTCACAGTTGCTTGCCCATCTCCTCTTCCTCCTCCATTTGTTCCTTGGATCTAGCACCTTCGATAACAGCTTGTCTGTTATCACCACTCTCCCTCAATTGCAGTAATCCACCCTCCCTTGGCACCTGCCTGTGTGACGACAGTCTGGAACTTATAAACAATGTTATCCCTTTCACGGGCGCCACTATCATGAGGCAAGTTGAGCCCTTTGCTTGAGGCGGCAGTCATCACTGAAAGCCAGGGGTCGGCAGAGCGGCAGTCAGAACACATGGTGCCGACTCTGCATAAACCCTGACATCCCTGAGTGTCACTAGTGTGGTGCGTGCCCCTACTCACAACCTACAACCTAGCTAATGTCATCCCTGAACAGAGTTTGTCCGGACCGGAAGGTGACTGTAACGGTGCTGGCACTCACAGAGCAGAAGAGTAAGTAAACATAATCTCCCTCCCCCACGCACTGCCTGCTGCAGGGCTCTGTCACTCACCGGGGGTCTGCAGGACTGTGTTGTGTATCTGCAGAGTCTGCCTTTGAAGTCCTGTTATCTGAGCACTATATGGCCACTTCCCTCCCTCCCCACCCCCACTCCACCAAACTTCCTCCCTTATGGACTCATCTTAGGTGATATTCTTCTCATTCCTCTGCAGTCCTTACATGGAGATACAGACCCGGTAGGTCCCACCACATGAGCCATATAACACTGCAGAGCTGAGATACATGATGGATACAGCGCAGAGCTGAGATACATGATGGATACAGCGCAGCACTGAGATACATGATGGATACAGTGCAGAGCTTAGATACACAATGTATATACTGTACCCAGCACTGCGCTGAGATACACAACGGATACAGTGCAGAGCTGAGATACACCATGTATACACTGAACACAGCACAGAGCTGAGATACATGACGGATACAGCACAGAGCTGAGATACACAATGTATACACTGTACACAGTGCTGTGCTGAGATACACGATGTATACACCGTACACAATGCAGCTCTGAGATACACGACGTGTACACCGTGCACAACTCAGCGCTGAGTTAGGCCTCTTCCACACCTCCGTCTTTGAGCTCCTGTCGAAATCCGTAGATTTTTGAAAAAACAGGATCCAGCAAATGTTTCTACTGGATCTGTTTTTTCTCATAGACTTGTATTAGCGACGGATTGTGACAGTTGGCCTTCCGTTTCATCCGTCGTGCGCTGGATCCGTTGGAAAATCGCTGTCCATAGGGCGAGGACAACGCTCAGCGACAGATCCTGTGCTGCCCGTCATTGGCTATAATGGAAGCCTATGGGCACAGGATCTGTCGCTGACCGTCAAAAGCAGGAATCCCTCTCAGTCGCTCTCTCTTTTTACTATTGATGCTGCATAGGCAGCGTCAATAGTAACAAGATGTAATGTTAAAAAAAAATCCCAATATTCTCACCTTCCGACGTCCTGCGCAGCGTTACCGATGCTCCCGATGCTCCCGATGCTGCCGCCAGCTCACGTTCCCAGTAATGCATTGAGCAAAACCTGCGAGACCGCTAGGTCATCTGGGTTATTGCCGCAACTTGGGTGGTGTTGTGTAGGCGTCTTCGCAGCAGAAAACTGTTGCGAAGACGCATACACAACAGGTGCACATAGCCTCGACGGGTCCGTCAGAAAAACGGGCCCAATGAACCCATTTTTTACAATCTGCACAGGATCCGTCTTTTCAACATTTTGCGGATACAGCGCAGAGCTAAGATACAGGACTATATAGTACAGAGCAGAGATACACAACGTATACACCGTACACAACGCAGTGTTGAGATACATGATGTATACATCGAACACAGCGCAGAGCTGAGATACACGATGGATACAGCACAGAGCTGAGATACACGATGGATACATGGTACACAACGCAGCGCTGAGATACACAATGTATATATCGAACACGGCGCAGAGCTGTGATACACGATGGATACAGCGCAGAGCTGAGATACCCAATGTATACACCGTAAACAGCGCAGAGCTGAGATACACGATGGATACAGCGCAGAGCTGAGATTCATGATGTATACAGCAGAGTTGAGATTCAGAATTTATACACCAAACACAGCTCAGAGCTGAGATACACGATGGATACAGCACATAGCTGAGATACACAATGTATACACCGTACACAATGCAGATCTGAGGTACACCATGTATACTGTACACAGCAGTGCTGAGTTACATGACGTATACACTGTACACAGCGCAGAGCTGAGATACACGATGTATACACCATACACAGCACAGAGCTGAGATACACAATGTATACAGAGAGCTGCAATCCAGAGCACAAACAGGTCACTGTGGATTACAGCCTGTACGCTCACATCCAGGACCGAGGACAGTGGGGTCTTTGTGCTCTAGAAATGGGGCACCGCCATGTTAGAAATACAAGACGCTTACTGAAATTCTTCACCAATCTCCACCCGGCAGCTCAACCAATGGCTTGTGCCGACACAGGAGGCAGCGTCCTACCATCAGGAGACCAGAGCAATGTGGGGCTGGCTGACCGCACATTTCAGTACCCAAGCCAGGCCCCTTCTCTGTGTATGCACGGGCCATGATGGTGATGGGAGACAAATCCCCACTCACTTCAGTGGCAGCCAGCCCCTTTCCCTGTAATAGGCGGTGGTGGAGAAAGGGCCACTGTCCGCAGTCGGCCAGCCCCCTTCACACACAGCATCTAGGTCACACCAGCAGAAAAAATGTCTTCTGTGAAGGGCACATGGTGGGTGGTGGAGCCACTAGGACCAG
Source organism: Ranitomeya imitator (assembly GCF_032444005.1). Taxonomy (NCBI): domain Eukaryota; kingdom Metazoa; phylum Chordata; class Amphibia; order Anura; family Dendrobatidae; genus Ranitomeya; species Ranitomeya imitator. The sequence continues at coordinate 276,640,423 of NC_091282.1, forward strand.
TCATCAGGAAAGAACGGCGCAGTTTGGACGTTGGTGCAACATTGTGCCATTTTGTACAGAGAGCAGCAGTCTGGGTGGAGGCAGAACTTGGGCATTTCAGGAGGCGTTCTCCTCCATTCACATCTAAAGCTGCTTGGAACATGGGTGGGGTGGGGCTAGGGGGGAGCTGCACCCCTAAAAGCAGGGGCGCGCCGCGCACCTATCATAGTGAGGCCTGGCCACCTGTTTTTCCTGCCACCAGCCCTTTAACTCTTCAGGAATGGCTGCTTTGCAGGTGCACACATCAGTGAGTCAGTGGCCCGTGAGCCCTGCACAGAGGGGTTAAGAACACCTGATGTTGAACAACAGGACGTTCTTTATGGACGGAGAGAGAGTGCTCTGCTCTACCTGTCTCCCGCCCCTGGCTGCAGCACGCCGCCGAACGTATCAGGATCAGGTCTCAGGCATCCGGAGGAGCTCCTAGTACCCACGCGCTACTGAGGCAATTGCTACAGGTGCTGATCTGGGGCTGGGCTGATGTATATACAGGGGCTGGGAGCTGGTTGTGGCTGGGTTGATGTATATACAGGGGTTGAGGGCTGGCTAGGCTGATGTATATACAGGTCACGTGCTGGGTCGGGCTGTGGCTGGGCTGATGTATGTATATACAGGGGCTGGGGGCTGGCTGGGCTGATGTATATACAGGGGCTGGGTGTTGCTGGGCTGATGTATATACAGGGGCTGGCTGGTCTGATGTATATACAGCTGCTGGGGGCTTGGGCTGATGTATATACAGGGGCTGGGGGCTGGCTGTGGCTGAGCTGACGTATATACAGGTGGTGCTAGGCTCAGTGGGCTGGGGCTGATGATGATATATACAGGTGGTGCTAGGCTCAGTGGGCTGGGGCTGGGGATGATATATTCAGGTGGTGCTGGGTTCAGTGGGCTGATGATGATGTATATACAGGTATATGGCTCATTATACTATATGGAGTATTATATGGGGCACATTATACTTCATGGAGCAATATATGGGAATCAATATTCTGTATGGAGCAATATATGGGGCATGTTATTCTGTCTAGAATGCTATGTGGTGCCCATAATACTGTACGGAGCAATATATGTGGCTTATTATTCTGTATCGAGTAATATATGGGGCTCATTATTCTGTATAGAGTAATATTTGGGGCTCATTATACTGTATGGAGCACTATATGGTACCCAAAATACTGTGTGGAGCAATATATGGGGCATGTTATTCTGTATGGAGCACTGTGCGGTGCCCACAATACTGTATAGAGCAGAGGTCCCCAACTCCAGTCCTCAAGGCCCACCAACATATCATGTTTTCAGGATTTCCTTAGTTTTGCCCAGGTAATAATTGCATCACCTGTGCAATGCAAAGGAAATCCTGAAAACATGACCTGTTGGTGGACCTTGAGGACTGGAGTTGGGGACCTCTGGTATAGAGGACTATGTGGTGCCCATAATACTGTATGGAGAATTATATGGGGCTCATTATACTGTATGGAGCAATATATGGGGCATGTTATTCTGTATGGAGCACTACGTGGTGCCCATTCTACTGTATGGAGCAATATATGGGGCTCATTATACTGTATGCAGCAATATATGGGGCATGTTATTCTGTATGGAGCACTATGTGGTGCCCAGAATACTGCATGGAGCAATATATGGGGCTCATTATTCTGAATGAAGCAATATATGGGGCTTAATATTCTGTATGGAAGACTATGTGGTGCCCGGAATACTGTATGGAGGACTATACTTGTTTGATTTATGACCTATTGTAGAATGTACAATAGTTATCACTCATGTAATGTATGGGGGGACTGTATATAAGATGGGAGCCTGTTATGATCCGGTGACCTTGGAGCTGCATGAGAACTTTCACTGGAGAAAGTGGCCACTATACTGACCGCAATCCTGAACTTAACACCACAAATAGAAGTAGCCGTGGAGTGTACCTAACACACCTAGACACGTTGTCACAGCCGGAGGACTAAATACCCCTAAAGATGGAAATTGGAATACTCTCTTGCCTCAGAGAAAATCCCCAAAGGATAGACAGCCCCCCACAAATATTGGCAGTGAGTCGGAGAGGAAAATACATACACAGGCAGAAAAACAGGATTTAGCACAGGAGGCCACTCTAGCTAGATAGGACAGGATAGGACAGAGTTCTGTGCGGTCAGTATTAAAACCCTTCAAAACATCCACAGCAGAATATACAAAAAACTTCCTACATCTAACTAAAAGATGTCGGAGCGTAAATCTGCAACTCCAGTGAATCCTACAATCAGAGAAGGAATAAAACTGAAACAAGCACACAGCCGTGTGCCACAGATACAAAAACCAAACACTTATCTTTGCTGAATTTGGCAGCAAGCAGGAGAAGCCAGAAAGTGATCCAACACTTCACAAGGAACATTGACAACTGGCAAGGGCTAAATGATCCTGCACACCTAAATATCCCAGTCAGAATTGTAATCATCCGATACACCTGGCCAGGACTGCGAGTCAGAGACAACTTCATTCCCACCTACAACCACTGGAGGGAACCCAAGAGCAGAATTCACAACAGTACTCCCTTCCTGAGGAGGGGTCACCGAACCCTCACCAGGGCCCCCAGGACGATCAGGACGAGCCAGATGAAAAGCACGGACCAAATCAGCAGCATGGACATCAGAGGCAAAAACCCAAGAATTATCCTCCTGGCCATAACCCTTCCATTTGACCAGGTACTGAAGCTTCCGCCTTGAAAAACGGGAATCCAAAATCTTCTCAACAACATATTCCAACTCCCCATCAACCAACACAGGGGCCGGAGGATCAACAGAGGGAACAACGGGCTCCACATATTTCCGCAACAAAGATCTATGGAAGACATTATGGATAGCAAAAGAGGCCGGAAGCGCCAGTCGAAAAGACACCGGATTAATAATCTCAGAAATCCTATAAGGACAAATAAACCGAGGCTTAAACTCAGGAGAAGAAACCTTCATAGGAACATGACGGGAAGACAACCAGACCAGATCCCCAACCCGAAGCCGGGAACCAACACACCGACGACGATTAGCAAAACGTTGAGCCTCCTCTTGAGACAACACCAACTTGTCAACCACATGAGCCCAAATCTGCTGCAACCTGTCCACCACAGAATCCACACCTGGACAGTCAGAAGGTTCAACCTGCCCAGAAGAAAAACGAGGATGAAAACCAAAATTACAAAAGAAAGGTGAAACCAAGGTAGCAGAACAAGCCCGATTATTAAGGGCAAACTCAGCCAATGGCAAGAAGGCCACCCAATCATCCTGATCAGCAGACACAAAGCATCTCAAATAAGTCTCCAAGGTCTGATTAGTTCGCTCGGTCTGGCCATTTGTCTGAGGATGAAATGCAGAAGGAAAAGACAAATCAATACTCAGCCTAGCACAAAAGGCCCGCCAAAACCTAGAAACAAACTGGGAACCTCTGTCGGACAGAATATTCTCCGGAATACCATGCAAACGAACCACATGCTGAAAGAACAATGGAACCAAATCAGAAGAGGAAGGCAATTTAGGTAAGGGCACCGAATGAACCATCTTAGAGAACCGGTCACAAACAACCCAGATAACAGACATGTTCTGGGAGACCGGAAGATCAGAAATAAAATCCATTGAAATATGCGTCCAGGGCCTCTCAGGGACTGGCAATTGCAAAAGCAACCCACTAGCATGGGAACAACAAGGCTTGGCCCGTGCACAAGCCCCACACGACTGCACAAAAGAACGCACATCATGTGACAATGAAGGCCACCAAAAGGACCTACCAACCAAATCTCTGGTACCAAAAATGCCAGGATGACCAGCCAACACGGAACAGTGAACCTCAGAAATCACTCTACTAGTCCATCTGTCAGGAACAAACAATTTCCCCACAGGACAGCGGTCAGGTTTGTCAGTCTGAAATTCCTGAAGAACCCGTCGTAAATCAGGAGAAATGGCAGAAAGGACCACCCTCTCTTTCAGAATACCGACCGGCTCTAAGACCTCAGGAGAATCAGGCAAAAAACTCCTAGAGAGGGCATCAGCCTTAATATTCTTAGAACCCGGAAGGTAAGAGACCAAAAAATCAAAACGGGAAAAAAACAAAGACCATCGAGCCTGTCTAGGATTCAGCCGTTTAGCAGACTCGAGGTAAATCAAATTCTTATGATCGGTCAAGACCACAATACGGTGCTTAGCTCCCTCAAGCCAATGTCACCACTCCTCAAACGCCCACTTCATAGCCAACAACTCCCGATTGCCGACATCATAATTGCAATCAGCAGGCGAAAACTTACGGGAAAAGAAGGCACACGGTTTCATTAATGAACCAACAGGATCCCTCTGAGACAAAACGGCCCCTGCCCCAATCTCAGAAGCGTCAACCTCAACCTGAAACGGAAGAGAAACATCCGGTTGGCGCAACACTGGAGCAGAAGTAAATCGACGTTTAAGCTCCTGAAAGGCAGAGGCAGCCGCAGAGGACCAATTCGCCACATCAGCGCCTTTCTTCGTCAAATCGGTCAAGGGTTTAACCACGATGGAAAAATTAGCAATGAAACGGCGATAAAAATTTGCAAAACCCAAAAATTTCTGAAGGGTCTTCACGGATGTGGGCTGAATCCAATCATGAATGGCCTGAACCTTAACCGGATCCATCTCTATAGACGAAGGAGAAAAAATGAAGCCCAAAAAAGAGACTTTCTGCACCCCAAAGAGACACTTAGACCCTTTCACAAACAGGGCATTGTCACGAAGGATCTGAAATACCATCCTGACCTGTTGCACATGAGACTCCCAATCATCGGAAAAAATCAAAATATCGTCCAAATATACAATCAAGAATTTATCAAGATAAGTCCGGAAGATTCATGCATGAAGGACTGAAAAACAGATGGAGCATTAGAGAGTCCAAATGGCATCACAAGGTATTCAAAATGGCTTTTGGGCATGTTAAACGCACTTTTCCATTCATCACCCTGCTTAATACGAACAAGATTATATGCCCCTCGAAGGTCAATCTTGGTAAACCAACTAGCTCCCTTAATCCTAGCAAACAAATCAGAAAGCAAAAGTAAAGGGTATTGAAACTTGACCGTGATTTAATTCAAGAGGCGATAATCTATACAGGGTCTCAAGGAACCATCTTTTTTAGCAACAAAAAAGAACCCCGCTGCCAACGGTGAAGAAGATGACCGAATATGCCCTTTCTCCAAAGACTCCTTAATATAGCTCCGCATGGCGGTATGTTAAGGCACAGATAGATTAAAAAGTCGTCCCTTAGGAAACTTACAGCTTGGAATCAAGTCAATAGCACAATCGCAGTCCCTGTGCGGTGGAAGAAAACTGGACTTGGGCTCATCGAATACATCCTGAAAATCAGACAAAAACTCTGGAATTTCAGAAGGTGAAGAAGAGGAGATTGACATCAAAGGAACATCATTATGAACCCCCTATAACCCCAATGTTGTGAATTCTGTGGCAGAGCTCCCTCCTGTGGTCACAAGTGGTATTTCGGCTGATTCTCTCTGTGAGCTTCCGTTGGTGGAGGAAAGTGGTACTGCGGCTTCTGAGTTTCCTTCCTCAGGTGATGTGGTGAAGTCGTTAGGTGCTGCTCTATTTAACTCCACCTAGTGCTTTGATCCTGGCCTCCAGTCAATGTTCTAGTATTGGACCTGTTTCCTCCTGGATCGTTCCTGTGGCCTGCTGCTCTGCATAGCTAAGTTCCGCTTTGCTATTTTGTTTGCTGTTTTTTCTGTCCAGCTTGTATATTTGTTTTTTCCTGCTTGCTGGAAGCTCTGGGATGCAGAGGGTGTACCTCCGTGCCGTTAGTTCGGTGTGGAGGGTCTTTTTGCCCCCTTTGCGTGGTTTTTGTAGGGTTTTGTGTTGACCGCAAAGTTACCTTTCCTATCCTCGCTCTGTTCAGAAAGTCGGGCCTCACTTTGCTAAATCTATTTCATCTCTACGTTTGTCTTTTCATCTTAACTCACAGTCATTATATGTGGGGGCTGCCTTTTCCTTTGGGGTATTTCTCTGAGGCAAGGTAGGCTTATTTTCTATCTTCAGGCTAGCTAGATTCTCAGGCTGTGCCGAGTTGCATAGGGAGCGTTAGGCGCAATCCACGGCTGCTTCTAGTGTGGTTAGAGAGGATTAGGGATTGCGGTCAGCAGAGTTCCCATGTCTCAGAGCTCGTTCTATGTTTTTGGGTTATTGTCAGGTCACTTTATGTGCTCTGACTTCTATGTCCATTGTGGTACTCAATTACCTTATCATAACACCCCAACTAGTCACAGACATGGACTTCCAGTCCAACACAGGATTATGTACCTGCAACCATGGAAAACCCAGCACAATAACATCATGCAAGTTATGCAACACCAGAAATCGACAATCTACCTGATGGGCTGGTGCCATGCGCATGGTCACCTGTGTCCAAAACTGGGGCTTATTTGTAGCCAAGGGTGTAGCATCAATGCCCTTAAAGGAATAGGGTTCTGCAAAGGCTGCAAGGGAAAACCACAATGCTTGGCAAACTCAAAATCCATTAAATTTAAGGCGGCGCCTGAATCCACAAATGCCATGACAGAAAATGATGACAATGAGCAGATCAAGGACACAGATAACAGAAATTTAGGTTGTACTGATGGTAATTCAACTGGCGATCCTCTTTGTCCACTTAGGGCAGACAGAAATGACATGAAAAGCATCGCCACAATAATAACACAACCTATTTTGACGTCTGAAACCTTGTCGTTCCATTCGAGACAGAATTCTATCATATTGCATAGGCTCAGAAATTTGCTCTGAGGATAACGCCACAGCACGCACAGTTCTGCGCTCCCACAGGCGTCGGTCAATCTGAATGGCCAGAGACATAGAATCACTCAGACCGGAAGGCGTGGGAAACCCCACCATAACATCTTTAACGGATTCAGAAAGCCCCCTTCTGAAAATTGCCACCAAAGCATCATTATTCCATTTAGTCAACACAGACCATTTTCTGAATTTCTGACAATACAATTCTGCCGCCTCTTGACCCTGTGACAGGGCCAACAAGGTCTTCTCAGCTTGATCCACAGAATTAGGTTCATCATATAATAGTCCTAAAGCCTGAAAAAAGGAGTCAATATTAAGCAAAGCCGGATTTCCAGATTCCAGGGAAAACGCCCAATCCTGCGGGTCGCCACGTAGCAGGGAGATTACGATTTTTACCTGCTGAATGGAATCACCAGATGATCGAGGTCTCAGGTCAAAAAAGAGTTTACAGTTGTTTTTAAAACTCAAAAATGTAGACCTGTCACCAGAAAACAAATCAGGAGTAGGAATCTTTGGTTCTAAAGCAGGAGTCTGAACAATATAATCAGAAATACCTTGCACCCTAGCAGCAAGCTGGTCTACACGAGAAGCTAATACCTGAACATTCATGCTTGCACCAGGCTCCTCAGCCACCCAGATATTAAGAGGGAAGAGAACACAAAACAGACTGGAAAAAAAAATGGCTCAAGAGCTTCCTTCCCTTCTTCTGAGATGCATTTAACTCATTGTTGGCCAGTTGTACTGTTATGATCCGGTGACCTTGGAGCTGCATGAGAACTTTCACTGGAGAAAGTGGCCACTATACTGACCGCAATCCTGAACTTAACACCGCAACTAGAAGTAGCCGTGGAGTGTACCTAACACACCTAGACACCTCGTCACAGCCAGAGGACTAAATACCCCTAATGATGGAAATTTGAATACTATCTTGCCTCAGAGAAAATCCCCAAAGGATAGACAGCCCCCCACAAATATTGGCGGTGAGTCGGAGAGGAAAAAACATACACAGGCAGAAAAACAGGATTTAGCACAGGAGGCCACTCTAGCTAGATAGGACAGGATAGGACAGAGTTCTGTGCGGTCAGTATTAAAACCCTTCAAAACATCCACAGCAGAATATACAAAAAACTTCCTACATCTAACTAAAAGATGTAGGAGCGTAAATCTGCAACTGCAGTGAATCCTACAATCAGAGCAGGAATAAAACTGAAACAAGCACACAGCAGTGTGCCACAGATACAAAAACCAAACACTTATCTTTGCTGAATTTGGCAGCAAGCAGGGGAAGCCAGAAAGTGATCCAACACTTCACAAGGAATATTGACAACTGGCAAGGGCTAAAGGATCCTGCACACCTAAATATCCCAGTCAGAATTGTAATCATCCGATACACCTGGCCAGGACTGCGAGTCAGAGACAACTGCATTCCCTCCTACAACCACTGGAGGGAACCCAAGAGCAGAATTCACAACAGGAGCCCTATAGGTGGGCTGTAATGTATAGTGTTTGGGGGGGCGTCTTTTTGAAGTTCGCCTCAGGCAGCAATGTGGCTAGGTTCACCCCTGTGTGTACTTGGTGTACAGAGTGGAGCCGTGTGTGTACGAGGTGTGTCGAGCGGAGCCATGTGTGTATGAGGTGTACGGAGCGGAGCCATGTGTGTACGAGGTGTATGGAGCGGAGCCGTGTGTGTTCTTGGTGTACAGAGTGGAGCCGTGTGTGTACGAGGTGTATGGAGTGGAGCCGTGTGTGTACTTGGTGTACGGAGCGGAGCCGTGTGTGTACTTGGTGTACGGAGCGGAGCCATGTGGGTACTTCGTGTAAGGAGCGGAGCCGTGTGTGTATGTCATGTACGGAGCAGAGCCGTGTGTGTACAAGGTGTATGGAGTGGAGCCGTGTGTGTACTTGGTGTACGGAGCGGAGCCGTGTGTTTACTTTGTGTACGGAGCGGAGCCGTGTGTGTACTTGGTGTAAGGAGCGGAGCCGTGTGTGTATGTCGTGTACTGAGTGGAGCCGTGTGTGTACGAGATGTATGGAGTGGAGCCATGTGTGTACTTGGTGTACGGAGTGGAGCCAAGTGTGTACTTGGTGTACGGAGCGGAGCCGTGTGTATACGAGGTGTACGGAGCAGAGCCATGCGTGTACGATTTGTGCGAAATGGAGCCACTTGTGTGCAAGGTGTGCGGAGTGGAGCCGTGTGTACTTTTGATGTATGGAGCAGAGCCATATGTGTACTTGTTGTATGGAGTGGAGCCGTGTGTGTACGGAGTGTACGGAGCGGAGCAGCATGAGTACGAGGTGTATGGATCAGAGCCGCATGTGTACAAGGTTTATGGACTGGAGCCATATGTGTAGGAGGTGTACGTAGCGTGGCCGCATGTGTACAAGGTTTACAGAGCAGAGCCGCATGTTTACAAGGCTTGCGGAGTGGAGCCATGTGTGTATTGAGTGGAGCCGTGTGTGTAAGAGGCATACAAATCGGAACCGTGTGTGTATGAGGTGTGTGGAGCCGTGCGTGTACGAGGTCAGTGTATGGTGGGGAGCAAATTTCATACCTCCCAGCCATCCCGGATCCAGCGGGACAGTCACGATTTTGAGAGGATTTTGCGGCCGGGAGCTTACTTTTTCTGTGGATACAGGAGTACCCGATGGAGCCACTTTAAAACTCGCACGTGACATTCCACCGGAAGTGACGTGCTGGAAGCTGATCGGAAATTATGTAATTTCAGGAGGAGACTGTGACGGAACCATGGAGGCACTTCAGGGAATGCTTCAGATCCATCACTGTGTCCTCCTCTGACAGCGCAGACAGCGGGATCGCCTTGGAATCGGGGATGCCGGCCATGTGAGCGGATCATGATATGTCCTGCAGTGGGATGCTCAGGTGGGCATTACAATGGGAGCCAGGCCGCTATAGTATCTTTATAGAATCTTTCTTTCTCTCTCTCTTTCTTTCTTTCACTCTCTCTGTTCTTTCTTTCCCTCTCTAATCTTTTTTTCTTTCTCTCTTTGTTCTTTCCCTCTCTAATCTTTTTTTCTTTCTCTCTGTTCTTTCTTTCTCGCTCTGTTCTTTCTTTCTCTGTGTTCTTTATTTTCCACTCTAATCTTTTTTCTCTCTCCTTTCTTTTTTCTCTGTTCTTTCTTTCTTTCTTTCTTTCTTTCTTTCTTTCTTTCTTTCTTTCATTCTTTCTTTCTTTCTCTCTCTGTTCTTTCTTTCTTTCCCCTCTTTCTTTCCCCTCTTTCTTTCCCCTCTTTCTTCCTCTCTCTCTGTTCTTTCCCCTCTTTCTTTCTCTCTCTCTGTTCTTTCTTTACCCTCTTTCTTTCTCTCTCTCCTTTCTTTCTTTCCCCTCTTTCTTTCTCTCCCCTCTTTCTTTCTCTCTCTGTTCTTTCTTTCATTCCTCTCTTTCTTTTTCTTTCTTTCTTTCTTTCTTTCTTTCTTTTTCTCTCTTTCTCTGTTCTTTCTTTCTTTCTTTCTCTTCTTTCTTTTTCTTTCTCTTTCTTTCTTTCTTTCTTTCTTTCTCTTCTTTCTTTTTCTTTCTCTTTCTTTCTTTCTTTCTTTCTTTCTTTCTTTCTTTCTCTGTTCTTTCTTTCTGTTCTTTCTTTCTCTGTTTTCTTTCCCCTCCTTCTTTCTCTCTCTGTTCTTTCTTTCTCTCTCCTTTCTTTTTCTTTCTTTCTTTCTTTCTTTCTTTCTTTCTTTCTTTCTTTCTTTCTTTCTTTCTTTCTTTCTTTCTTTCTCCTTTCTTTCTTTTTCTCTCTCTGTTCTTCCTTTCCCTATAACCAACGAACAGAAAAAGGGGGCGGGGGTGTTATAAAGGTACTACTGGCTTCTCAGATCCTCAATATTAATCTGACCTGATAGGATAATGACTATATTTGCCCATAGGATGAATGATGATCTCATTTTTTTTGGTACAAATAAGTGGTGCTTATAAGTAAAGGATGTTATACCCATACATGTTATTGTGACTTACTTGGGCAAGTGGAGGACATATCCTATGGGCAACTATAGTCATTTTGCTATCGGGTCAGATTAATATTGAGGATTTGAGAGGCCAGTAGTACCTTTTTAAAGGGCGTCTGTCACCCCAAAAATCATATATGAGCTGCGGCCACCGGCATCAGGGGCTTAGCTATGGCATTCTGTAATGCATTCTGTAATGCTGTAAATAAGCCCCCGATGTAACCTAAAAGATGAGAAAAAAAGGTTATATTACCCAGGGGCGGTCCCAGTCCGTTACGGGTCAGATGGGCGTCGCGGTCCCCTCCAGCTCCAGCTGTTTGCGGGAAGTCAGAAGTAACAGAAACACGCTATCAGGCCACGTTCACATGTTCAGTATGTTACCTTAGTATTTGTAAGCCAAAACCAGGAGAGTAACAATCAGAGGAAAAGTATAAAGAAACACGTCACCACTTCTCGATCTCTCACCCACTCCCGATTTGGCTTACAAATACTGAGGTAAAATACTGACCAAAATACTGAACATGTGAAGGTGGCTTTAGGCTGGTTTCACACATCCTGATATTTCCGGTACCGGAAAAAACAGTACTGGAGATATTTGTGTCCGTGTGTGTAATACGTGTGGCAACTGTGTGCCGCATCTGTACAACACGGATGCCTGCCGGGGAAGAAGCGCTATAGTAAGCACTGTTCCCCGGCCAAGGGCACACTTAAAATGAAGCAAGTTGATCACTTTGGAGGATAGGAGCCTGGTTAGGGAATATGGGGGACACATAACTCTATCCCTCTTCCTGATTCTTTCCTGGGCACCTTTCCTGTCATAACCCCCCCCCCCCTATTTCCATCTCTCCAGTAGGCCGCATCCATGTTTTTTCAAATTATGTTTTTTCAAATTACGTTTTTTCAAATTACGTTTTTTCAATTACGTTTTTTATTACGTTTATTTATTTTTCCTTTGTTTTGATCCTGATATCCAATCAGTCCTTCTCTGTCATCTATTAGGACCTCCTTATAACCTTTCATTGGGACGACCCTGGACAAAGGATAGGGTCTTTTTTCCTTTGCCCTCTGTGATAGGTGTTTTTTCCCCCCCTAGAGGATGTAGTCAGCATGTGTCCATGGTTAGGATCCTCCCTCCCGAGAGGAGGTTACAGTAGGATCTATTTTTTTGAATTTAAAAGTGTCCCAGCATGGAAAAATAGTGCAGCATGCCATGATTGGCATGTGTAGCATCTAGGAAGGGACTATTAAACTTCTCTACACTGTGCTGCAGATGGATTTTTATATAACCTAGCGCAGCGCTATTTCAGGACTCCGGAACGCTAACAGACAGCGGAGTCGCCTGGACCTGAGCTTGCGGTCGGGCGTCGCGCTGCTATAGCAACCGGACAGGGATGCTACACAGGAAGTGAAGCGCACGGCGCAAGGAGACGCCGTAACACCGGCAGTACGCTGCCATGGTAACTGGACAGCATGCGTCGCCGGAAATGACGCGTGCGGTCCAAGACTTGCGCTCCACGAGGGCGCACAGGATATGACGCCAAACAACCCGGTCCTAGGTAGCATGGGGCGGGCTATTTAAGTAACAGGAATGCCGCTATACAGCGATCATTGGCATACCCCTAGGTTGAGAATCCCCCACGGAGGTGGAGGGGTTTTACATCGATTTCCCCTGATGAGTTCATAAAATGAAACGTGTAGGGAAAAATGTGCGTGGTATTCTGGGGTTAATTTGCACTCCTGACAGCTTGGATGGGTACATGTGTGGGCAGAATTGTGGATCCCCCCACCCTCCCAAAATGCTGTGGACGTAAGTGATCTGGCCGTTACAAAGATAAGGAAACTGGAGGTGAGATCGTTCCAATTTTTTCTATACACGGTTTACGTCTCTGAGTGATAGAGACAGGATATATGTATCGGTACTGCATTCCCACTAGATTGATGGGATTTCATTGTATGCGGTGAGAGTTATCATTTACATGCTCCTTCGAGGAGGTGTTTGTGTTTTCTTCCCTTTGTAGACTGACACTGAGGCGTCTATGTGGACAGTCTTAGGGATTTTATTATTCGCAGATTCTCTATATATGGGAATTTGTTCTGTGAGTCCTTTCTGTTTGTTTGTACGTGGTTTATTATACCAATTTTAGTATCATACATTAAAAGTTATTTTTTAATTATTAGTCACACCCTGCTTTGATAGATAAGTTGATCACTTCACCTCAGGCGGCATTAAGTCCCTGAAGAAGCGTAAAGATCGATGTTTCAAATATATTCCTATTTAAAAGTGTATGTATTTTCCATGTGCGTCAGGTTAGGCTAGTAAAGATTAAACCAGATTTATTTGTACTGATTTTACTATGGGGGAGGGTGGGCGCCATTTTGCCGTTCGCCTCAGGCAGCAGAGAGGCTAGGTTCACTCCTGCATAAAAGATATTACACAAAAGAGCATAACAAGATAATTCCTGTGTGCAACTTGTGCTGAATGTTCAGGGACAACTATGGACGTTATCACGTGGACATCAATACAATTACTAATAGCCAAAAATACACATATAGTACAAAAGAACTCAAAAACTACTCAACAACAATTATTGCACCTCCCCAAATGGCAAAAAATAAATCAGATATGTTTAATATAGTGTGGTTTAACACAGCTATGTTGCAATGATGTGCTAATAACCACATGTGTTATTGCACCCTGCAAAATATCATACAAGTGGGCACAACTTGATAATTATTGTGTGCAACTGTGCTGTATGTTGAGGGACAATTTAAACATTATCTGTTGGATACCAATACAGATAATGATTAGAGTTGAGCGACTTTTACTTTTTTCGGATCGAGTCAGGTTACCAATAAAGCAGGGCAAGTGAGTAGACCAGATCCAGAGTCCGTGCGCCCTCCCCCAGGGCGCACGGACTCTGGATCTGGTCTACTCACTTGCCCTGCTTTATTGGTAACGTATAATTCTGATGTTTACATTATTGGGCCCTGTCTAATAGCTAGTATGCTGATGGTGGCATGGATACTTAGTATTATAGTGGTAATGATTGTTATAATCCACCTGGCACTAGTTATGAGTGGACTCTGACCCCGGCTCCGTGCGCTCCGTTTATGCTCTTTTCGGTGGTGTCCCTGTGCATCCTGCGGTACTGAGCCACATCTGTGTTACTGTTTGTATTTATACATTTGTTTTGTCTATTTAATAAAGTTGATATTTATGCAGATATATTGGGTTCCTGATCGTCTTTTGGGGTCTTTATTGATCCATATTTAGATATTTTAACTATTACCTATCATTTCAACAAATTTGTATTGGCAGTGCCATTGAAGGATTTAAAAGCACAGACTACACAGTGGTGGAGCAGGGAGAGGTAAGTATTGCAAGTGGTAGAGCACTGTTCGAGCTGGGGGGAACACGCTCTCTTGGACGGCGGTAATGGCACAGGGCCCCACACATTACAATGGTGTGTCTGACGTTGGTTGTGCACCACCACCGTCAGAGACACTTCATTGTACTATGAGGGACCCTGTGCCAGTGCCGTCGCCCAAGAGTGGGCACACCCATCTGCACAGGCAAACGGCACTCGCACGGGTACTTGCGCCAAGTGGTGACCACTGCCCTGTGGGGGGAGTCAGCCCATTTAAGGAGGTATAAAAATGGCCTATGGTGGAAATTCAACAGCTGCAAATGGAGGAATTGGAAAAGTCAATAAGAGGAGGCCAAAAGCAAGACATTTTTTCGGCAAGCTACGTGTCAGCAGGGGAAGGTGGGGCAAAATAATTTGACCTCCAGCCTTAGGTGCTATTGTGCTTTTGCCACTACCACCAGATGCACCACCACCACCATCAGTGCCAGCTGTCAACCACCGCCCATGCGCTCTTCCACCAGACTTCCTCATTTTTTGGAAAATCTAAACAAAATAACAACCATTTTATGGTACTGTAAAACAAGGTAGAAGGTGTATATAAATTTGTTGAAAATTTAAATCTCCCTTTTTTTGGGAGACTGAACCTAACCTCAGGCCCTGTGCATAAAACAACACAATGCAAGTGGCAGAAAGTGGCTGGCTGATATACTACAACCTAACAGAAATGAAGTATATCCACTTTGTGAGAATTTGAATCTCACTTATTTTTTTGGGAGACTGGACCAAACCTCGGGCCCTGTGCATAAAACAACACAATGTAAGTGGCAGAAAGTGGCTGGCTGATATACTACAAACTAACAGGACTGAAGTATATCCACTTTGAGAATTTGAATCTCACTTTTTTAGGGGGAGACTGAACCAAAACTCAGGCCCAGTGTATATAACAACGCAATCTAAGTGGCAGAAAGTGGCTGGCTGATATACCACAAACTAACAGGACTGCAGTATATCCACTTTGTGAGAATTTGAATCTCACTTTTTTAGGGGGAGACTGAACCAAAACTCAGGCCCAGTGTATAAAACAACACAATGTAAGTGGCAGAAAGTGGCTGGAAGATATATGAAAAAATACAAGGACTGTAGTACAAATTCAATCTTCCTACAATTATCTCAGGAAAAGTATGGCAGCAATAAAAAGGACTGCTGCACACAAAAGTGTGGACAAATAAACAAGATAACTGTGCAGAAAGGAGCAACAGAATTTTTGCTTTTAAAAAAGCAGTTGGTTTGCGCAGCAGCGTGCAAACAGCAATGCAGCTATCAGGGAGCCTTATAAGGCAGCCTAATAAGCTACAGAGCTGATGCACAAAAATATAGCCTCCACTGTCCCTGCAAAAAAATGGTGGTGTTGGATAGTGGAAATCGCTACAGCACAAGCGGTTTGGGGGTTAATCTTCCCTCCCCAACTATATCCCTTCTTCTGATGAAACTGCAGCAACCTCTCCCTCTGCTAAGATCGGCAGAAGTAAGATGGTGGCCGGCATGCATGCCCCTTTATAGCCCCTGTGACACCGCAGAAAGCAAGCCAATCACTGTCATGCCTTTCTCTAAGATGGTGGGAACCGAGACCTATGTCATCACGCTGCCCACTCTCTGCGTCCTCCTTCATTGGCTGAAAAATGGCGCAGAAAGCGTCATACGAAACGCGACTATTGCGCGCAGATCGCCGACCTCATGGCCGATCCCACACTAGGATCGGGTTGGGTTTCATGAAACCCGACTTTGCCGAAAGTCGGCGATTTTTAAATTTGTCCAATCCGTTTCGCTCAACCCTAATAATGATGTCTGGCACTAATAGCCAAAAAATACACGTGATATTGCATCACCCCAAACATAAGGTAAGTGAGGTCAAAAACAAAACATCAAATATTGACCTCCCAAATGGAAAAGATTAAGCAGATAGGCTTAAAATGATTCATAAATAGTGTTGAGCGATACCGTCCGATACTTGAAAGTATCGGTATCAGATAGTATCGGCCGATACCCGAAAAGTATCGGATATCGCCGATACCAATACCTGATACCAATACAAGTCAATGGGACACCAAGTATCGGAAGGTATCCTGATGGTTCCCAGGGTCTGAAGGAGAGGAAACTCTCCTTCAGGCCCTGGGATCCATATTAATGTGTAAAATAAAGAATTAAAATAAAAAATATTGATATACTTACCTCTCCGGAGGCCCCTGGACATCACCGCTGGTAACCAGCAGCCTTCTTTGAGCGCGTTTAGGGCCTTCCATGACGTCACGGCTTCTGATTGGTCGCGTGCCGCTCATGTGACCGCCACGCGACCAATCACAAGCCGTGACGTCATTCTCAGGTCCTAAATTCCTAGAATGAGGAGTTTAGGGCCTGAGAATGACGTCGCGGCTTGTGATTGGTCGCGTGCCGCTCATGTGACCGCCACGCGACCAATCACAAGCCGTGACGTCATTCTCAGGTCCTAAATTCCTAGAATGAGGAGTTTAGGGCCTGAGAATGACGTCTCGGCTTGTGATTGGTCGCGTGGCGGTCACATGAGCGGCACGCGACCAATCAGAAGCCGTGACGTCATGGAAGGCCCTAAACGCGCTCATTTTAAGCAAAGAAGGCTGCCGGTTACCAGCGGTGATGTCCAGGGGCCTCCGGAGAGATGAGTATATCAATATTTTTTATTTTAATTCTTTATTTTACACATTAATATGTGTCCGATACCGATTCCCGATACCACAAAAGTATCGGAACTCGGTATCGGAATTCCAATACCGCAAGTATCGGCCGATACCCGATACTTGCGGTATCGGAATGCTCAACACTATTCATAAATCATAAGATATAACTCAACTGTGCATTGTTGGGAAGACAGACATCTCAAGATAATAAACTTGAAAGACTAAGGGTACCGTCACACAGTGGCATTTTGATCGCTATGACGGCACGATTCGTGACGTTCCAGCGATATAGTTATGATCTCGCAGTATCTGACACGCTCCTGCGATCAGGGACCCCGCTGAGAATCGTACGTCGTAGCAGATCGTTTGAAACTTTCTTTCGTCGTCTAGTGTCCCGCTGTGGCGGCATGATCGCATGGTGTAACAAAGGTGTGCACGATATTGTATACGATGTGCGCATAGTAACCAATGGCTTCTACATCGCACATACGTCATGAAATTATCGCTCCAGCGTCGAACATTGCAAAGTGTGACAGCAGTCTACGACGCTGGAGCGATATTGTTACGATGCTGGAGCGTCACGGATCGTGCCATCGTAGCGATCAAAATGCCACTGTGTGACGGTACCCTAAGGGTGCCGTCTCACAGTGGCACTTTGGTCGCTACGACGGCACGATCCGTGACGCTCCAGCATCGCACCATTATCGTTCCAGCGTCACACACTGCGGTCACACTTCGCAATGCACGACGCTGGAGCGATAATTTCATGACGTGTTTGCGATGTAGAAGCTGTTGGTTACTATGCGCACATCGTATACAATCTCGTGCACACCTTTGCTACACGATGCGATCATGCCGCCACAGCGGGACACTTGATGACGAAAGAAAGTTTCAAATGATCTGCTACGACGTACGATTCTCAGTGGGGTCCGTGATCACAGTAGCGTGTCAGACACAGCGAGATCGTAAGTATATCGCTGGAACATCACGAATCATGCCGTCGTAGCGATCAAAATGCCACTGTGTGACGGTACCCTAAGAGCTCTAAGGAACATTCAACGCATTCAAGAAAATGTCCCCTTTCAAGGTTCATAAGAAGTGAATAAAGTACAAAGAGACTACTTAGCTTGTGAAGATTATGCTAAGGTCCACATGATAGCCAAGTTTAAGATTCAGGTACAGATAGACGAGTCCCACATGATAATGTGCAGCATAGTAGCCATGTACGGTGCATGTTTGTTAATGAAAGCTTCTATAAGACATAACTTTATACCTTTCCAAATTGGTGGAGTGCTGTGTCCAGATTATTCAAGATGAGAAACGCGTGTTGGCAGAGGCGTATCTAGGGTTTCTGGCACCCGGGGCAAGAATTCATTTTGGCGCCCCCCTTCTCCCCCCCCCCCCAGCACATATGCGATTTGCGCACTTAGTCATGTACCCACAAGCTCCTCTCCCTAATGCTCTCAATGTTCAGTGAAAAACTGAGAAGCAGAAGAAAAGCTCGTTGTCACCAGACCATAAGTGTGAAAGTCACATATGAGTGACGTGTCCATGTGACGACTACTGGAACCTGCTGACCTGAATCCTGACATCGCAGACTTCTGAATTCTCACAATGAATGCACTGGACACTTTTAGGATTCTCCCTTGCCGGTGGACGGTCATGTCAGTACAAGCATGTGATTTGTATAATTCTGAACACATTCCGACTAGACGTGCCCGGCCTCGCTCAGTTCATTTTCATTGACGGAGGCCACACATGTCTAGTCAGCACGTGACCACATGTATGTAAATTGCCAGCACGAGAGAATCCTGACAGCGTGCAATGAGCACTGTGAGAACTTACAGACTCTTTTCAGATATTCAATGGCACAAGGCAGGGCTGTCCGCTGTCGCCGCTACTCTTTGTTCTCTCGATTGAGCCTCTGATACAGGCCATACAACAATGTGTTGATATTGAAGGACTTCAAATTCAATACACCCACTTCAAGGTGGCGGCATTTTGCGGATGACCTATTATTAATAATCTCAAAACCATTTAGAAGCATCCCAGCCATTATGAACATTCTGGAGAGGTACAGCACGTTATCCAATTTTAAAATAAATGAATCTAAATCTGAGTTACTAAACCTTGGCTTACCTAATAATATAGTCAACAGACTTAAATTGTCATTCCCTTTCCCTTGGAGACCAAAAAGTCTAACATATCTAGGCATACAGCTATGCCTCTCAGATAAAGACCTTTTCACTCTCAATTACTCCCGACTATTAGAAAGGACTACCACACTCCTCCACTCCTGGAAAGACACATACCTATCCTGGGTAGGTAGGAAAAATATTCTAAAAAGCATAATTCTCCCAATATTTATTTATATCCTCAATATGCTCCCAATTCAATTACCGTGCTCCTATCTGGCTAAGGTGCACTCTTTATTTTTTGGCTATATCTGGCAAAGGGGTAAATCACGCGTTAACGCCAAAACGCTTTCCCTTCCGAAAGACTTGGGCGGGATCGGAGCTCCAGACATCTCAAAATACTACCAGGCAGCCCATATTACAAGAACGATCCATTGGATCAGGAAATCAGTAGATAAACCATGGGTAAGCATTGAAGAAGCATTGTCTCCTATACCTCTACGATCCATGCTACTAGGTTACACCAAAGATTCGATCATATCTAAATTAAAAAATATCTACACCTCTTCCACTTTTAATATATGGAAGAAAGTTGGCCCTATGCTGTCACCCCCTCTCTCACCACTAACACTGACCTCTTAGACTCACTACCCAGCAGTGCGGCCCATATTCCACTTGAGCAATTAATTATGGATGGGACTCTTCTCCCTCTGCAGGATTTACTTCAAATTCCGGGACTCTCAGGTCTGACATTTCTTCAATATGGTAAACTCTCTCATATCATCCGCCACCATCGCCAATTAATTGTCCTCAGTAGATCACTAACCCCTTATGAAACCCTATGTGCCAGATCAAAAATACCCACTAAGTCATTATCGATAATATACCAGTCCCTACTTCAAATGGACACCTCAGTGAAGAGAGCATATTTGGCTAGGTGGGAGAAGGATCTAGCCACTTCCTTCTCGGAGCCCCAAATCAAATATATATATAAAAATTCACATGGTCCCTCTGCTTGCGTGCGCATTCAGGAAAACTCATTTAAAATTATTTCCAGATGGTATTTAACTCCCAGTCAAATTAAGAAATGGTATCGCTCAACTAATTCTGACTGCTGGAGATGCGAGGCGGATGTCGGTAACTTTTTGCACATATGGTGGTCATGCCCGATCCTCTCCCCCTTATGGAAATCGTTAGCCTCTATCATCCAAGAACTACTAGGAAAAAGCATTCCCTTAAAACCGGAAAATGTCTTCCTGAACCTACCACTATGGCCAGGAGATGACAAGGCTTCTAAATTGTCACAATTTATTATAGCGGCAGGTAAATCCTTGATCCCTTCAAACTGGAACACTAAAGTTACACCCTCAATAAAGCAAATTTATCTCAAAATAGACCAATTGTACCGCATAGAGGAACTCGCAGCCAAAACTAACCACTCCTTCACAAAATTTCAAAATATATGGAACCCTTGGATCCGATTCAGGACTCAAAATGTATTCCACTTTGCGGTATAGTTATTAAATAAACATACTTATCCCAATGTGTCTCCCCTATTTCTTCCACTCCCTCCCTCTATTATCCCTTACTTCTTTCCCTTTTGTCTCCTTTTCCCCTCTCCTTATCTCTTCTTTGTATTGATATTTGACTATTACTACTTCTCTTTTAAGAGAGTAGTCGTTCGTTACTCTGTTAACTGTTGCTGTTACGATCACCTATGAGTGACTGATGACAAAGCCATTTTGATCTATTTCTCTTTAATAACTCGTTGTTCACCTATTTTGCCTTTTGATCAATGTGCCAATTATCTTACTCTCTTGAAATGTTTGTTAATATTAACAATATGTAATAAAAAGAACATTGAAAGAAAGAAAGAGCACTGTGAGAACTCAGAAGTCTGCAGTCACGAAGAATGACTGCAGACTCATTACAAACCTGGACATCCCCTTTAATGCTCCTAACATAAATAAAAACATGAGAGTTAGTCAGTATCACAATTAACATTTACATCCAGGTACCTTATAGATAATGTCGTCTCTGGAGTCGTTCTTCTTTTCTTCATCTTCACGATGCCCTTAAAGATACAAGTGTCATTATAATGCTCCTGAATGAAAAATTGCCCCTCACTATATTGTCTTCACAAAATATGACCCCCACACTGTCCCTCTTATGGTACATGCTCTTCACACTGACCTCTCCTTTCCATACCGGTCCCCTCTTCACACTGTCCTCTCACACTGTGTCCCCCATATAGGGCCCAGTATTTATACTGTACTCTCTCATCACACTCCCCCTCCTTGGTATACTGTCCCCTCCTGGCTGTGCCCTTACACTGCCCCCATGCTACGAACCCACTACTCAGTTTCTATTCTGTGCCCCATCACCCCCTTTGCTGTTCATTTTGTGTCCTCAAATCTCCCATCTCCACTCCAATTCAACCCCACACAATAAATCCCCCCATTACCCACACAGCCCCTCATCACCCCCATCTCCTGATCCCCCACACAGCCCCTCATCAACCCCATCTCCCCCTCATCACCCCTACACAGTCCCTCATCATCCTCCCATTCCCCACAGGCCCTCATCATTCCCCAAAAAGGCCCTCATCACCCCGCTTCTCCATAGAGCCCCTCATCATCCCCCCATTCCCCACAGGCCCTCATTATCACCCACACAGCCTCTCATCCCCCATTCCCCACACAGCCCATCACCCCCATACAGCCCCTCATCACCCCCCTTCTCCTCCAAAGCCCCTCATCACCCCCCTTCTCCCACACAGCCCCTCATCATTCCTTCTTTTTCCACACTGCCCCTCATCATGCTCCATTCCCCACACAGCCCCTCATCATCCACTACACAGCCCATCATCATTCCCCACACAGCTTCTCATCATCCACTACACAGCCCCTCATCATTATCCCTCCATTCCCCACAGCCTCTCATCATCCACTACACAGCCCCTCATCATTATCCCTCCATTCCCCAGGCAGCTTCTCATCATCCAATACACAGCCCCTCATCATTATCCCTCCATTCCCCACAGCCTCTCATCATCCACTACACAGCCCCTCATCATTATCCCTCCAATCCCCACAGCTTCTCATCATCCACTACACAGCCCCTCATCATTATCCCTCCAATCCCCACAGCTTCTCATCATCCACTACACAGCCCCTCATCATTATCCCTCCATTCCCCACAGCCTCTCATCATCCACTACACAGCCCCTCATCATTATCCCTCCATTCCCCACAGCGTCTCATCATCCACTACACAGCCCCTCATCATTATCCCTCCATTCCCCACAGCCTCTCATCATCCACTACACAGCCCCTCATCATTATCCCTCCATTCCCCACAGCGTCTCATCATCCACTACACAGCCCCTCATCATTATCCCTCCAATCCCCACAGCCTCTCATCATCCACTACACAGCCCCTCATCATTATCCCTCCAATCCCCAGACAGCTTCTCATCATCCACTACACAGCCCCTCATCATTATCCCTCCATTCCCCACAGCCTCTCATCATCCACTACACAGCCCCTCATCATTATCCCTCCAATCCCCACAGCTTCTCATCATCCACTACACAGCCCCTCATCATTATCCCTCCATTCCCCACAGCGTCTCATCATCCACTACACAGCCCCTCATCATTATCCCTCCATTCCCCACAGCTTCTCATCATCCACTACACAGCCCCTCATCATTATCCCTCCAATCCCCACAGCTTCTCATCATCCACTACACAGCCCCTCATCATTATCCCTCCAATCCCCACAGCCTCTCATCATCCACTACACAGCCCCTCATCATTATCCCTCCAATCCCCAGACAGCTTCTCATCATCCACTACACAGCCCCTCATCATTATCCCTCCATTCCCCACAGCCTCTCATCATCCACTACACAGCCCCTCATCATTATCCCTCCAATCCCCACAGCTTCTCATCATCCACTACACAGCCCCTCATCATTCCCCACACAGCTTCTCATCATCCACTACACAGCCCCTCATCATTATCCCTCCATTCCCCACAGCCTCTCATCATCCACTACACAGCCCCTCATCATTATCCCTCCATTCCCCACAGCCTCTCATCATCCACTACACAGCCCCTCATCATTATCCCTCCATTCCCCACAGCGTCTCATCATCCACTACACAGCCCCTCATCATTATCCCTCCAATCCCCACAGCCTCTCATCATCCACTACACAGCCCCTCATCATTATCCCTCCAATCCCCAGACAGCTTCTCATCATCCACTACACAGCCCCTCATCATTATCCCTCCATTCCCCACAGCCTCTCATCATCCACTACACAGCCCCTCATCATTATCCCTCCAATCCCCACAGCTTCTCATCATCCACTACACAGCCCCTCATCATTATCCCTCCATTCCCCACAGCGTCTCATCATCCATTACACAGCCCCTCATCATTATCCCTCCATTCCCCACAGCTTCTCATCATCCACTACACAGCCCCTCATCATTATCCCTCCAATCCCCACAGCTTCTCATCATCCACTACACAGCCCCTCATCATTATCCCTCCAATCCCCACAGCCTCTCATCATCCACTACACAGCCCCTCATCATTATCCCTCCAATCCCCAGACAGCTTCTCATCATCCACTACACAGCCCCTCATCATTATCCCTCCATTCCCCACAGCCTCTCATCATCCACTACACAGCCCCTCATCATTATCCCTCCAATCCCCACAGCTTCTCATCATCCACTACACAGCCCCTCATCATTATCCCTCCATTCCCCACAGCGTCTCATCATCCGCTACACAGCCCCTCATCATTATCCCTCCATTCCCCACAGCGTCTCATCATCCACTACACAGCCCCTCATCATTATCCCTCCAATCCCCAGACAGCTTCTCATCATCCACTACACAGCCCCTCATCATTATCACCTCCAATCCCCACAGCTTCTCATCATCCACTACACAGCCCCTCATCATTATCCCTCCATTCCCCACAGCGTCTCATCATCCACTACACAGCCCCTCATCATTATCCCTCCATTCCCCACAGCGTCTCATCATCCACTACACAGCCCCTCATCATTATCCCTCCATTCCCCACAGCGTCTCATCATCCACTACACAGCCCCTCATCATTATCCCTCCATTCCCCACAGCGTCTCATCATCCACTACACAGCCCCTCATCATTATCCCTCCATTCCCCACAGCGTCTCATCATCCACTACACAGCCCCTCATCATTATCCCTCCAATCCCCACAGCGTCTCATCATCCACTACACAGCCCCTCATCATTATCCCTCCAATCCCCACAGCCTCTCATCATCCACTACACAGCCCCTCATCATTATCCCTCCAATCCCCACACACCTCGGTAATCTCACATGGCTGCATGCTGCAGACCCTCAGTCCTCCTCACACGACTCTAGCAGCTTCCTGGTTCCTGCTATCTGTCTTCACTGGACTGAAGGAGGCCCCGCCCCTTCCGGTGACATCTTACCTCCCAAAATCAGCTCCATTCTAGACAGGCACTGCAGTCAGATGTTCAATTGTACTCATGTCCGTAAGATACGAGTACAATTGAACACTGGGAGCCGCGCGCTGCAGCGTCTCTGTGCCGGATGTCAGCTTGACAGTCCGACACAGAGAACAGCTGACTCCGAGTGCAGGGGCGGCAGAATGCAGCTGCCAGGGGAGACATTTGGCGGCCCAACTGCGCCCCCCTGCCAGCTGCGCCCGGGGCACATGCCCCGGCTGCCCCCCCTAGATACGCCACTGCGTGTTGGTGCGGACGGAAGTTTGTCCTGGAACGCAATATGCGCTCCACACCTAGTTACTCCGCACTGGCAGGAAATGACGTTATGAGGAGGTTAGCCAGAGATGTATAGTGGAACGCAGAACGTGTTCATGATCAAGGTCATAATTAAGGGGGCTTAGTCTCCAGAAACGCGTTGAGATTCTTACCCATATGGTTTGTGCTGAAGTTTGTATCCTCCATGTTTAAGTTTGTGAATAAAGAAATCTTTTTTCATGGATTTGATGAAGCTGAACATTTTCTTTGCTTGGATTCTACACACCTGCACACAGTGGGTCCGTGCTCCCGAAACTCAGCTTATGCATCACGGGAGAGCTGGTTTATATTCCTTCTCTTCAAAGTTTCTTTGTATAGAATCAAGCCTATGAATCCATCTTAGTTCTTTTTGAAGGATCCTGATATCCCAATTCCCACCTCTAATTGATGGAGAGATAACCTCAATCACAGTGAAAGTAAAAGACCCAAGATCCCCAAGATGTTTTTCCCTTACATGTCTGTAGATAGGGGTATACCTGGCATGTTTTGTGTCCCACAAGGGGATCCCCTATCCATCTCCGTAATTCTCAATTCGTTTTGCCAATATAATTAATCGGACATGAGCACATATGACTCCCTTGGTTTTACATTTGGCAAAATGTCTAGAGTAGTATCTTTTGCTTGTACTTTCACTCTAAAAAAAAATGTACACACCTCAATGTACTTGCAAAAATTGCATCCAGCACAGTGGAACGTACCCTGACTTCAGTTGTCAAGCCAGGTGCCCTTTTTCTTGGGGGGATGTAGGTGCTATGTACCAATTGGTCACCAATAGATCTCCCTTTCCTATAACTAATTGCTGGTAGGGGAGGCAATAGATCACAAATGTCTGTATCTGCTTCTAAGATACCCCAGTGTTTGGAAATAATTGCTCTGACTTCTTGTGAACAGTTCCTATGATTCTGAGGACAGGGTCAATATCTTGTTGTCTTTCTGGTCTCAACAGCTTAGTTCTTGTTTGTAACTCAGCAAAATAAAATGCTTCCTTGAGGACTGTTTTTGGATATCCTCTCTTAGAAAACCAGTATCTCAGATGGTGGGCCTGAGTGTAAAATGCTGCTGAAAATGAGCAGTTTCTTCTGACATAAAGATATTGACCCTTAAGTATACCTTTTTTAAGACCAAAGTGATGATGACTGTCCCATTTTAGAAGGTTATTTGCAGCTGTTGGCTATCTAAAAATGCTGGTCTGTAGGCGACCCTCTCTGTCTTTTCAATATTGATAAAGAAAATTTATAGATTCATCATTGATTTCAAAGGTAAATCTCAGGCCAAGATTGTTCACATTTAGCTCACGTATAAATGCATCAAAGGAGGGAACATCACCTGTCCAGAAAATAATCACATCGTCGATATAGCTACTGCATGTAAAGAAGCTGCGGAGACACCATCACGTGTTTCTCGACGCAAGCAGTGAATAGCCAGGCCTTTCTCCGGGAAGGAACAACCACGGGAAGGGCAGCATCCTATGAAGGAAAGCCACCTATGCCAAGCATGGTATCCATCCACAGACAGCTGTTTCGGGGTTTTTGCCCCTCATCAGTGTGGAGTAGGAATCTGGCTATTAGGAGCAGTGCCTAGTAAAAAGGCTATAAAGGCACAGATGATTGGCCTCGGGGAGACCAAAACATCCAACACTGCGGAGACACCATCACGTGTTTCTCAACGCAGTGATTCCAGAACACTGCCCCCATCCCTTATGGGAAATATGCAGATGCATGTAAAGAAGCTGCGGAGACACCATCACGTGTTTCTCGACGCAAGCAGTGAATAGCCAGGCCTTTCTCCGGGAAGGTACAACCACGGGAAGGGCAGCATCCTATGAAGGAAAGCCACCTATGCCAAGCATGGTATCCATCCACAGACAGCTGTTTCGGGGTTTTTGCCCCTCATCAGTGTGGAGTAGGAATTTGGCTATTAGGAGCAGTGCCTAGTAAAAAGGCTATAAAGGCACAGATGATTGGCCTCGGGGAGACCAAAACATCCAACACTGCGGAGACACCATCACGTGTTTCTCAACGCAGTGATTCCAGAACACTGCCTCCATCCCTTATGGGAAATATGCAGATGCATGTAAAGAAGCTGCGGAGACACCATCACGTGTTTCTCGACGCAAGCAGTGAATAGCCAGGCCTTTCTCCGGGAAGGAACAACCACGGGAAGGGCAGCATCCTATGAAGGAAAGCCACCTATGCCAAGCATGGTATCCATCCACAGACAGCTGTTTCGGGGTTTTTGCCCCTCATCAGTGTGGAGTAGGAATCTGGCTATTAGGAGCAGTGCCTAGTAAAAAGGCTATAAAGGCAGAGATGATTGGCCTCGGGGAGACCAAAACATCCAACACTGCGGAGACACCATCACGTGTTTCTCAACGCAGTGATTCCAGAACACTGCCCCCATCCCTTATGGGAAATATGCAGATGCATGTAAAGAAGCTGCGGAGACACCATCACGTGTTTCTCGACGCAAGCAGTGAATAGCCAGGCCTTTCTCCGGGAAGGAACAACCACGGGAAGGGCAGCATCCTATGAAGGAAAGCCACCTATGCCAAGCATGGTATCCATCCACAGACAGCTGTTTCGGGGTTTTTGCCCCTCATCAGTGTGGAGTAGGAATCTGGCTATTGAGAGCAGTGCCTAGTAAAAAGGCTATAAAGGCACAGATGATTGGCCTCGGGGAGACCAAAACATCCAACACTGCGGAGACACCATCACGTGTTTCTCAACGCAGTGATTCCAGAACACTGCCCCCATCCCTTATGGGAAATATGCAGATGCATGTAAAGAAGCTGCGGAGACACTATCACGTGTTTCTCGACGCAAGCAGTGAATAGCCAGGCCTTTCTCCGGGAAGGAACAACCACGGGAAGGGCAGCATCCTATGAAGGAAAGCCACCTATGCCAAGCATGGTATCCATCCACAGACAGCTGTTTCGGGGTTTTTGCCCCTCATCAGTGTGGAGTAGGAATCTGGCTATTAGGAGCAGTGCCTAGTAAAAAGGCTATAAAGGCACAGATGATTGGCCTCGGGGAGACCAAAACATCCAACACTGCGGAGACACCATCACGTGTTTCTCAACTCAGTGATTCCAGAACACTGCCCCCATCCCTTATGGGAAATATGCAGATGCATGTAAAGAAGCTGCGGAGACACCATCACGTGTTTCTCGACGCAAGCAGTGAATAGCCAGGCCTTTCTCCGGGAAGGAACAACCACGGGAAGGGCAGCATCCTATGAAGGAAAGCCACCTATGCCAAGCATGGTATCCATCCACAGACAGCTGTTTCGGGGTTTTTGCCCCTCATCAGTGTGGAGTAGGAATCTGGCTATTAGGAGCAGTGCCTAGTAAAAAGGCTATAAAGGCACAGATGATTGGCCTCGGGGAGACCAAAACATCCAACACTGCGGAGACACCATCACGTGTTTCTCAACGCAGTGATTCCAGAACACTGCCCCCATCCCTTATGGGAAATATGCAGATGCATGTGAAGAAGCTGCGGAGACGCCATCACGTGTTTCTTGACGCAAGCAGTGAATAGCCAGGCCTTTCTCCGGGAAGGAACAACCACGGGAAGGGCAGCATCCTATGAAGGAAAGCCACCTATGCCAAGCATGGTATCCATCCACTGCTTGCGTCGAGAAACACGTGATGGTGTCTCCGCAGCTTCTTTACATGCATCTGCATATTTCCCATAAGGGATGGGGGCAGTTTTCTGGAATCACTGCGTTGACAAACACATGATGGTGTCTCCGCAGTGTTGGATGTTTTGGTCTCCCCGAGGCCAATCATCTGTGCCTTTATAGCCTTTTTACTAGGCACTGCTCCTAATAGCCAGATTCCTACTCCACACTGATGAGGGGCTAATACCCCGAAACACCTGTCTGGAGTGAGGTTTTCTGGAGCAATCCAGACCCTTTTGCAGAGAATTCTGTTTTTTTCTGTGGTCGTTTGTACCGACAGCTTTGAAGATGAGTTATGTGAAGAACACCATCCGAGTGACGTTGGAGCCATCTATCCGGGCAAGGAACAGCGTCGTCTTTATTGTACGTGACCTTATTGAGGAAAAGGCTGGAGGAAAGCGGGAGAACATCTATAGCATCAATGAGTTCCCTAATCAAGGTAACTACGATGTTACTTTTATGTCGGAGCCTTATTGCCTGAATGTCTATGAGTGGTTTCGGAATCATGCCGGAGATCCCTGTTTGAAGGGAGTCAAATGTGAACCACTGTTTGGTCTTCAGGAAAGGCAGGTGACTATCACTGTCTATAACCCCTTTACTGAACCTGCATTGTTGGAGAGCTTCCTCTCACAGTATTGTGACTTTGTTTCAAAGGGAGAGAAGCAAGTGAACTGTTTAGGAATCTTCAATTGTCGATACAAATATCGTGTAAGGTTCAGAAGAGATCCTGGCAGTGTGGGTGGGTTCAGACACCCTCCGGCGAACTTCTCTGTGGCAGGGCATAGGGGTTTCCTCACGTACCCTGGGCAGCCTCTGTTTTGCAGGAGATGTTTCTCTTTTGGACATGTCCAGGCAGACTGCCAGAAGGGGCAGTGTTGCCGAAACTGCAAGAAGGAGGGGCATATGGCTGGTGATTGCCTGATGGCTAAGACCTGTGACGTGTGTGGTAGTAGTGACCACATGTATAAGGATTGTCCGTGGAGGGCGCCTAGACGCTTAGAGAGTGAATGGAGAGAGGAGGAGGAGAGAAGGAGGAGGTTGGCGACTATCAGGAAGGAAACTGAAAGAATGGAGAGAGAGGAAGGGAGGGAGAGGGAGAGGGAAAGACGCTCTGTGACTCCAGATGACATTGTGCTAGCACCCCGTGGTACTATGAGTGATGCACAGAAGGAAGATAAGGAGTTTTGGTTGGCGGCAAAAAAAGTAGAGAAGGGGTTTAAGAAGAAGGAAGAAGATCAGGAAGAAGATGAGGAAGAAGATGATGACTCTACTGTGCCTGAAATGTTTTCTCTTGAGGAAGCAATGGATGCAACGGAGGAAGACATGCGTATTTCTGAAGCTGAGAGCCCTGTGCACCCCTCAGATCCTCAGAATATTAGAGGGCTTTCTTCAGATCAGGACAGGGGTGCGAATAAGTGTCAGAGGGAGGAGGATGGGGAAAGTGATGAGGCATGCAGTAGTATGCCTAAGAGGAAAATTGGGCCAGCTAAAAAAAAATGGAGTGAGCACGAAGGGGTTAGTGGTTCAGAGACTTGCTGTTCAGTCCAAATGGCAGAGGAGGACAATGGTGATACTGGGTAAAATGAAAGCTCAGTGGATCTGTTTTTTTTTCTCTCCTTTCTGTGAGTCTTGACCTTTGTCAAGGGCTTTTTGTGTAATGTGTGTAGTTTTGTGGTAATTTTTGCATTGTTTTTTTGTTTTTATAGTATGGGTTTTTCTATAGTTTCTCAAAATGTGAGAGTTTTTAAGAAAGCGAGGAGGAGAGCAGCAATTTTGGATTTTTTAGCTATGCAGAGTGCATCTATTTTTTGTTTGCAAGAATGTGGGATTGTGGATGGTGTGAAAGGGGATGAGTGGTCTTATGGTGCGTCTGTATGGTCTGGTAGTGCAAATAATAGAAATGATGGTGTGGGTATTTTAGTTAAGGGGCAGAAGGTTGTTTTGAATAATTATTTGGTGGTGGAGGTGGGGAGGTGTATCTTAGCAAATTTTGAATATAAAAATGCTAAGTTTTGTGTTATCAATATTTATGCGCCAGTAGAAAAAAATGAGCGTAAGTTATTATTTGAAAAAGTGAAGCTTTTTGTTCCAGGAAGAGTGCCTGTGGTGATTGTGGGTGATATGAATTGTGATGTGGGGGGAGTGAATGTGGATGTGTCTGGAAAAGTTTTGCTGGAGTTAGTTACTGACTTTCATTTGAGTGATATGCAGCGTGTGTGTAAGGTTAACCCTTTGTTAGATACCTTTTTTTCTGATAGTGGAAGAGCACAGTCCAGGTTGGATTATTGTTTTATTTCTAAAAATATTATTCCTGTTGGATATAAGCAGGATAGGGTCGTTTTTTCGGACCATGTTTGTGTGTTGTGCGAGTTAGATATTAATGTTAGTGGTGTGTTTGGAAAGGGTTTGTGGAAATTAAATGTGAAATTGTTGGAAAATGAAGCTGTGAGGAAGGAGTATGTGAGAAAGTATGAACAGTGGTGTAAAAGTAAGGAAAGTTTTGGGAATGTTTGTGAGTGGTGGGATTGGGTTAAGAGGCAGACAAAAAAGTTTTTTAAAAGTGTGGGGTATGAATTTGCGGCAATTAAGAGGGAAAAGTTTGTTAAGTAGAATGCCCGTTTATGTTTATTGTATAAATTGAGGGAAGGAGGAATGGAGGTGGAGGAGGGGTTAAAAAAGAAATTAAAGAGTTTTTGGAAGAGAAAGGGAAGAGTATTATTTTTAGGGCAAAAATTGATAGAATGGAGCAAGATGAAAGGTGTTCGAGGTTTTTCTTTAAAAAGGTTTTTGGGAAAAAACAGAGTATGGGTGTTTTGAATGCAGAGGATGGAAGAGAGGTAAGTGGGGAGGATATGTGTGAACATGTGGCTAAGTTTTATGAGGAGCTGTATGCAGTGAAGTGGAGGGATGAGGCGTTGGAGGAGGATGTACTAAGTGTATTAGAAAATAAATTGAGTGAGATGGAGAGAGAGAGAGTGATGGGTGAGGTGACAGGTGATGAGGTATGGAAGGTAATGAATAGCATGGCGTTAAATAAGACTCCAGGAGAGGATGGACTTCCTATAGAGCTTTATAGGGTGATGTGGCATGTGATTGGTAAGGATTTTGTGGATATGTGTAAGTATATGTGGTCTAGTATGGAGGTGGCTGAGAGTATGCGTGCAGGGATGGTTGTGTTAATACCTAAAAAAGGAGATTTGAAGAGTTTAAAAAATTGGAGACCGATAACGTTGTTGAATTGCGATTATAAGATCTATGCGAAAGTAATGGCGAATAGGATGCGTGATGTGATAGAGAGTGTGATTGGGGATGAACAGTGTTGTGCAGTGCCTGGGAGACGTATACATGAGTGTGTGTGTATGTTGAGAGATTGTTTGTGGGACTGTATGAGTCGGAAGAAGAGTGTATTTGTTTTGAGTTTGGACTTTGAAAAGGCGTATGATCGGTTATCACATAGTTTTTTGTTCCGGGTATTATTGAGAATGGGGTTTCCGCCTGATTTTGTTTGGAGGGTGAGGAGCTTATATAAAGACATTTATAGTTGTGTTTTGATGAATGGTTCTGTGGGTAGAAGAGTGAATGTTTTTTCAGGTGTGCGACAAGGTTGTCCTTTGTCTCCTGTGGTTTTTATTTGTGCGATTGAACCGTTGCTTTGTATGTTGAGGAAAGATAAAGTGATTAGAGGAGTACAAGTGCCAGGAGGTGGAGGGAGGGAATGGAAGGTTAGTGCTTATATGGATGACGTGTGTGTGTTGTGTGATTCAGAGTATTCTGTGAGGCGGGTGAAGTTATTAGCGTCTATTTTTTGTGGTGCGTCAGCATTTAAGGTGAATTGGGAGAAGAGTGAGTGTAAGGTTTTTGGGGGAGGGGTTTTAAGTAAGGATGTAGGAGTGAATGAGGTGACTGGGTCTATTAAGGTTTTGGGTGTGAAATTTTCAGAGAGTTTGGATGGGAAAGAAAGTTGGGATGATGCAAAAGGAAAGGTTGAGCGGAAGTTATGTTTTTGGAAGATGAGAAGTCTTTCGTTTTTTGGAAAAATCTTAGTTATTAAAAGTGTGATTTTGCCTATTTTCTTATATATTGCAGTGGTCTTTCCGCCGGGGTATATGTGTATGAGAGGGTTAAATAGGATTCTGTTTGTGTTTTTGTGGAATTCTAGAATGGAGAGGGCTAGGAGGGAGGTTTTGGTGAAACGTTTAGAAAAAGGTGGGTTGGGTTTTCCAAACCTTGAGGTGTTTTTTGGTGTAAATATTGTAGTTTTTGTGTTGAGGGTGATTAGGATGGATGGCAAGTTTTCTTGTCTGTGTAGGTTTTTGTTTGGGGCGTATTTATTTCATTTGAAGTGGCGAGAGAGGGATCTGAGGTATCCGGTTGCTTTTGACGTGCCTAGATGGTATGTGTGGGTTTATAAATTTTTGGTGAAGTATGAGTTATGTGATGTGGATGTTAGGTTGTTGAGTAATAAGAAGGCTGTATATAGGATGATTGAATGTAGAGAGACAGAGTGTGGAATAAACATGGTAAGAGGGAATGATATAGAAAAAGTATGGAAGAAAGTGCGGTTAGACGGTATGACGAATAGGCAGAGTGAGATTGTGTGGCAGTCTTTGCATGGAGTGTTACCAGTTAGAGAATTTCAGAAGAATCGTGGGTTGGGGAGAAATGATATGTGTCCGAGAGGTGGGTGTGGTGGAAGGGAAAGTGTAATACATGTGTTTTGGAATTGTCATTATGCTAGGGAGGTGATTGGAAGAATGGGACCGTTGTGTAAAGAATTGTGTGGTGTGAGCTTGTTATCATTCGAGTTGTTCATGTTTGGCTTGGGAATGTGTGATGGAGTGAAGGAGAGAGTGTTGTGGTTAATAGTTGCATGTATAAAAGAAGTATTATGGGATGTGAGGAATGTGTATGTTTTTAAGAGAAAGGAAATTGCAGTAAAGAATAGTCTAAAAGTGATTTTGGGGAAGATGTATGTGTGTTTTCTATGGGATAAAAGAAGAAGGGGGGAGGTGGATGCCGAGGGGATTTGGAAGGTGAAGAAGTGGAGATACCTTGTAAATATGTCTTGACTTGCTTTTTCTGATGTTGTATTGAACTGAAATTTTCCGATGATGATGGGAACAGCTTTTGTGTTTTGGATTTGACGCAGCTGTTTGGGATTTTTCTTTGGTCTTGGATTTCTGGACCGTGGATTTTCCCATCTGAGGGGAAAAAAAAAAAAAAAAAAGAAACAGCTGTCTGTGGATGGATACCATGCTTGGCATAGGTGGCTTTCCTTCATAGGATGCTGCCCTTCCCGTGGTTGTTCCTTCCCGGAGAAAGGCCTGGCTATTCACTGCTTGCGTCGAGAAACACGTGATGGTGTCTCCGCAGCTTCTTTACATGCATCTGCATATTTCCCATAAGGGATGGGGGCAGTGTTCTGGAATCACTGCGTTGAGAAACACGTGATGGTGTCTCCGCAGTGTTGGATGTTTTGGTCTCCCCGAGGCCAATCATCTGTGCCTTTATCGTCGATATAGCGACCCCAGAAAGTGATATGGGGACACCACCAAAAACAACAGTATAATCCCACCAGCCCAGGAGCAAGTTGGGTGGGTCATTTAACCCGGACGTGGGGACACCGTGGACATGATTGCGCCCTGATGATGCTGTGGCAGTTCATGCCACAGCAATTTGTTACTTACGCCACCTGATTCCTTTCCGCCACCATTTTCTTGGTCCTCCTGCTGCCGGAATCAGCGCCTGCGCAGTCCGCGCTTTCCGGCGGCATTTTCTTGAAGACACACTGCACTGGGGGCGCAGGATGGGAGCAGCAAATGACAGAATGGAGGCGCAGGATGGGTGCAGCACATGCGAGAATGGGGGCGCAAGATGGGACCAGCACATGTCAGAATGGGGGCGCAGGATGGGAGCAGTACATGTCAGAATGGAGGCGCAGGATGGGTGCAGCACATGTGAGAATGGGGGCGCAGGATGGGAGCAGCACATGTCAGAATGGGGGCGCAGGATGGAGCAGCACATGACAGGATGGGGGCGCAGGATGGAGCAGCACATGAACGGATGGGGGCGCAGGATGGGTGCAGCACATGTGAGAATGGGGACGCAGGATGGGTGCAGCACATGTAAGAATGGGGACGCAGGATGGGTGCAGCACATGTCAGAATGGGGGCGCAGGATGGGAGCAGCACATGACAGAATGGGGGCGCAGGATGGGTGTAGCACATGACAGGATGGGGGCGCAGGATGGAGCAGCACATGGCAGGATGGGGCGCAGGATGGAGCAGCTCATGACAGGATGGGGACGCAGGATGGAGCAGCACATGACAGGATGCGGACGCAGGATGGAGCAGCTCATGACAGGATGGGGACGCAGGATGGAGCAGCACATGACAGGATGGGGGCGCAGGATGGAGCCGCACATGACAGGATGGGGGCGCAGGATGGAGCAGCACATGACAGGATGGGGACACAGGATGGAGCAGCACATACCAGGATGGAGACCATATACCAACATAAATGCTCGCCACATGGGCGTAGAATGGGTTCAATAGCTAGTATATATATATTTCGGTTTGCGATAACGAAGCACCTGCAGCGCCGTATATATGGCTCATGTCATCAAGGGGTTAAATAATTAAATTGCTTTTTATCATATTAAATAAGTCTTTGATCACCTACCAACCAGCAATAGTACTGACTCTTATAGACCTGCTAGTTTTTCCTTAAGAAGCCCTCCTTCTCTGCACTTGTTACCTGCATTAATTGCACTTGTTTCAACTTGTTACCTGTATAAAATCCACCTGCCACACACTCAATCACACTCCAACCTCTCCAACATGGACAAGACCAAACAGCTATCTAAGGATATCAGGGTCAAAATTGCAGATTTCCACAAAGCTGGAATGGTTTACTGGACAATAGGCGAGCAGGTTGGTGAGAAGGCAACAACTTTTGGCACAATTATTAGAAAATGGAAGAAACACAAGATGACTGTCAATCTTCTTCTGTATTGGGATCCATGCAGAGTCTCTCATGGGGTAAGCATGATTCTGAGAAAGGTCAGGAATTAGCCCAGAACTACATGAGAGGACCTGGTCTATGATCTCAGGGGCGGATTATAAGAGGGTCAATATGGGCAGTAGCCCATGGCCCAGTGGTGTGGGGGGGCCCTGGGCAACCGCACAATTTGCCCGCCGGCATTTATGGGTCCCCGGACCCAGTGGGCAGAGAGAGGGGGCCCGCATCGGGCCCGTCTCATCTGCTCACCGGGCCCCTTCCGACGCTGCGGCGGTTTCCTATTGACGTGCGGGCGCCCGCACGTCAATAGTTATCAACAGCCGCCAGCCAATTCGAGGCTGGCAGCTGAAGTCGGGCATCTGACGTCATTGTCAGTCGCCGGCGAGTGTGCGCTGCTGGAGGGAGCTCGCTGCCTGGAGGGCTGGTCAGGTGAGAAGACTCGGTTTGTTTGTTTTTTGTTGTTTTGTTTTTTGATTACCTAATGGTGGACACACTGGGGGCAATGCTGGAGGACACACTGGGGCAATGCTGGAGACACTGGGGCAGATTGCTGGACACACTGGGGCAATGCTGGAGGACACACTGGGGCAGATGATTGCTGGACACACTGGGGTAATGCAGGACACACTGGCACAATGCTGGAGGACACACTGGGGCAGATTGCTGGACACACTGGGGCAGATGATTGCTGGAGACACTGGGGCAATGCTGGAGACACTGGGGCAATGCTGGAGACACTGGGGCAGATTGCTGGACACACTGACGGCAATGCTGGACATAATGGGGCAGATTGCTGGACACACTGGGGGTAATATGCTGGACACACTGAGGCAGATTGCTGGACACACTGTCTGGGGGCAATGCTGGAGACACTGGGGCAATGCTGGAGACACTGGGGCAGATTGCTGGATACACTGGGGCAATGCTGGAGACACTGGGGCAATGCTGGAGACACTGGGGCAATGCTGGACACTGGGGCAGATTGCTGGACACACTGGGGGCAATGCTGGACACACTGGGGCAATGCTGGAGACACTGAGGCAATGCTAGACACTGGGGCAGATTGCTGGACACACTGGGGCAATGCTGGATACTATGGGGCAATATGCTGGACATACTGGGGCAGATTGTTGAACAGACTGTCTGGGGGCAATGCTGGACACAATGGGGCAATGCTGAATACACTGGGGCAATGCTTGAGACACTGGGGCAATGCTGGACACTGGGGCAGATTGCTGGACACACTGGGGGCAATGCTGGATACTCTGGGGCAATATGCTGGACATACTGGGGCAGATTGTTGAATACACGGTCTGGGGGCAATGCTGGATACACTGGGGCAATGCTGGAGACACTGGGGCAATGCTGGACAAACTGGGGCAGATTGCTGGACACACTGTGGGCAATGCTGGACAATTGGACATACTGGGGCAGATTGCTGGACACACTGGGGGCAATGCTGGACATACTGGGGCAGATTGCTGGACACACTGGCGGTAATATGCTGGACACACTGGAGCAGATTGCTGGACACACTGTCTGGGGGCAATGCTGGACACACTGGGGCAATATGCTGGACATACTGGGGCAGATTGCTGGACACACTAGGGGTAATATGCTGGACACACTGGGGCAAATTGCTGGACACACTGGGGGCAGAACTGGAGACATGGGCAGAATGTAGACACGGGGCATGATTGGAGACACGGGGCAGAATGAAAGACATGGGGCAGGATTGGATCATGGGGCAGGATGGATACGATGAAGACAGATGGGGCAGGATGGGGAGATCATATGGGGTAGAATGGATACTCATGAGGGCAGCATGCGAGAACATATGGCTGGAGTCAGGAATGAGATAAATGGGGCCAGAATGGGGAATATTATTACCATAGGGGCTAATTAAGGGATATTATTACTGCAGTGATGTATTTATTTTATTTCTTGAGTATACTGTTTTAAATGGGGGGGGGGCGGTCCTGTTACTGTGCAGAGTGACACTATATCACCTTTTTTTCTTCATGTGGTGTAATGTAGAAGTTGTGAAAAATTAAGTAATGTGTTCTGCAAGCGGAGCTCGAGATAACTGTTATTTTCTGCAGAAATGAGTCCTAGCTGGAAGAAATGATGGCGGTCTGTGCTGGATGAAAGATGAAGGACTTCACCTAGAGACGTCACTGGTGAGTCAGTGTTACCTATACACTGACACTATGCACTGTATACTATATACAGAGGTCCTGTGTACAATGTCACCAGTGATCACTGTATTACCTATACATTATATACAGGGCTCCTGTGTATAATACCACCAGTGATCTCTGTATTACCTCTACACAGACACTTCATACTAAGTACAGATCTCCTGTGAATACTGGCACTTATGGTGATAGTATTGTGTTTTTTTTTTATTATTACTGATCAGTAGTGTTGAGCATTCTGATACCGCAAGTATCGGGTATCGGCCGATACTTGCGGTATCGGAATTCCGATACCGAGATCCGATACTTTTGTGGTATCGGGTATCGGTATCGGATCCATAGGGATGTGTAAAATAAAGAATTAAAATAAAAAATATTGATATATTCACCTCTCCGGCGGCCCCTGGACATCACGCTGGTAACCGGCAGGCTTCTTTGTTTAAAATGCGCGCGTTTAGGACCTGCAAATAACGTCCCGGCTTCTGATTGGTCACGTGCCGCCCATGTGACCGCCACGCGACCAATCAGAAGCCGTGACATCATTCGCAGGTCCTAAATTCCTAGAATTAGGAGTTTAGTGAATGAGAATGACGTCGTGGCTTCTGATTGGTCGCGTGCCGCTCATGTGACCGCCACGCGACCAATCAGAAGCCGCGACGTCATTCTCATTCACTAAACTCCTAATTCTAGGAATTTAGGACCTGCGAATGACGTCACGGCTTCTGATTGGTTGCGTGGCGGTCACATGGGTGGCACGCGACCAATCAGAAGCCGGGACGTCATTCGCAGGTCCTAAACGCGCGCATTTTAAACAAAGAAGCCTGCCGGTTACCAGCATGATGTCCAGGGGCCGCCGGACAGGTGAATATATCAATATTTTTTATTTTAATTCTTTATTTTACACATTAATATGGATCCCAGGGCCTGAAGGAGAGTTTCCTCTCCTTCAGACCCTGGGAACCATCAGGATACCTTCCGATACTTGGTGTCCCATTGACTTGTATTGGTATCGGATATCGGTATCGGCGATATCCGATATTTTTCGGGTATCAGACGATACTATCCGATACCGATACTTTCAAATATTGGACGGTATCGCTCAACACTACTGATCAGTATTGTAGTATTCAGTCACTATGTGGTGGTAATATGTGGTCTGGAATTGGTGTTGTGGTATTTGTCCCTTGTATGTGCTATTTGGTCACCAAGTGGTGGTAATTTGTGGTCTTGACATGGTGTGGTGGTATTTGTTCCTTGTATGTGATATTATTCAATCACTGTGGTTGTAATTTGTGGTCTGGTCATGGTGCGGTGGTATTTGTTCCTTGTATGTGATATTATTGGTCAAAATATACCTAAATTGTATTGCAGATTTTAACAAATATTTAATAGGTTACAGTAGAGTAGGGCACGGCCATTTTTCTGGATTAATGTGGTTCGGGTATATCATGACCCCGTCACATGACCCCCGTCACATGATCCCCGTCACATGACCCCCATCACATAACCGGGGGGCCCACAGTGTCTGAACAGCCTGGGGCCCTGGCTACCCTTAATCCACCCCTGTATGATCTGAAGAGAGCTTGGATCAAAGTCTCATACATTACCATTAGTAACACATTATGCCGTCACGGATTTAAAATTTTCAGGTCACACAAGGTACCCTTCTCATGCCAGCATATGTCCAGGCCAATTTGAAGTTTGCCAATAACCATCTGGACAATCCAGACGAGGCATGGAAGAAGGTCATGTTGTTAGGTGAGACCAAAATAGAACTTTTTGGCATCAGCTTCACTGGCCGTGTTTAGAAGAAGAAGGTTGAGTACAACTCGGGGAGATATCATACTTTGGGGGTGCTTTTCTGCAATATATTGAAGGGAAAATGGATGGGGTCATGTATTGCTAGATTTTGGCCATCAACGTCCTTTCTCCAATAAATGCATTGAAGATGGGTCATGGTTGGGTCTTGCAGCATAACAATAACCCAAAACACACAGCCAGGACAACTAAGGCTCCCTAAGAAGCATTTCTTTGGAGGGAGCTGAAACTTAATGTTTCCCAGCAACAGGCCCAGACCCTGAAATATCTGGAGAAGATCTGTATAGAGGCATGGGCCAAAATCCCTGCTGCAGGGTGTGCAAACTTGGTCAAGGGCTACAGGAAACATCTGACCTCTGCAATTGCAAAGATTTCCGTACCGAATATTACGTTCTGTTTTTCTATTGTATCAAATACGTATTTCTTGCAATAAAATGCAGATTAATTATGTATAAATCATACAATGATTTTCTGATTTTTTTTTACGATTCTGTCTCACACAGTTGGCGCACCTATGATGAATATTACAGACCTCTCCATTCTTTGTAGGTGGGAAAACTTGCAAATTTGGCAATGTATCAAATACTTATTTTCCCCACTGTGTATATGTATCTCCGTAGCTTTGTCGATATAAAAGGAGGGGTGCCCAAACATATTCCTTGCACTAGGGTCCCAAGCTGTCAATGTCTGCCCCAGAATCACAGGACATGCCAATTTCCCAACAATTTACATCATATTTCGAAATATCTTCTGTTTTATAGACAAATGCATCTTATCTATATTCATACATGAAAAAAAGTGTAAGGGTTTATTGAATTATTTTTCCATGAATTTTAAAAAACACAGAATTGAGAATGATACACTACAAAACTGAAAAATGAAAAGTTGCAAACTTTGCGACTGCTGTTAATGCATTTGTGACTTTTGCTCAGAATGTGTTAATAAACAGAAGATGATTTTGATGTAAGTCTCTCCTACAATGCTGCACAATGTTAGGGGTGACTTTGAGGAAGGGGACAAGGATGGGGAGCTTGTTTCTGATTTATAATAATAGATAATGTTTCAGGCCTGAATGGCTATAATCATCTCCAGTGCACTTTCAGGGCTGTTCATTTATTTTATATCTGCAAAATTGGTAGCTCTCTTTAGAGAACTGTCTAAGTAATCAAATCCAAACAAGATTGGTAATGAAGAAGAAGGAATATTAGATATTTAGTGCTGCACATTTGGATGTCTGTGCTTAAGAAAAGACATATAGAAATATGAAGCTTGGTGAGGTCATGAAGAATGAACAAGATTAGCTGCTGCCACGTTTGCTTCAGTGCGCTTTAGGGAATAGGTCTTGCAGCACAATTATTCTAATAAATGGAAATGTGTTGCTTGTACTCGATACAGCAATTAGCACTTGAAAGAAACCAAGGTGATATTAAGGAACATCATTTATTTATGTAGGAACAAGCAGACATTTTCATAATAATATAGTAGAATAAACACTGTCAATAAATAAACACAAATTTTCATATTTTTTTCAGCATATGCAGCATCGGCTATGAAATATAGGTGATAAAATAGGGCCATTGTTAGCATTTATGAACTGAATGGGTTGGCTTTCAGGCATTTAGTTGGTCATGGTTAAAGCTAATGTAAGAGCAATCGTAGCTGCTAATATGATAATACTCTCCCCACTTTTTTGTACAAAGTATCTGGTTGCAATAGTTAGAGAAGGAAAAAACTTGAAAATTAAAAAGGTTTTAATTCTATTCCACTAAAACTATTCAATGTTCTGGTTTTAATTAGCTGAATAACTTTATAAGAAATTACATCACAGGTTAACTCCTTAGTGACAGAGCCAATTTAGTACTAAATGACCGAGCCAATTTTTACAATTCTGACCACTGTCACTTTATGATGTTACTAGCTGAAGAGCCCGGCGTTGCCTGGGCATAGTAAATATCTGTGGTTAGTTATAGCACCTCACGTCTCTTATTTTCCCATCATGCAAACAGGATCATGGGGTGCATTAAAAGAGGTCTGGATACACATGATGAGAGCATTATACTGCCTCTGTACAAATCCCTAGTTAGACCGCACATGGAGTACTGTGTCCAGTTTTGGGCATCGGTGCTCAGGAAGGATATAATGGAACTATAGAGAGTACAAAGGAGGGCAACAAAATTAATAAAGGGGATGGGAGAACTACAATACCCAGAAAGATTAGCGAAATTAGGATTATTTAGTCTAGAAAAAAGACGACTGAGGGGCGATCTAATAACCATGTATAAGTATATAAGGGGACAATACAAATATCTCGCTGAGGATCTGTTTTTACCAAGGAAGGTGACGGGCACAAGGGGGCATTCTTTGCGTCTGGAGGAGAGAAGGTTTTTCCACCAACATAGAAGAGGATTCTTTACTGTTAGGGCAGTGAGAATCTGGAATTGCTTGCCTGAGGAGGTGGTGATGGCGAACTCAGTCGAGGGGTTCAAGAGAGGCCTGGATGTCTTCCTGGAGCAGAACAATATTGTATCATACAATTAGGTTCTGTAGAAGGACGTAGATCTGGGGATTTATTATGATGGAATATAGGCTGAACTGGATGGACAAATGTCTTTTTTCGGCCTTACTAACTATGTTACTATGCCTCTCATTTTCTCCCTAACACCTCTCATTTTCCCCCTCACTCCTCTCATTCCCCCCTAACACTTGTCATTTTGACCTCACATCGGTCATTTTCCGATCACTCCACTATTTTCCCTCACTCCTCTCATTTTGCACTCACACCTTTTCATTTTCACCTCACACCCCTCATTTTCACCTCATCACCTCAGTATATACATGTTTGTCATCTCCCTTATATAAAGTATACACCTGTATGTATTCTCTTGTATATAGTATATACCTGTATGTCATCTACCCTGTAAATAGTATATACCTGCTGTATGTCATCTCCTCCTGTATATTGTATATACCCATGTGTCATCTCCTCCTGTATATATTATATACCTGTATGTCATCTCCTCCTATATATAGTATATACCTGTATGTCATCTCCTGTATTTAGTATATACCTGTATGTCATCTCCCCTGTATATAGTATATATCTGCTGTATGTCATCTCCTCCTCTATATACCTATGTGTCATTTCCTCTTTTATATAGTATATACTTGTATGTCATCTCCTCCTGTATATAGTATATACTTGTGTCATCTCCTCCTGTATATAGTATATACCTGTATGTCATCTCCTCCTACATATAGTATATACCTGTATGTCATCTGCTGTATATAGTATATACCTGTATGTCATCTCCCCTGTATATAGTATATATCTGCTGTATGTCATCTCCTCCTCTATATACCTATGTGTCATTTCCTCTTTTATATAGTATATACTTGTATGTCATCTCCTCCTCTATATAGTATATACATGTGTCATCTCCTCCTGTATATAGTATATACCTGTAGGTCATCTCCTCCTGTATATAGTATATACCTGTGTGTCATCTCCACTGTATATAGTATGTACCTGTATGTCATATCCCCTGTATATAGTATATACCAGGTTGTCATGCCCTCCTGTATATAGTATATGCCTGTATGTCATCTCCTCCTGTATATAGTATATACCTGTGTGTCATCTCCTCCTGTATATAGCATATATCTGTATGTCATCTCCTCCTGTATTAGACCGCGTTCACACGTTATTTGCTCAGTATTTTTACCTCAGTATTTGTAAGCTAAATTGGCAGCCTGATAAATCCCCAGCCAACAGGAAGCCCTCCCCCTGGCAGTATATATTAGCTCACACATACACATAATAGACAGGTCATGTGACTGACAGCTGCCGTATTTACTATATGGTATATTTGTTGCTCTTGTAGTTTGTCTGCTTATTAATCAGATTTTTATTTTTGAAGGCTAATACCAGACTTGTGTGTGTTTTAGGGCGAGTTTCATGTGTCAAGTTGTGTGTGTTGAGTTGCATGTGGCGACATGCATGTAGCGACTTTTGTGAGATGAGTTTTGTGTGGCGACATGCGTGTAGCAACTTCTTGTGTCGAGTTGCATGTGACAGGTTAGTGTAGCAAGTTGTGTGC
Organism: Ranitomeya imitator; assembly: GCF_032444005.1. Taxonomy (NCBI): domain Eukaryota; kingdom Metazoa; phylum Chordata; class Amphibia; order Anura; family Dendrobatidae; genus Ranitomeya; species Ranitomeya imitator. The sequence goes on from NC_091282.1 coordinate 276,684,117, forward strand.
AGCAAGATTTGCGCATGGCGAGTTTTGGGCGTGGCGAGTTTTATGTGTGGTGCGTTTTGAGCATGTGCAAGTTTTGTGTGAGGCAACTTTTGCATGTTTTGCAACCTTTGTGCATGTGGCAATTTTTCCACTTCTGCAATTTTTCCACCTGTGGCGAGTTTTCCATGAGGTGAGTTTTGCACTTGTGGCGAGTTTTGCAAGAGCCTAGTTTTTGCATGTGGCGAGTTCTGCGCGTGGCGAGTTTTGAGCGGCGACTTTTGTGTTTCGACTTTTATGTGGCGCGGTTGGTGTATGTGTGGTGAAATATGTGCTGAGGGTGGTATATATGTTCAAGCACGTGGTAGTGTGTGGCGCATTTTGTGTGTGTTCATATCCCCATGTGTGGTGAGTATCCCATGTCGGGGCCCCACCTTAGCAACTGTACGGAATATACTCTTTGGCGCCATCGCTCTCATTCTTTAAGTCCCCCTTGTTCACATCTGGCAGCTGTCAATTTGCCTCCTACACTTTTCCTTTCATTTTTTCCCATTATGTAGATAGGGGCAAAATTGTTTGGTGAATTGGAAAGCGCGGGGTTAAAATTTCACCTCACAATATAGCCTATGATGCTCTCAGGGTCCAGACGTGTGACTGTGCAAAATGTTGTGGCTGTAGCTGCGACGACTCCAACACTTTTCCTTTCACTTTTTTCCCCACTATGTAGATAGGGACAAAATTGTTTGGTGAATTGGAAAGCGCGGGGTTAAAATTTTGCCTTACAACATAGCCTATGACGCTCTCAGGGTCCAGACGTGTGACTGTGCAAAATTTTGTGGCTGTAGCTTCGACGCCTCCAACACTTTTCCTTTCACTTTTTTCCCCATTATGTAGATAGGGGCAAAATTGTTTGGTGAATTGGAACGCGCGGGGTTAAAATTTCGCCTTGCAACATAGCCTATGACGCTCTCGGGGTCCAGACGTGTGACTGTGCAAAATTTTGTCGCTGTAGCTGCGACGGTGCAGATGCCAATCCCGGACATACATACACACATACACACACACACACACACACATTCAGTTTATATATTAGATAACTCTGGAACACTTTAACGAATCCTGCTGATTCTGAGACGGTTTTTTCGTGACATATTGTACTTCATGTTAGTGGTAATATTTCTTCGATATTACTTGTAATTAGTTATGAAAAAAACAGAAATATGGCAAAAAATTTTAAAATTTAACAATTTTCAAACTTTGTATTTTTATGCCCTTAAATCAGAGAGATATGTCACAAAAAATAGTTAATAAATAACATTTCCCACATGTCTACTTTACATCAGCACAATTTTGGAAACAAATTTTTTTTTTTATTAGGGAGTTATAAGGGTTAAAATTTGACCAGCAATTTCTCATTTTTACAACACCATTTTTTTTAGGGACCACATCACATTTGAAGTCATTTTGAGTGGTCTATATGATAGAAAATAACCAAGTGTGACACCAATCTAAAAACTGCACCCCTCTAGGTGCTCAAAACCACATTCAATAAGTTTATTAACCCTTTATGTGCTTCACAGGATCTAAAACAATGTGGAAGGAAAAAATGAACATTTAACTTTTTTTGCAAACATTTTATTTCAGAACCATTTTTTTAATTTTCACAAGTGTAAAAACAGAAATTTAACCATGAATTTTGTTGTGCAATTTCTCCTGAACACGCTGATACCCCATATGTGGGGGTAAACCACTGTTTGGGCGCACCACAGAGCTTGGAAGAGGAGTGCCGTTTTACTTTTTCAATGTAGAATTGGCTGGAATTGAGATTGGACGCCATGTCACGTTTGGAGAGCCCCTGATGTGTCTAAACAGTGGAAACCCCTCACAAGTGACCCCATGTTGGAAACTAGACCCCCTAAGGAACTTATCTAGATGTGTGGTGAGCACTTTAAACCCCAAAGTGCTTCACAGAAATTTATAAAGTAGAGCCGTGAAAATAAAAAATCCTTTTTTTTCCTCAAAAATGATTTTTAGCCTGCAATTTTTTATTTTTTCAAGGGTAACAGGAGACATTGGACCCCAAAATCTGTTGACCAGTTTGTCCTGAGTACACTGATACCCCATATGTGGGGGGGCACTGTTTAGGCACCCATCGGGGCTCAGAAGGGAAGGAGCGCCGCTTGGAATGCAGACTTTGATTGGATGGTCTGCGGGCATCCTGTTGCATTTGCAGAGCTCCTGATGTACTTAAACAGTAGAAACCTCCCACAAGTCATGCCATTTTGGAAACTAGACCCCCCCCCAAAGAGCTTATCTAGATGTGTGGTGAGCACTATGAACCCCCAACTGCTTCACAGAAGTTTATAATGTAGAGCCATGGAAATATAAAAATCATATTTTTTCCACAAAAATGATCTTTTCACCCCACAAATTTATACTTTCACAAGGGTAACAGGAGAAATTGGCCCCGAAAATTTATTGTGCAAATTATGCTGAGTAGGCTGATACCCCATATGTGGGGTTAAACCACTGTTTGGGCTCACGGCAGAGCTCAGAAGGGAGGGAGCACCATTTGACTTTTTGAGCGCAAAATTGGCTGTCGTGTTTGGAGACCCCCTGATGTAACAGTGGAAACCCCCCAATTCTAACTCCAAACCTAACCCCAACACAACCCTAACCCTAATCCCAACCCGATCCATAATCCTAATAACAACCCCAACGATAATCACAACCCTAACCTCAAAACAACCCTAATCTCAACACTAACCAAAACCCAAAACAAAACCCTAAATCCAACACACCACTAATCCTAATCTCAACACTAACCTCAAACCTAACCCTAATCCCAATACACCCCTAACCCTAATCTCAACTCTAACCTTAACCCTAATCCCAAACCTAACCCTAATCCCAAATGTAACCCTAATGCCAACCCTAATCCAAACCCTAACCCTTATCTCAACTCTAACCCTAACTTTAGTGGCAACCCTAGCCCTAACTTTAGCCCCAACCCTAGCTCTAACTTTAGCCCCAACCGTAACCCTAACCCTAAGTTTAGCCCCAACCTTAACCCTAGCCCTAACCCTAAATTTAGCGCCAACCCTAACCCTAACTTTAGCCCCAACCCTAACCCTAGCCCTAAGGCTACTTTCACACTTGCGTCGTCTGGTATCCGTCGCAATCCGTCAATTAAGACAAAAAACGGATCCTGCAAATGTGCCCGTAGGATGCGTTTTTTGCCCATAGACTTGCCGATGGATCGCGATGGATGGCCACACGTCGCGTCCGTCGTGTACTGGATCCGATGCGTTTTGGCGGACCGTCGTCACAAAAAACATTCAATGTAACGTTTTTTGTACGTCGCGTCTGCCATTTCCGACCGCGCATGTGCGGCCGTAACTCTGCCCCCTCCTCCCCAGGACTGTTATGATCTGGTGGCCTAGGAGCAGCATGAGACGGACTCTGGAGAAGGTGGTCCCTGTACTGACCGCAAACCCTGAACTAGCAGCGCAACTAGAAGTAGCCGTGGGGGGTACCTAACACTCCCTAGACCCCTCGGCACAGCCTAAGATCTAACTACCCCTAAAGGCAGAAACAGGAAACCTATCTTGCCTCAGAGAAAATCCCCAAAGGATAGATAGCCCCCCACAAATATTGACTGTGAGAGGAGAGGGAAATAACATACACAGATATGAAATCAGATTTTAGCATAGGAGGCCATACTAGCTAAAAAGAAAGAAAAGAACAGAGTACTATGCGGTCAGTACAAAAACACTAGAAAATATCCACCGCAGAAAATACGGATCACCACATCTGATTAAAGACGTGGGGGGTATATCTGAATCTCCAAAGAAATATCTAGGCTGCAAAAAATCCTTCACAGACTAAGCTGGACAAAACAAAAACATGAAAAATGCACAGAACTATAAAGTCCACAGCAGGTGGACAGAAAAAACCAAGCAGGACTTATCTTTGTAGAAAAGCACAGCAAACTGGAGGGACCAGCAGGGAAGAGAATCCTTCCAGAACAATGGGCAACTGGAACTGACTAAAGGATCCTGCAAAGCTATATACCCCAGTCAGTTTTGCAATTAGTAGATACACCTGTCCACTCCTGCAGTCCAGGCACAACTGCATTACCCTCTACAACCACCGGAGGGAGCCCAAAAGCTGAATTCACAACAGTACCCCCCCTTGAGGAGGGGTCACCGAACCCTCACCAGAGACCCCAGGCCGATCAGGATGAGCCCGATGAAAGGCACGAACTAAATCAACGGCATAGCCATCAGAGGCAGAAACCCAAGAATTATCCTCCTGGCCATAACCCTTCCACTTGACAAGGTACTGAAGCTTCCGCCTCGAAAAACTGGAATCCAAAATCTTCTCAACATATTCCAACTCCCCATCCACCAACACAGGGTCCGGAGGATCAACAGAGGGAACAACGGGCTCCACATATTTCCGCAACAAAGATCTATGGAAGACATTATGAATAGCAAAAGAGGCCGAAAGCGCCAGGCGGAAGGACACCAGATTAATAATCTCAGAAATCGTATAAGGACCAATAAATCGAGGCTTAAACTTAGGGGAAGAAACCTTCATAAGAACATGACGGGAAGATAACCAAACCAGATCACCAACCCGAAGCCGGGAACCAACACACCGACGACGGTTAGCAAAACACTGAGCCTCCTCCTGAGACAGCACCAAATTGTCCACCACATAAGCCCAAATCTGCTGCAACCTGTCGACCACAGAATCCACACCAGGAAGGTCAGAAGGCTCAACCTGCCCAGAAAAAAACGAGGATGAAAACCAAAATTACAAAAAAAAGGCAAAACCAAAGTAGCCGAACTAGCACGATTATTAAGGGCAAACTCGGCCAATGGCAAAAAAGGCACCCAATCATCCTGATCAGCAGACACAAAGCATCTCAAATAGGTCTCCAAGGTCTGATTAGTTCGCTCAGTCTGGCCATTTGTGTGAGGATGAAATGCAGAGGAAAAAGACAAATCAATGCCCAGCTTGGCACAAAAGGCCCGCCAAAACCTGGAAACAAACTGGGAACCTCTGTCGGACACAATATTCTCCGGAATACCATGCAAATGCACCACATGCTGAAAAAACAACGGAACCAAATCAGAAGAAGAAGGCAATTTAGGCAAAGGTACCAAATGAACCATCTTAGAAAATCGGTCACAGACAACCCAGATAACCGACATTCTTTGGGAAACAGGAAGATCGGAAATAAAATCCATAGAAATATGCGTCCAAGGTCTCTCAGGGACCGGCAATGGCAAAAGCAACCCACTAGTGCAGGAACAGCAAGACTTAGCCCGCGCACAAATCAAACAGGACTGCACAAAAGAACGCACATCCCGTGACAAAGAAGGCCACCAAAAGGACCTACGAACCAAATCTCTGGTACCAAAAATCCCAGGATGGCCAGCCAACACAGAACAATGAACCTCAGAAATCACTTTACTAGTCCATCTATCAGGAACAAACAGTTTCCCCACAGGACAGCGGTCAGTCTTATCAGCCTGAAATTCCTGAAGAACCCGTCGCAAATCAGGGGAGATGGCAGAAAGAATCACCCCTTCCTTCAAAATGCCGACCGGCTCAAGAACCCCAGGGGAATCAGGAAAAAAACTCCTAGAGAGGGCATCCGCCTTAACATTCTTAGTACCAGGAATGTACGAGACAACAAAATCAAAACGGGAGAAAAACAGGGACCATCGAGCCTGTCTAGGATTCAGCCGTTTGGCAGACTCGAGGTAATCAGATTCTTATGATCGGTCAGGACCACAATACGGTGCTTGGCCCCCTCAAGCCAATGTCGCCACTCCTCAAATGCCCACTTCATAGCCAACAACTCCCGATTGCCGACATCATAATTGCGTTCCGCAGGCGAAAACTTCCGAGAAAAGAAGGCACACGGTTTCATCAAGGAACCATCAGAATTCCTCTGAGACAAAACGGCCCCATCCCCAATCTCAGACGCGTCAACCTCAACCTGAAATGGAAGAGAAACATCTGGCTGACGCAACACAGGGGCAGAAGTAAATCGTCGTTTAAGCTCCTGAAAGGCAGAAACAGCCGCGGAGGACCAATTCGTCACATCAGCGCCTTTCTTGGTCAAATCGGTTAGAGGTTTAACCACACTGGAGAAATTGGCAATGAAACGACGATAAAAATTAGCAAAGCCCAAAAATTTCTGAAGGCTCTTCACAGATGTGGGCTGAATCCAATCATGAATGGCCTGAACCTTAACCGGATCCATTTCTATAGATGAGGGAGAAAAAATGAAACCCAAAAAAGAAACCTTCTGCACTCCAAAGAGGCACTTTGACCCCTTCACAAATAAAGCATTATTACGGAGGATCTGAATTACCATCCTGACCTGTTTCACATGAGACTCCCAATCATTGGAAAAAAAATATCATCCAAATATACAACCATGAATTTATCAAGATAACTCCGAAAGATATCATGCATGAAGGATTGGAACACAGATGGGGCATTAGAGAGTCTGAATGGCATCACAAGGTATTCAAAATGGCCTTTGGGCGTATTAACCCCTTAGTGACAGAGCCAATTTGGTACTTAATGACCAGGCCAATTTTTGCAATTATGACCACAGTCACTTTATGAGGTTATAACTCTGGAACGCTTCAACGGATCCCGCTGATTCTGAGATTGTTTTTTCGTGACATATTGTACTTCATGATAGTGGTAACATTTCTTCGATATTACTTGCGATTATTTATGAAAAAAACGGAAATATAGCGAAAATTTTTAAAATTTTGAAATTTTCAAACTTTGTATTTTTATGCCCTTAAATCAGAGAGATATGTCACGAAAAATAGTTAATAAATAACATTTCCCACATGTCTACTTTACATCAGCACAATTTTGGAAACAAATTTTTTTTTTGTTAGGGAGTTATAAGGGTTAAAATTTGACCAGCAATTTCTCATTTTTACAACACCATTTTTTTTTTTTAGGGACCACATCACATTTGAAGTCATTTTGAGTGGTCTATATGATAGAAAATAACCAAGTGTGACAACATTCTAAAAACTACACCCCTCAAGGTTCTCAAAACCACATTCAAGAAGTTTATTAACCCTTTACGTGCTTCACAGGAACTGAAACAATGTGGAAGGAAAAAATGAACATTTAACTTTTTTTTGCAAACATCTTAATTCAGAACCATTTTTTTTATTTTCACAAGTGTAAAAACAGAAATGTAACCATAAATTTTGTTATGCAATTTCTCCTGAATACGCCAATACCCCATATGTGGGGGTAAACAACTTTTTGGGCGCACCGCAGAACTTAGAAGTGAAGGAGCGCCGTTTGACTTTTTCAATGCAGAATTGGCTGGAATTGAGATCGGACGCCATGTCACGTTTAGAGAGCCCCTGATGTGCCTAAACTATGGAAATTCCCCACAATTGACACCATTTTGGAAACTAGACCCCTTAAGGAACTTATCTAGATGTGTGGTGAGCACTTTGAACCCCCAAGTGCTTCACAGAAGTTTATAACGTAGAGCCGTGAAAATAAAAAATCGCTTTTGTTTACACAAAAATTATCTTTTTGCCCACAAATTTTTATTTTCACAAGGGTAACAGGAGAAATTAGACCACAAACGTTGTTGTGCAATTTCTCCTGAGTATGCTGATACCCAATATGTGGGGGTAAACAACTGTTAGGGCGCACCGCAGAGCTTGGAAGAGAAGGAGTTCCGTTTTACTTTTTCAATGTAGAATTGGCTGGAATTGAGATTGGACGCCATGTCGCGTTTGGAGAGCCCCTGATGTGCCTAAACAGTGGAAACCCCCCACAAGTGACACCATTTTGGAAACTAGACCCCTTAAGGAACTTATCTAGATGTGTGGTAAGCACTTTGAACCCCCATGTGCTTCACAGAAGTTTATAACGTAGAGCCGTGAAAAAAAAAATTGCATTTTTTTCTACAAAAATGATCTTTTTGCCCACAAATTTTTATTTTCACAAGGGTAACAGGAGAAATTAGACCACTAAAGTTGTTGTGCAATTTCTCCTGAGTACGTCGACACCCAATATGTGGGGGTAGTAGTGTATAATTCATAGGTTTCGTCAAACTCAATCTGACAGGTGCCCCGCCCCTATCAAAGTGTATCAAAGTGTGTAACCCCTCCCCTCCTCCTGTCAGCCAGCTGTCCCTGAGGCTGGCTGATTTCCCCTTTTGATATCGTTTATATAACACATGTTTATAATTATAGCCTAGTCGTGTATTTATTTTACACGTGGTTTATAACACCTTTCTCATTTGTTTTATATTAGATTTTATACGTAGCCCCGAGTTTGATTCTGTAAGCTGTGTTTTATTCACAGTGTATTCATATAGTGGAGAACTTAAAACACACCAAGCTGTTTATTTGTGATCCTACTGAACATTATGGTGAACATTAACTAAATGTTTATTTTCACAAACAGAGAATCTGCTGTGGGTCAGAGGTTTATGACACCTAGGTCAATTGTTGTTGTATTTGCTATCTGCATGTCATTTGCCCAGGCATTGTGTATTATTTATGTTTTATAACGCCGAATGTTTGATATTTGCTTTCTCTTTTTTGTGTCCTGAAGATGGCATCTGAGAAGTTATTTGTGTTTCAGCTGTGTTATCTGAGGGTCATATTTTTTTGTACAAAGCAATGCTGATTTGGTGATCTTTGTGCATGTAGGTGTTATCTGAGGGTCATCTGTGTTTTCTGAGGGTCATATTTTTGTACAAATTCATGCTGTTTGCTGATCTTTGTGAAGCAGAACTTTTGGACAACTTATTTTATATATATATATATATATATATATATATATATATATATATATATATATATATATATATATATATATATATATATATATATATAATATGCACCAATGTTACAACACAAGCTATAATATGACCCAATATTACAACACAAGTAAGAAGCGGCGTGTTTTATACGAATATAAACCAAAGACACGATATTGTAAAAAATTTAAAAAGATTTATTTCTCACAATAAAACAGCATCTCAAAGACATTTCAATACTATAAAAATTCTTACAGAATATAAAAAGTAAAAAACATTAAATAGTACAATGAACATACATCATTACACTTCTTACAAAATAATTAATATAGCGTTACAAGGCGAGTACAGCATTTTAGCCAGTACATTCTTTACATCGTGAGCCACATGGTTTGTAGCATTGGTAGAGACCTTTTTTTAGGTAGCAAAGTTCCACGTGTGGTACCTAATGACGGGGAATGTAAAGATTGAATTGTACGGGGAGCCGCCGCTAACTTCAGCGTGTAGATACAGAGCGTGTCTCACTGTTGGTAATTTTTAATTAATCTAAAAGCTTCCTAGTAGCGGTGTTACCCACAACTGTAGACGGCATATTTAGCTCGGCCATAGCCTGCATAAATGAATCCCAACCCGGCGGTAAATTTCTACTGTTCAGAGCATGGCTCTGCGTTGTACTACGTACCAAATCCAGTAAGTTAGACCCTGGTATTACGGATCCTTTGAAAATAAATTCAGTTTTATTATTCCATGCTGTGACATTTTTATTCTGCAGCAGCCTGTTTAGTAAAAATTCAGCATTCTTTTTATATCTTTGGTTTATATGGCTGACAATTTCAGCGATCTCCTGATTTTTATCAGAGTCGGTATTTGGCAATTGCTGCTGACCAGGATCAGGAGGGCTAACGAGATTTAAAGCTGTTACTTCTTTTGAGCTGTGTCGCGTATGTACCAAGTAGCGTTGCAGCACAGAGCTATACATTTTAATTTTCCCATCATCGGGAATGTCACGACGCTGTAAAATGTCGCTAATTTCACCATCAAGGTGTCGAATAACACTGTCGCGTATGTTATCTGTAGTACCGGGTCTTAGTTTGTCTAGCTCCTGTTTGGGGACTAGATACATTTTCGCTGCATGCTCCATTATCTTCCGGCGATCAGGCTTGTTGTTATTGGAATTGCAAAAGCTAAAAGAGGTCCGATAAACCCGCCGGCCTGTTTTAGTAGTCGCTTCTTTTTCTTTATGGGCTGAGATCTGTCGCTCAGTGTTCTTATAGCTTTACGCCACTTCTTTAATATACCTTTTTGGCGCTCTTTCAGCGGAATCCTGCCTTTTAAGATATTTAAAGCAATCTCGCCTATGGCTGTAATTAAATCATTGCTTGCATCGCGCAAAATAGACTTTCTGACAGCGGGGGTTGCTTTCACTAGGGTTTTTAAGAGAGCCCAGTTACCTCGGAGCCTCTCAGACATCTTTACATCACAACGCCCACAGCGTAGAATGTCTGATACCGGGTAAAATTAACTTTTTAGAAGTGTTTTTCTTCTGAACATAGACAGCGGGCAACGCGGGTGGAAACAACCCAGTCCTTAAACGCAGATCCTCAGGAGTATTAGCTCTCAAATCTACAAGCAAATACCCGTAAGGCTCCCGCGTGGCATCCTCAAAAGCTTCTAGGAAAAAACGTGTTTTTCCGGGATACATCTGACGAGCTAGAGTTAAAATTTGTAATTTATCTCGGGGGTTATTAAAAAGCACCATGTACTTTGTGTTTAAATTTATCGTACGGCTTTTCTTACCCTGACAAAATATGTTTTGCACCAGGTAGAAAATGCTGAGATTTCTGTGGTGCACATACTTGGTAAAGGCTTTTTCTATCTCACAATTCTCACTAGCACTCTCCATGAGATCATCAACAATCGCCAAATTCACCTTCTCCGGTGGGAATAATTCGTCATCTACGAATGTATTCGGCAGACCCTCCACAAATCTGGCGTGGGGAAAAGAGAGAGAGATTTCATCATATAGTTTTTGCCAACACGAATAAAACCATACAATATTATCAGGTTTCTGAGAAAAATTAGCTTCAATATTATATAGCAGCTGTTTTACAAAATAGCTCTTTCCAGAATTAGACGGGCCTGCTAGAATGCACGAGAACGGGTGTTGCAGACGCGTATCCATCACAATACTCGACTAATACCCAAAAGGTAATGTTGTGAAATCGTCTAATAGTCGCCGCTTTGTATAAACGCACTTTTGTGTTTTGCGTAATGGCCTTGTTTCAATATCCCAGTACTTTTTATTTCTCACAATGGACGCCTGCTGTACGACAATACGTTTCTGAGTTTCTGCGGCAGAATTGCGCGGGTAGTCCAGAACTAGATCTTTCAGACTGTTGAAATTAATAGATTGAGAGTTACCAACATTTAGTGTTATCCCCTTAACTTTTAAGACAGTTTTACCGGTGTTGAGTTTGTAGCCGTAAGTTTTGGGGCCCGCGGATACAAATTCTGTGATGTGTGTACCATCGGGTATTTCACTGGTCAGCTCCCCCAGGTAATCGCCTAAAGGCGGTTGCCACTCATCATCTCTCTGTACAAAAATAACTGAGTCTGTGTCGTGATAAAGGCACCTCTCCTGCAGCCGGTCCAGCAGCGAATAGAGCTCTAACCGAGCATACGCTGTTGTAAAACACGCTATAAAAATGTTTGTGTTTTTGTTGAGTGTGTGGTGGCCTTTTGCATATTTCCAGTTAATGGTTGCGGTGTCATCATCAAGGAAATGTAACATCGAAATGTCATAGTAAGGCAGGAACAAATACTTAAAAAGTTCATCTGGATCCCTAACAATGCTGGTACATGATAGATTAGATCTCTGAGCAAACTTTCCCCATAAAGAATTTAAGAAAAGCTTGGAGATCTGTCGCTTAGCAGGATTGACAGCTATATTTTCAGGCCGTAATTGGACACCTTCTTTTTCAAGAAAAGAGTCAATGTACTGCCGTTTCTTGGCGTCATCAGTGCACCAGCTAGGATAACCAGAGGCTTCCTGCTTATCCCTAAGATGTAATTTAATGTAAGGCGCAAACAGATCCTCAGTGGTTTTAGGAAAATGCCATATTTCATAGATGTGAGCGATCCGATACCCTTTTTCTATAGCCATCTCGAGCTCTATAGTGCACCACGTGCCTGTCAGCGCCCGTTCTTCATCACTGTGGGCACAAATATCTGCCTGGGAATTTGCAGCGCATGTGTAGCAAAGGGGAAACATTAATTTTTTGTTGAGTTTTACCGGTAGAACTGGAAAAAATAAATCTCTCGGCGGGTAGACCTTGACTCTAGCAATGCCAAAGTATTTTTTAATGAATCCAAAATTGTCGTAGATGATGTCTGGATGGCCTACAGGGTATGTTTTAGTTTTGTTTACAAAGGGGTACAGACTGGTGAAATCGTAGTAATGTAAAGTCTCCCCTTCTTCCAGATGGTGATAGAGCTTAATGGCGTTAGTTCGCCCGCCATAAAGCGCATCACGGGGGTCTAAAGGAACGGGGAATTCCATCTGGCGAAGAAATGCTTGAAGGTTAGAATCATTTTCAATCATTTCATTCCACTCATGCTCCCACATCAGTCTTACTGTGTACCCGCAGAACTGTAAGTAACGCTTTTTAGCTAAAAAGGTGTAATATAACTGACCGTAGGACGTACTCGTGACCTTATTCGTGTCATTTTCATTATAGCACACGGGGCATCCGTGGTAAAAACACCCCTGAAATTCAAAGGCTATGTGCTGACCGCTAACATAGGCATAACCATCTAGAAAATACTTCCCGACCTGTTTTTCACTGCCTCTCAAAGCGTGCTGTATGTCGATGTTCTCAGAGTGGGCTACATACATGAGCCACTGTATAGCGGGTGTCGAGTAGCGCTTTTTTGCCTTGTGATAATTATCACCAGGTAAAATGGCGATTGTCTTTTTTGGAAGAAATTTAAACCGGTACATTGTCATACACACCGAGGCCAGGGTGATGAGCTGAAAAGGATCAACACACCTGCTCACTACAATCCTTTGCTTTTGACGCTTACAGTATTTTTTAACATTTTTCTGCGTCATCTGCATAATACGCTCTCTATAGATCGCGCAGGCGTGTCTCAAAATTTCAACATCTTGTTTGCAATAAGATTTTAGCTCGGCCTTGAAGTCAAAAGTTGTATTTACCTGTGTCTCATACCACTCCAGGAACTCTACCTTCTCACCAGGTGACATGTACTCTACCCCATAATATTTTACATCAGGTATGGGACCTACATAGTTTTGGTTTTCTCGGGTATTGAAAAAGTGTGGAAAATGCCCTTTGCCTCCTGAAAAGCCCATGGCCTGTGGTAATTTACTGAGTTTCATGGGGATAAAATTTAGAGAGTCTATGAACCTTATAGACAAATCGGGTAGCGACACACACAAGAGACGGCCACCTTGGGTTATCAACTGTACTTGTAGTTTTTCAGAAATCAGTTCCTTAACAATAAAGTATGCGTCGTATCTTCCACCATTGTGGGCAATAAATGTATGATCTGAAAATTTACCGCTTGTAAAGAACTGTACAAAGTCATGTGTACAGATATCACCCTCAAACTCCCAGGAGGGGTGGCCATACAGCGTTGTAGCATAAATGTAATTCGGGACGTGCGTGCCTGTCTCCTGCATACATTCAAAATCATAAAAGATATAGCAATCTGACTCATCCTGTGCTACATACTTCCGCATGTAACAAAGATGGGCATCGAATTTATTTATATGTCTGCGACATACAGGACAGCGCAAACCATTACATTTATGCTCTGTTTCGCTATTTCTGGGGACAAAAAGGTTGCATTTATCACAAAATGTTTTAAGTCTGCAGAATGCTGGGTCGCCTAATCCCAATTGTTTGTGATAATCTAGGCACACGCTCGAGCGGCAATAAACTCTGCAAACAGGACATCTGGGCTGTTGGTCGGCACCGCTTTCTACGCAATTCTCTCTCTGACAGGCTTTACAAAAATACTGACAGGAATGGTTGTTTTTGTGGTGAAACACTGAATTGCAGAGCTCACAAAAGTAATTAGCACCGATAAAACCCTTCATATTTTTGATCCCGTAGTAGTGATTATCATGGAACAATATGAATACGGTTTTGCCATTAGCTGTATTACCGCTCTCAAAGTAACGCCAATCGCCCTGACTATAGTACAGTACTTTAATGGTGACCCTCAAATATTTTTCAAATGCAGGGATGTCGCTAAAACTCACTAATTGATCATCAGGGATGCCCAGTGCTGCGTGTATGTTTTTAGAGCGGCTCAGTAAAACACCATCAGTGACATCCGTGTCGTCCATCAGGGCGCACACACTAGCAGCCAAACACAGATTTGTCGTGTAATTGTTAAAATTATACAGCCATTGTCTCTTTTGTTTAATGATCTGACTGTTCGCTATAGATTTCAAGCGCCTTTTTTGTTTTACACCACCGCGTCGGTTTTTAATGATGGTGACGACTAGCTTTAGCGAATTGGATGATATGCATTCATTGTTACTTTGAAGTGCGCTGGCAACAGCATTTAAAAAAGATTCTGAATTAAAATCTTCACGGGTTTGTTTTGTAGTGAAAATAGGGTCTAAAGTATCGCCGGCATCAAACCTTAACTGTACAAAGTCGCCAGGTTCAATGTCCCTGATGACTCTATCCAGTAATGCCTGAATACCTTCATGAACAATATTCAAGCCCTCTTCAAATGATCATACACGCTCCAAATTTACAAATCTAAAATGATCTGTATGTATATGGCCATTGAAATTGCGGAGGGCTCTTTCATGATGATGGATGTGTTGCAAAAATACTGTATGATCGGGGCGCCGCACATTACCAGCAGCGTCAGCGTCTGCGGCTTGTGAATTTTGTGTAGATGCATGTGCGGCATCTGCAGAGCTGCCTTGGCTATGTGAGTGCTGTTCTGGCTCTTGTGACGACGTCTGTGGTGTCTGTAGAGGCCCTGCAGGACACATGTCACCACGACGCCTCCTAGAGCATAGCGCCCGTCTAGCGCTGACCAACAATTTTAGAGCCCTCTTTATAACTCTAGCCCTATTATACCTGGGTAGTGTTAGTTTAGGTGGTTTATGCATGCCGTAGCCGACCATATCTAGTCATAATGGGGTCGCTGTAGTTGTTATCGCGCCATCCAGCAGCAGGCTCCGAAGTGCGTATAGTTCGGACTTATTAGCCTGTGTTGGTCTTTGTGTTGATGATAATTTTTCAAAAGTATCGCAAAAAAACATTATTTTGGGGACCCAGCGTTTGTAGCGTAAGTAGCGGACGAAGTGTTCCTGAAACACAAGCATTTCAACGGGGCCCCAGCTGCGGGATTCATGCTGCAGATCTGTAGCTGGCGCATGAATCCGTGGCTTTTTACACACCTTAAGCTCTTTACACACCTTAACATCCGCTGGCCGCGACCCCTTTGCCCGTTTCTTAACATTAACAGAGTTAGATACACAGACATGAGATATGTCACCCAAATTAGAGGTTCCTGAGGGTCCGTCCCCAGAGGCATTAGCAGGCCCCGTTACACATGGCGCTGACGGTTGCATAGTGTGGGACATACGTATAATGAGCGGTTCTACGGATGGTTGCTTACCATCAGCGAGCTGATCAATCTCGCGATCATACTCTTCACGAGTCATCGTGGCTGTTGCACCCACGGCACAGGATGCGGTTGGTGGCTCTGTAACATGTTTTGTTTTTCGCTTATGTTTTCGGGGTGCCTCGACCACTTCTGGATATAGTAGCGCGGAGTCATTCACACGGATTGTCGATGGCTGTCCGGTGCTTGAATGGGGTATTTCACGATGGTCCGACGGTACAGGGTTTCCTGCGTCCTGCACCACGCAGATCGGTGATAGCGGATATGCTCTAACAGCTCCATTAGCCGTCTGTATCGCCGGCCACACTGGTGCTGCGCCATTCTGTGATCTGTAGCGGCTGTAGAGGTGCTGGAGGTGTTTTTCTCATGACTTTGCGCTTAGCTGTAGGAAAGATTATACATGTGTCAGATATGTGCGAGACCGTCGCAGACCGCTGCGCTTAGCTGCAGGAAAGATTATACATGTGTCAGATATGTGCGAGACCGTCGCAGGCCGCTGGGCTTAGCTGTAGGAAAGATTATACATGTGTCAGATATGTGCGAGACCGTCGCAGGCCGCTGCGCTTAGCTGCAGGAAAGATTATACATGTGTCAGATATGTGTGTGCCCTGGATCTCAATGGTGAAGCACGTGTATCATTGATTGTACAGAGACTGTGCATGTATACCAAAATATACACTTACGGGATAGCGATGTGTGGTGAATGATTGCCGTGGCGTCTTCTGTAGCTTCTGCGAGGCTCTCCATTAGCTCCGGTATATTCTCTTTTGTGAAAATTCTTCTAGGCTTCAGTTTACAAGCTATAAATAAAGATATAGGCCTTAGTAGAGGCGTGGTGGATTTTCTCAGAGCGGTTGTGCAAAAACTTTTCATACGATTCTTACCTTTCCCTTTCCGGCACCCCGGTCCGAGCTGTTTTTTAGGGGCTCTAGAAACAGGGCTGTTTCTCGGCGTGGGGTTCTGGTACATCAGTTCCTCAACAGGCAGCTGATTGTGTTCCGTGGTTGTTGGTTCTGGAAACATGTCGACATCTGTAAAGAATTAATATATATATATTTACACGTCTAAATACTTAAAAGCTATAGACACACACACACATACATACACGCAGACACAGACGCACCTATGATGTCCTGAGTCAAATCCCACACAGCAGCGGCACCTGCATTAGTGTTACTATACTCAGCTCCAGGTGTATCACACTCCAGAGTAGGCACGCTGAAGCCGTTTAAAAAATCATCGCTGAAGTTGCTGATAAATTCATCTACAGCATCGGGGGTGTTCCTGGTAAATTCATCTAGATTATCGGGGAGGACCCTGATTAATTCATCTTAAACAAGAAAGAATAAACAATATAAAGATAATAAATAAAACAATCCTTACTTAGAATGGGCCGCTAACAGATACATGTATATAAATCTTGAAACATACCGAGTACCGAATCCGCAACTTGACTGGAAAAAGCCGAAAAATTTTGGGATTCCATCTAAAATAAATTATCTGTGTAAATTTTTTGTGCAATCTATATTAACCACACACCACCACTCATCAAACTCATTTATATACCCCAACAAATAAAACTGTGGCCCGTGTATAAATATTCTTATACTAAGCAAATCATGGGTAATACGGCTAAGTCTTTCTATATTAATTATGCGCTACTAAATATGGTTTATGCGGTAAAACTATATTACACAGCCCCACTAAATATACCGCTACTGTATAAATATGACTATAAATATGTCTATGTTAAACAAAACACAGGTAGTAAGTAAGCGCTGCATACGCTAGTTAGGGCGCATTAACAGTTATTAACTACTGTATTACATAAATTATGTTATAATAGCTGTCCGCTTCTAAGTCTTTCTATATTAATTATGGACCACAGAATATGGTTTTATGCAGTAAAACTATATTATACAACGATACTAAATATGCAGCTAGCCTCCAGTATAACACTAACTTATTAAACAAATAACACCCTTAATTATGGTTTTAGAGATGCATGGTTAAATATAATTAAGCATTTGCGAATAATAAGACAACTGTCTTATATACTTACATTTAGAATAGCTCTGCTTTTTAGTCTAGTCGGACTTCTGGTGAATGTCTGATGTACTTAGTGGTCCAACCAGCTGTATTTATCCTGAGTGTCAGAAATCAGCTCACCTGTTAACACCCAGAAACACACCCAGTTACGCCCCCACCACACGCCTTCTGTTAACACCCAGAACACAACCATACATGCAATTAATGCATGCATTAACTCACGCATGATATAGCCGGATTAAAACAGGAATTTTTATACAGCTCAATTTCTGAAAGAAGCAGGATGTTGATTAACGAGCCACAATCATTTTAATCAATCATGACGTCTAAATCGTATGATGCCATATTAGAAAAACAATATTTTACAAGCCAGGCACCCGGATCATTCTCGGGTATTGACAAATTATTTAGATCTGCAAGAGCGCGCGGAATAAAGAAATCTTATGTTATTGCTTGGTTAAATAAGCAAGACACCTACACGCTACACAAGCCTGCTAGAAAACGCTTTTTGACAAATAAAATTTACGTCTCGGCCATTGATGCGCAGTGGCAGGCGGATCTCGTAAGTTTAATTGACTATTCAAGGGAAAATGATAATGTCAAATACATCCTGACGGTGATTGATGTTCTATCGAGATACGCATGGTGCGTGGCCTTGACAAACAAGACAGGCGCTAGTGTCGCCAGATCGTTCGAATTAATATTTCAAAATGATAAGCGCATACCGAAGAAACTGCAGACGGATCGCGGCAAAGAATTTATAAATTCATCACTCAAGCAACTATGTAATACGCACAATATTCATCACTTTTTTACAAGCAATGATGTAAAAGCCGCTATGGTCGAGCGTTTTAATCGCACATTAAAAACCCGTGTGTGGCGCTATCTTACGCATCATAATACCTTTAGGTATATTGATATTTTACCGGATTTGCTGTATAGCTACAACCATACGTACCACTCAACGATCCGCTGTAGTCCCGC
Source organism: Ranitomeya imitator (assembly GCF_032444005.1). Lineage (NCBI taxonomy): Eukaryota > Metazoa > Chordata > Amphibia > Anura > Dendrobatidae > Ranitomeya > Ranitomeya imitator. The sequence goes on from NC_091282.1 coordinate 276,702,649, forward strand.
GTCTGTGTCAGAGAGAAACGTGATGCAAATCTGGCGCAATATTTACAGTTCTACTATTACTAATAAACCGATTAAACCGTCTTTAACGGTTGGCTCTCATGTGAGAATATCGCGCTATAAGTCGCCCTTCTGTAAGGGCTATGAGAAGACATACAGCAAAGAGATTTTTTTAATTACCGCCGTCTCCAATAAATTTCATAAACCCCTTTATAAAATCAGTGATTTAGCCGGGGAGGCTGTGGAGGGGTCATTTTATAAGGAAGAGCTGCAAAAAATACCTATGGATGAGGATCGTGTCTACAGAGTAGAAAAAATTTTGAGAAAAAAACGTGTCAGGGGTGTGAGTCACTGCTTTGTCAAATGGCTGGGCTACCCCGAAAAATTCAATAGTTGGATCCCGGCCTCGGAGTTGACAGATATATAACCATGGAAGCGGGCTCATTTTTCGTGACATTACCCAGTAATTCGTCAATTAAAATCTATCCTGAAAACACAATATCTGAGTACAATACCAAGTTAGCGTTCATCTTTCGGCAGATTATGAGGTGGCGTTAATGGAAATACAGTACCCCCATACGTGGAACACGTTTGATGCTTTTGAAGGGAGCTTCTACGCGGCTAAACACGGCAAACCGTTAGTACAGTATCACATAAAATCAGGATTTTACTCGTCCATTCCTAAGCTAGTTGGCGCAGTCAATGCCCGAATAGAAGCGCTGTATTTATCTACGCCTGCCTACAGAATACGGTATGATGAGCTACGCTGCGAGGTGATCCTGCCCGACCCATCCCCTATACAATTTGCTCTGGGTACTAAGCTAAAATTTATTTTCGGACTGCAGACCGTCGATGACTCCCCCGTTGCTTTAATGCCGTGGAATCGCCGCTTTTACCCCGATTCAAAGGCTGGTTTTTATTCGCTTTTTGTATACACTGATATAATTCAACATCAACTTGTAGGTGACAGTTACGTTCAACTGCTACGAACCGTAGAAGTTAGCGGCGATGATAATGATATTGTCACGGTGCGCTACTCACGGCCCGATTACATACCGCTGTGCAAGCAACACTTTGACTCCATAAACATTACAGTCATGTCGGACCAGGGCACAGCGGTTAAATTCAGATACGGAAAGTGTATAGTGCGATTACATTTTAGACCTCGTCAGCATTGACACGATAAAATGCTGTCTCAAAGGGTGTATGGAGATCCAGCTGTTTATGCCCGCTACTATACTGCCCAGTCGGGGCACGGACTAGAGGGGTTCCGCGGGAGCGAGTACATGTATGGCTCTGGACTGGCAGGACTATTTAAAGGCTTATTTCGTCGCGCCGTGCCGCTTTTCAGAAAAGGCTTAGAATTAGTAAAACCACACGTTCGGACGGCTGCCCGGAACATCGCTGCAGATGCCGTGACATCAGCATCGACGGCCCTTATGAAAAGGATAAATACACCAACCCAGCAAGACGGCTCTGGGATAATCTATGTCGCTAAAAAAGCCCAAAAAAGAAAGCAGCGCGTTTGCCCTCCTTTACCGCCGATGCTCATGAATAAAACTACATCCAAGAGACGTCCCCGTCAGAAACGAGTAAGACGCTCTGCGGACGACATCTTCTAATCAGTTACCATGGCTTTCCTGCATGACGCTTCTGTAGAGTGCGCAAAATCTGAGCTGGATATTTTTGCCGTACCACCGACTCAAACAAGTATCGAGAAATCTCTATTTGTAGAAGTACAGCCGGTTGCTGCTCTGTCAGACAATGGACCGTTGGAGTTTTACATATCTGGTAGCGGTGATTATTATTATGATCTGAACAACACGCTGCTGTACATAAGCTGTCGCATCGTGAAGCAGGATAATACGGCCATCGCCGATGGTGCGCGTGTGGCGCTCATAAACTACCCTCTAGCCACTCTTTTTAACCAGGTCGATATTACTCTGGGAGACCGACTTATCTCACAATCGGACAATCTCTACAGCTATAGAGCGTACATAGAGACCCTTTTAAATTACAGTTCACAGACGCTGGCATCACAATTTACAGCCGGTTTGTTCTATAAAGACACTGCGGGGCATCATAATGACAGGCGCCTGGATGGTGCAAATGCGGGATTTATCAAAAGAGCCAGTGCCGCCTCTCACTCAAAACCCATCGACCTTTTGGGACCCATTTTTGGGGATATATTTAACCAGCCAAAGTTAATATTGAACGGCCTTGACCTTAAGGTTAAGCTGTCAAGAAATAAGGATACTTTCTGCCTCATGTCCGCAGAAGCCGAGCCGCTGAAGGTACAAATCTCGCAGGCGGCTCTCTATGTGAAAAGAGTGCAGGTATCACCGGCTGTCCGAATCGGCCACAGCCAGGCCCTCCTAGCCGCTACAGCCAAGTACGCCGTTGACCGAACATGCCTGAAAGTGTACAGCATCGCCGCAGGTACACGGATCACGAACCACGAGAACCTCTTCCTAGGACAGATACCAAAAACTGTTATATTGGGGTTTGTAGATAATGAGGGCTTCAGCGGTTCTTATACAAAAAACCCACTGGACTTTCACCACTACCACGTCAACCACGCGGCATTATATCTGGATGGTCAGCAGATACCCGCAAGGCCTTATAATCCTAATTTTAATGCTGATTTAGCCATCAGAGAATATATGGCGCTTGCCCATATATCGGGCAAGCAAAAGGCTGATTGTGCCATGGCGATAGATCGTGAAGAATTTATGGCTGGCTTCACGCTATTTGCTTTTGATTTATCGCCTGATCAAGAGCCTGGAGGCCATTTCTCGCTCATTAAAACAGGTAATCTGCATGCTGAAGTCCGCTTTGCGATAGCGACACCCCACACGATAAATATGATTGTCTTTGCAGTCAACCACACCATTCTGGAAATTAATAACAGGCGAGAGATCTTGTACGATTTTAATTAAGCAACGATGGACAGTCTGCAGCTTACAGTTGTAGCGCGGTCCGATAATTATACAGATCGCATATTCGCCGTTGTGTTTCTGTGTGATTTGCTTCCGGAAGAAAGAGTGACTCAGAGACCCGCGGCATATATTGTGAATACAGACCCGGCGAATCAAGCTGGTCGCCACTGGATATTAATTGTACTCTGCGACGATAAGACGGGCATATTTTTTGACAGTTACGGCTTCCGTGCGGATAATATTATCTTTCCACGCGCTTTTGTGACATTCCTGAACAAGAATTAATATTCTTATTGTTATCAGAGCGCACAAATTCAAGATTTGTATAGCTGTGTATGCGGTCATTATTGCATATATGTATTATACCATTTAGCGCGAGGCTTTCCATTTAAGAAGGTTTTACAGCACTTCACGTCTGACTTGCAGAATAATGATCGAACCGTATCAGGTTTTGTGACATCAAGATTTTCAGACGCAGTCCTTTGTTCATCGTGTCGTTATCAGATTCCGCAAAGATGCATTTGTCAGCATTATGCTGTTAGTTAACTTAAAGTGTGTTTCCTTTTTTCTGTTTGTGTAAAGTGAGTGCGCTTAGCTTAAAATTTATTCTTTATTTCCAATTAGTTCTGACAATAAAACATTTTAATGAACATAACACGCTGTATGTAGTCGTGCAGATCCTAGGATATAATTATATACCATAACACCTCCAAGCAGCTGACCCGCAGATAACACCGCTGACCCACAGATAACATCTACAGGCACAAATGTGTTATAAAACAAAGTTCTGCTTCACAAAGATCAGCAAACCGCATGAATTTGTACAAAAATATGACCCTCAGAAAACACAGATGACCCTCAGATAACACCTACATGCACAAAGATCACCAAAACAGCATTGCTTTGTACAAAAAAAAAAATATGACCCTCAGATAACACAGCTGACCCCAATTTAGTTAATGCGCAGTAGAGGTACAAATAACTTCTCAGATGCCATCTTCAGGACACAAAAAAGAGAAAGCAAATATCAAACATTCGGCGTTATAAAACATAAATAATACACAATGCCTGGGCAAATGACATGCAGATAGCAAATACAACAACAATTGACCTAGGTGTTATAAACCTCTGACCCACAGCAGATTCTCTGTTTGTGAAAATAAACATTTAGTTAATGTTCACCATAATGTTCAGTAGGATCACAAATAAACAGCTTGGTGTGTTTTAAGTTCTCCACTATATGAATACAGTGTGAATAAAACACAGCTTACAGAATCAAACTCGGGGCTACGTATAAAATCTAATATAAAACAAATGAGAAAGGTGTTATAAACCACGTGTAAAATAAATACACGACTAGGCTATAATTATAAACATGTGTTATATAAACGATATCAAAAGGGGAAATCAGCCAGCCTCAGGGACAGCTGGCTGACAGGAGGAGGGGAGGGGTTACACACTTTGATACACTTTGATAGGGGCGGGGCACCTGTCAGATTGAGTTTGACGAAACCTATGAATTATACACTACTGGGGGTAAACCACTGTTTGGGCGCACCGCAGAGCTTGGAAGAGAAAGAGTGCCGTTTTACTTTTTCAATGTAGAATTGGCTGGAATTGAGATCGGACGCCATGTCGCGTTTGGAGAGCCCCTGATGTGCCTAAACAGTAGAAATCCCCCACAAGTGACCCCATTTTGGAAACTAGACCCCCCATGGAACTTATCTAGATGTGTGGGGAGAACCTTGAATGCCCAAGTGCTTCACAGAAGTTTATAATGCAGAGCCGTGAAAATAAAAAATATTTTTTTTTTCCACAAAAAAGATTTTTTAGCCCCCAAGTTTTTATTTTCACAAGGGTAACAAGAGAAATTGGACCCCAAAAGTTGTTGTCCAATTTGTCCTGAGTATGCTGGTACCCCATATGTGGGGGTAAACCACTGTTTGGGCGCACGGCAGAGCTCGGAAGGAAGGAGCGCCGTTTTGGAATGCAGACTTTGATAAAATGGTCTGCGGGTATTATGTTGCGTTTGCAGAGCCCCTGATATACCTAACCAGTAGAAACCCTCCACAAGTGACCCCATTTTGGAAACTAGACCCCCCAAGGAACTTATCTAGATGTGTGGTGAGAACTTTGAATGCCCAAGTGCTTCACAGAAGTTTAGAATGCAGAGTCGTGAAAATAAAAAATATTTTTTTTTTCCACAAAAAAGATATTGTAGCCCCCAAGTTTTTATTTTCACAAGGGTAACAGGAGAAATTGGACTGCAATATTTGTTGTCCAATTTATCCCGAGTACGCTGATGCGCCATATGTGGGGGTAAACCACTGTTTGGGCGCACGGCAGAGCTCGGAAGGGAAGGAGCGCCTTTTTGGAATGCAGACTTTGATAGAATGGTCTGTGGGCATTATGTTGCGATTGCAGAGCCCCTGATGTACCTAAACTGTAGTAACCCCCCACAAGTGACCCCATTTTGGAAACTAGACCCCCCAAGGAACTTATCTAGATGTGTGGTGAGAACTTTGAATGCCCAAGTGCTTCACAGAAGTTTAGAATGCAGAGTCGTGAAAATAAAAATATTTTTTTTTCCACAAAAAAGATTTTGTAGCCCCCAAGTTTTTATTTTCACAAGGGTAACAAGAGAAATTGGACCCCAGAAGTTGTTGTACAATTTATCCCGAGTACGCTGATGCCCCATATGTGGGGGTAACCCACTGTTTGGGCGCACGGCAGAGCTCAGAAGGGAGGGAGCACAATTTGACTTTTTGAGCGCAAAATTGGCTGTCGTGTTTGGAGACCCCCTGATGTACCTAAACAGTGGAAACCCCCCAATTCTAGCTCCAACCCTAACCCCAACACACCCCTAACCCTAATCCCAACCTGATCCATAATCCTAATCACTAACCCTAACCATAATCACAACCCTTACCCCAAAACAACCCTAATGTCAACCCTAACCATAACCCTAATCAAAACCCTAAATCCAACACACCCCTAATCCTAATCTCAACCCTAATCCCAAACCTAACCCTAATCCCAAGCGTAACCCTAATGCCAACCCTAACCCTAATACCAACCCTAATCCAAACCCTAACCCTAATCCCAGCTCTAACCCTTACTTTAGCCCCAACCCTAGCCCTAACTTTAGCCCCAACCCTAACCCTAGCCCTAAGGCTACTTTCACACTTGCGTCGTTTGGCATTCCGTCGCAATCCGTCGTTTTTGACAAGAAACGGATCCTGCAAATGTGCCCGCAGGATGCGTTTTTTGCCCATAGACTTGTATTGCCGACGGATCGTGACGGATGGCCACACGTCGCGTCCGTCGTGCACTGGATCAGTTGTGTTTTGGCGGAGCGTCGGCACAAAAAAACGTTCAATGAAACGTTTTTTTGTACGTCGCATCCGCCATTTCTGACCGCGCATGCGTGGCCGTAACTCCGCCCCCCTCCTCCCCAGGACATAGATTGGGCAGCGGATGCGTTGAAAAACTACAGCTGCTGCCCACGTTGTGCACAATTTTCACAACGTGCGTCGGTATGTCGGGCCGACGCATTGCGACGGCCCCGTACCGACGTAAGTGTGAAAGAAGCCTAACCCTAAATTTAGCCCCAACCCTAACCCTAAACTTAGCCCCAACCCTAGCCCTAACCCTAGCCCTAACCCTACCCCTAACCCTAACCCTACCCCTAACCCTACCCCTAACCCTACCCCTAACCCTACCCCTAACCCTACCCCTAAAATGTAGGATCACATCAGAGGACAGAGAATTACACTTTACTTTTTTTTTTTTGCGGTCGCCGGTAAACAGTTAATTACCGGCGATCGCAAAACAGGGGTCGGTAATGCCGACCCCGATCATGCTCTTTGGGGTCTTGGCTACCCCCGGCAGCCGGGACCCCAAAGATTCTCCCGGTGCCGGCCGGCGGGCGCACTGCGCATGCGCCCGCCATTTTGAAGATGGCGGCGCCCACCGGGAGACACGAGGAGCATCGGGGGAGCTAGGTGAGTATTGGGGGCCACCTGGGACCCCTTTTCTCTGTCCTCCGATGTGCGATCACATCGGAGGACAGAGAAATTAAAAAGAGATCGCGTTTTTTTTTTTTTTTTTTGCGATCGCCGGTAAACGGTTAATTACCGGCGATCGCAAATGCGGGGCGGGTTAAAAAACCCCCGAATCATGTTCTCTGGGGTCTCAGCTACCCTCGGCAGCCGAGACCCCGGAGAAAATCGGCCTCTGCGGGGCGCTATGGACTTTTTCCACAGCGCCGTTAATTAACGGCGCTGTGGTTTAAGTACCCTTAGCGGCCGCCGTTAAAAGGCGTATCGGCGATCGCTAAGGGGTTAAATGCAGTTTTCCATTCGTCACCCTGCTTGATACGAATAAGATTATATGCCCCTCGAAGGTCAATCTTAGTAAACCAGCTAGACCCCTTAATCCTAGCAAACAAATCAGTAAGCAAAGGCAAGGGGTATTGAAATTTAACCGTGATCTTATTCAAGAGGCGATAATCAATACAGGGTCTCAAGGAGCCATCCTTCTTGGCAACAAAAAAGAACCCCGCTCCCAACGGTGAAGAAGATGGCCGAATATGCCCTTTCTCCAAAGACTCCTTAATATAGCTCCGCATGGCGGTATGTTCAGGCACAGACAGGTTGAAAAGTCGGCCCTTAGGGAACTTACAACCTGGAATCAAGTCAATAGCACAATCACAGTCCCTATGCGGTGGAAGGGAACTGGATTTGGGCTCATCGAATACATCCTGGAAGTCAGACAAAAACTCAGGAACTTCAGAAGAAGGGGAAGAGGAAATTGACATCAAAGGAACCTGATCATGAACCCCCTGACAACCCCAACTAGTCACAGACATGGATTTCCAATCTAACACCGGATTATGTAGCTGCAACCATGGAAAACCCAGCACAATATCATCATGCAAATTATGCAACACCAGAAAACGACAATCTTCCTGATGGGCTGGCGCCATGCGCATGGTCAGCTGTGTCCAAAACTGAGGTTTATTTTTAGCCAACGGTGTAGCATCAATGCCCCTCAAAGGAATAGGGTTCTGCAAAGGATGTAAGGGAAAACCACAACGTCTGGCAAATTCTAAATCCATTAAGTTCAGAGCGGCGCCTGAATCCACAAATGCCATGACAGAAAATGATGATAATGAACAGATCAAGGTCACGGATAACAGAAATTTAGGTTGTATAGTACTGATGGCAACAGAACTAGCGATTCTCTTAGTGCGCTTAGGGCAATCAGAAATAACATGAGCAGAATCGCCGCAGTAAAAACACAACCTATTCTGACGCCTGAATGTTTGACGTTCAGCTCTAGACAAAATCCTATCACACTGCATAGGCTCAGGGCTCCGCTCAGAGGGCAACGCCACAGTGTGCACAACTCTGCGCTCGCGCAAGCGCCGATCAATCTGAATGGCCAGAGCCATAGAATCACTCAGACCAGCAGGCGTGGGGAACCCCACCATAACATCTTCAACGGATTCAGAAAGACCCTTTCTGAAAATTGCCGCCAAGGCATCCTCATTCCATTTAGTCAGTACAGACCATTTTCTAAATTTCTGGCAATACAATTCTGCCGCTTCTTGACCTTGACACAGGGCTAACAAGATTTTTTCAGCCTGATCCACAGAATTAGGCTCATCATACAACAACCCCAATGCCTGAAAGAACGAATCAACATTAAGCAAAGCAGGATTGCCAGATTCCAGGGAAAATGCCCAATCCTGTGGGTCACCACGCAGCAGATATATGATGATTCTAACCTGCTGAATAGGATCACCAGAAGACCGGGGTCTTAATGCAAAAAACAGTTTACAGTTATTTTTGAAACTCAAAAATTTGGATCTGTCACCAAAGAATAAATCAGGAGTGGTTCTAAGGCAGGAGTTTGAACAATGAAATCTGAAATACCCTGTACCCTAGCAGCAAGCTGATCCACCCGAGAAACTAACTCCTGAACATTCATGTTAATACTAGACTCCGTAGCCACCCAGAGGTAAAAAGGGAGGAAAATACCAAACAGGCTAAGGAAAAAAAATGGCTCAAAAGCTTCCCGCCCTTCTTCTGAGATGCAATTAACTAATTGTTATGATCTGGTGGCCTAGGAGCAGCATGAGACGGACTCTGGAGAAGGTGGTCCCTGTACTGACCGCAAACCCTGAACTAGCAGCGCAACTAGAAGTAGCCGTGGGGGGTACCTAACACTCCCTAGACCCCTCGGCACAGCCTAAGATCTAACTACCCCTAAAGGCAGAAACAGGAAACCTATCTTGCCTCAGAGAAAATCCCCAAAGGATAGATAGCCCCCCACAAATATTGACTGTGAGAGGAGAGGGAAATAACATACACAGATATGAAATCAGATTTTAGCATAGGAGGCCATACTAGCTAAAAAGAAAGAAAAGAACAGAGTACTATGCGGTCAGTACAAAAACACTAGAAAATATCCACCGCAGAAAATACGGATCACCACATCTGACTAAAGACGTGGGGGGTATATCTGCATCTCCAGAGAAATATCTAGGCTGCAAAAAATCCTTCACAGACTAAGCTGGACAAAACAAAAACATGAAAAATGCACAGAACTATAAAGTCCACAGCAGGTGGACAGAAAAAACCAAGCAGGACTTATCTTTGTAGAAAAGCACAGCAAACTGGAGGGACCAGCAGGGAAGAGAATCCTTCCAGAACAATGGGTAACTGGCAGTGACTAAAGGATCCTGCAAAGCTATATACCCCAGTCAGTTTTGCAATTAGTAGATACACCTGTCCACTCCTGCAGTCCAGGCACAACTGCATTACCCTCTACAACCACTGAAGGGAGCCCAAAAGCTGAATTCACAACACAGGACATAGACTGGGCAGCAGATGCATTGAAATACTGCATCCACTGCCCACGTTGTGCACAATTTTCGCAACGTGCGTCGGTACGTCGGGCTGATGCATTGCGATTGCCCCGTACCGACGCAAGTGTGAAAGAAGCCTAACCCTAGCCCTAACCCTAACCCTAGCCCTAACCCTAAATTTAGCCCCAACCCTAACCTTAAATTTAGCCCCAAGCCTAACCCAGCCCTAAATTTAGCCCAAACCCTAACCTTAAATTTAGCCCCAACCCTAACCCTAAGTTTAGCCCCAACCCTAACCCTAACCCAGATCACCCTAAGCAGATCATGGCGGGTGCACTGCGCATGCGCCCGCCATTTTCTTACCGGATGAAGAAGCCAGCGGGCAGGAGGGGACGCAGGAGGATCCAGGGATACCGGTAAGTATAACAGGGTCCCCGAATCCCCCTATTTCTCTGTCCTCTGATGTGCGATCACATCAGAGGATAGAGAATAACACACTGCTTTTTTTTTTGCGGTTGCCGATAAACAGTTAATTACCGGCGATCACAAAACAGGGGTCGGTAAAAACCAACCCCGATCATGTTCTTTGGGGTCTTGGCTACCCCAGGCAGCCAAGACCCCAAAGATCTTCTGGGTGCCGGACGGCGGGCGCACTGCGTATGCGCCCGCCATTTTTTGGCCGGAACAAGATGGCGGCTCCCATCGGGAGCCAAGAGGAGCACCGGGGGAGACAGGTGAGTATCGGGGGCAATCGGGGACCCCATTTCTCTGTCCTCTGATGTGCGATCACATCGGAGGACAAAGAAATTAAATGGTAAAACGCGTTTTTTTTTGCGACCGCCGGTAAACGGTTAATTACCGGCGATCACAACCCGGGGGTCGGTAAAAACCCCCGAATCATGTTCTCTGGGGTCTCGGCTACCCCCGGTAACCGAGACCCCAGAGAAAATCCGACTCTAGGGGGCGCTATTTACTTTTTCTGGTTTAAGTACCCTTAACTGCCGCCGTCAAAAGGTGTATCGGCGGTCGTTAAGGGGTTAAAGTCCTTGTCTAATGCATAGGATTGCTTTCTGTCTGCCTCTCTTTGTGTCTAGGGAATGAGAGAAGAATAGCACCCAATGGTCTTAACAATTGTTGTAGGCAGGTGGCAACCTAATTTCTTCATATTTTACTGAATGAACTTGGATCCAAGGGGTAACGTTTCTCCTTGCAGAGAGTGACATGTCAAGCCTGACATGCCGAGGTGAGGAGACTGTTAAGCTGCAATGAAGAGATTATTCGCATATTTCCCCAGAGAAAATTCCCAAAGGTTTAAAGTCTCCTCACTTCAGGATGTCAGGCTTGACATGACACTCTCTGTAAGGAGAAATGTTACCCCTTGGATCCCAGCCTAATGTCTCTCACCCAACCAAACGGGATCTCACACTTTGCACTGATGAGGGTCATGGACCGGGTCCAGCCACCGTGATAACCCCGGATCGAGTACCCCGTGGCCCTGTGTCTGGGGGCGCTTCATGTGAATATTGTTCATTATTTAACATTTGAATCTACAGATGGTAAAAAACAGTTTCGTATTAAACAGCATATAACATTCAATACGACTCAAGTGATTTACTATGCCACTTGCACATGTCCCAAAACCTATATTGGGTTAACATCAAGGCGTCTTGGTACTCGAACACGAGAACATGTTCGTGATATTATGGCGGCAAAAACAGAAACGTATTTTTCTCAATTAAAAACATTGCCTAGACATTTTCAGCAATTTCACAATTATGATCCCAAACAATTTTTTGTAAAAGGTATTGAAAATGTGCAATGTGGCATTTGCGGTGGCTATATCCACCGCCTGTTAGCGCAAAAGGAATGCAGGTGGATTTTTGGACTAGATTCTATGGTGCCAAAGGGGTTAAATGAGAGTATGGGCTACTCTTCCTTTTTGTAAATTATGTACCTCGGTATATTCAAATATATGGGGTGGGCCTCTTCTCCAGATATATTCTTACAACCTTTTGGTTGGTCTCTTTTTATGTTTTAACATTTTATGTTAGTTTTTAACACGTTTGTCTTCTGATTTTTAGTTTTATATGTGATCCATGTTGGAATTGGATAACAAGGATGATCTGTGGACGCACCCTTTTTCGTTTGCAAGTCTCTACACTGTCAAGTCTGGCACATTTATTTAAAATGGACTTCGCAATCTTTGAATTACTTTTTAAATATTTATATATTGCAATATTGTTGTGTAATTTATAATTATGCACAATACATGTTCTATTATTAAGCACTTTACAATGATCACAATGTTATTTGAATATTTAGATATTATATAATTGTCATATATAAAAATAAATATGCACACTATAATAGCCAGGCAAATATATGTCACAAATGTACTTTTAATTCATATATTATTTATTGTACATAATTCCTTTTTTTTTTAAGTTCTTTTTTTTTGCACTTTCTGTATATGTTTGGTATCGATCCATAGACCTTCCATTACATTGCATTGGGACTCCTTATCTCTGTTCTCTCCTCTATGCCCTTGTGTGTTTTGCTGGTTGGTGTACGTTTTGGTGGCAGCCTTATCCCCCAGCTGCAGTATATGGGATAAGGAGTCTCCAGGACAAGGACCTGTGTATTGTAAGACATGACATGTTATTGGTTGTATCTGACCATGTGATCGGATCAGCTGGAAAAAACCACAAAAGTTCATATTATCCTTCTTTGCCCTAATAAAAATAAAACAATTAAAAAACATATATATTGATATCTCTGAGTTCATAAATATTCGATCCTATCAAAATATAAAATAAAATAATCAAATTGTATCAATAAAAACATCAGCTCAGGGTGCAAAAAAGAAGTCCTCATATGTCCCCGGATTCCAATAAATAAAAACATTACAGGTCTCAGAAAATTGAGACAAAAACATTTCCAATTTTTTTCACCACTTAAATAAAACAAAATTATACATGTTGGGTATCTGCATACTCATTCTGACCAGGAAAATAATATTGCACATTATTGTACATATAGTGAACATAGTAAATAAAAAATCCACAAAATAATTATGGAATTGCACTTTATTTACAATTTCAACTCATTTATTTTCTTCTTTTCCAGCACAGTATATGTAAAAATGCATCGTGTCATTTAAAAGTACAACTCACTCTGTAAGAAAACAAGTCCTCATCTACTATATAATTGTCTAAGGGTCACTTCCGTCTTTCGGTCCTTCTGTCTGTCTGTCATGGATATTCATTGGTCGCGACCTCTGTCTGTCAAGGAAATCCAAGTCGCTGATTGGTCGAGGAAAAAATGCCACGACCAATCAGCGACGGGCACAGTCGGGAAGAAAATGACCGCTCCTTACTCCCCGCAGTCACTGCCCGGCGCCCGCATACTCCCCTCCAGCCATCGCTAACACAGGGTTAAAGCCGGCGGTAACGGTCCGCGTTATGCCGCAGGTAACGCTCTCCATTACCGCCGCTATTAACCCTGTATGTCCTCAACTTTTTACTATTGATGCTGCCTATGCGGCATCAATAGTAAAAAATCTAATGTTAAAAATAGTAAAAAATCAAAAAACCTGCTATACTCACCCTCTGTTGTCCGCAGAGCCGGCCGCCATCTTTCGTTCCCGGCAATGCATTGCGAAATTACCCAGAAGACTTAGCGGCCTCGCGAGACCGCTAAGTCATCTGGGTAATTTCACAATGTATCCTGGGAACGGAAGATGGCGGCAGCCGCACGCTCATCGCCTGCACCAGATCCGAAGGTGAGTATGTTAGAACAACAAGGGGCCCTCGGATCCAAAGGTGAGTATGTTTATTTTTTTAGCCTGTGACATACATGGCTGTGCAATATACTACGTGGCTGGGCAATATACTACGTGGCTGTGCAATATACTACATGGCTCTGTGCTCTATACTATGTCACTGTGCAATATACTATGTAGCTGGGCAATAAACTACGTGGCTGGGCAATATACTAGGTCACTGGGCAATATACGTCGTCACTGGGCAATATACTACATGACTGGGCAATATACTACGTCACTGGGCAATATACTACGTGGCTGGGCAATATACTAGGTCACTGGGCAATATACTACGTCACTGGGCAATATACTACATGACTGGGCAATATACTACGTCACTGGGCAATATACTACATGGCTGGGCAATATACTACGTGGCTCTGTGCTCTATACTATGTCGCTGTGCAATATACTACGTCACTGGGCAATATACTACGTAGCTGGGCAATATACTACGTGGCTGGCCAATATACTACGTGGCTGGGAAATATACTATGTGGCTCTGTGCTGTATACTACGTCGCTGTGCAATATACTACGTCACTGGGCAATATACTATGTAGCTGGGCAATATTCTACGTGGCTGGCCAATATACTGCGTGGCTGGGCAATATACTACGTGGCTGCGCAATATACTACGTGGACATGCATATTCTAGAATACCTGATGCGTTAGAATCGGGCCACCATGTAGTATAGCAATAACAATAAAAAAAGAAAAAGTAGCTCACTCTTGGAAGAAGGAGGATCTGGAGTATGGAAAGGTCAGCAGTGCAGCAAAGGGATGGATCTATGTATGAAATAATCCAGCGTAAGTAATCCCATAAAAATAGGTCATTTTATTGAAAAATCTTTAAAAACATATGGAAAACAGCATAATGGTCACAACCCCATTGTAATGTGCTGCTGCAGTGCAGTATAGAGCAACCTCCACCAGGGGGTGCTGGTTAAGACAAAGATGTTGTACACACAGCGCAGCAACACTGAACAACAACACAGGTGTCACAGGTAATGAAAGAGACGTGAGACAAGCCAAGGTCATGCACGGAGATAGCAGCACAGTACAGAAGCGAGCAGAGAATAGCCGGGGACAAGCAAGACGTCAGAACCTACCGGGAACGTGGTAACCAAAACGTGAGGCGTAAGACGGAGTCGGGGTACAGGCCAGAGGTCAGAACAAGTCATAAATGGGTGCAGGCAGTCAGAGGCAAACAGGAACACTATTACAGGGATCAGGTCAGGACTCAAACCGTGCAACATGAACTATAGCTGACACTGGCCCACAGGCTGCAGAGGACTTAAATAGCTCAGCAGGTTTCAAAGTGAGGCAGAGAGGATTAACTCCCACATGACCAGTCCAGAGACAAGACAGCTGAACACAACCTCAGAACTGGATCATGACACCCATTAGGTAGAGATCACACTGAAAGACTCGTATCAGACCCCCTAGGTCTTTAGTCATTGCATGGCATAGGGCAAGAAAAATAAAAAAGTTATGGCTCTTGAAAGAAGGGTAGGAAAAAACAGAAATGAAAAAAATGGAAAATCGCTGGGGAAGTGAAGAGGTTAAGTGCACATAGCATAGATAAGTTTTGAGTATAGTATTATTTGATGTTTTTTTTTTCTTCCCACTCTATATCTCATGTTTATTA
The DNA here is from genome assembly GCF_032444005.1 of Ranitomeya imitator. NCBI lineage: Eukaryota > Metazoa > Chordata > Amphibia > Anura > Dendrobatidae > Ranitomeya > Ranitomeya imitator. The sequence goes on from NC_091282.1 coordinate 276,717,932, forward strand.
TGACGTGGGGTCTTCCCAAATCACAGAGCATAATAAGGGACATTTAATTTGCTGAAAATAAATGAGTGCAAATCAAATTTTTGTGCAATTTTGCAGATTCAAATCTTATCAGATCTGCTTATCTCCAGTAATAGCCACCATCATTGTTTATGTTTGCAGCACATTTTCTAAATTACCTTCATTGCTATTTGATAATTGCAGTAAATCATTTTAATGTTAATGCTAAGGCAGTGTAATTTATAGTCCAAGTGTTACTGCATTAAAATTTGTCAGTCACTGAAATGTGCAAAGTCTAATTTATGCATTCAGCTAATTCACTAATTAATAATGTCATTTTGGGTTAGGAATGGCTTGCAGGCAGGCAATTATTTAAAATGTCTTGTCTGTATACAACTCTGAAATTATGTCAGTCCTTCAAAGTAGAAATCATCAACCTAAGTTTAATGACTAGAAAATAATTACAAGTACTGATCACCAAATTGCATAGATGTCATATTATCATATAATATCTATGGACATTTTGCTGTAAAGCCAGTGAACCTTGGAGTAAGGAGGACTAGAAATGATCAAATCTTTGGAAATTCAAATTTTACTGGTTTAGCAAACTTTCCATAATATTCAATTCATGATGAATGAATTTGCAGCAAGCCACAGGTAAAATTGATCTAAAAGGATGTACATAGCACTATGAGTTCTACTAGGACTATATTCAACCCCATTTGATCTCCTTTATGCAAAAAGATCCTTAAAAATGTAAAAATTACCTCTCCATAGAAGTGGATGGTAACTCGGTAGTGACTAACAGCCCATTTAATTACACAGTACACTGACAGGCTTTTCATGTTTATAAAATTAAAAATATAACTAAAAATGATTCCTCTAAGTAATTTGTGAGGAGGCAAATCATTCTCTGGAGACTCAAACTTATGGTGTCACTGTTAGGCCTCTTTCACACCTCCGTCTTTGTAGTCCCGTCGAGATGCATCGTTTTTTGAGAAAACAGGATCCTGCAAAAAAATTTGCAGGATCTTGCATTTTCTCATAGACTTGTATTAGCAACGGATCGCGACGGATGGCCACACGTTTCGTCCGTCGTGCACTAGTTCCTGCGGAATTTGACTGTCTGTCGTTTGGAAAAAACGGTCAAAGGAACGTTTTTTGTCTGCAGTGGAAAAACGTGCCAGGACGCCTCCTGCGGCATACGTCATTGCACAGAATGGGAGCCTGGGAGCCTATGGACACTGGATCCTGCGCACACTGTGAAATGCAGGAATACAGGGACGGATGCAGATTTACATCTGAGCATGCCTAGAAGCATATTCCAACCTGGGGAAAAGTCTCTCTCTCTCTCTCTCTCTCTTCTTTCTCTCTCTCTCTCTCTCTCTCTTCTTCCTCCAGAATCTTATATTATAAAATTCGGCGAGGAACTCATTCAACACATCCGTCATAATACTGGATGCATCACACACGTTTTCCTCTATTTTCACAACGTCCGTCGACCCGTCATTTGACTGCACTATGACGCACCACCGACGGAGGTATGAAAGAGGCCTTAGAGGTAACATAATCCTGCTGTGACTGATATGAATAATGTGACATATGTTTCATAATGCCCTCTGCTTCCTTCCCACTAATACACTTGCTGGAAACAAAAGGAAATTAATTGAGGTCTGTGTTTGGTAGCATTACTTCCCAGACGGCTATTGCCAGTGGTAATGGTATTGTTTCTGTTGCTAGCAGTTAACGCTTTCTAAGGCTAGGTTCAGATTGCATTAGTGCAATCCGTTTAGCGCCTAGCGGAGATCTGCGAGAGCGGGGAATGGACCACAGGCGCGCCACAAAACCCTGGCACATCGCTAGCGCATGCCGAAAATGGCACGCGCTAGTGATGCGCGTCCCCATTGCTGTTAACCCCTTCCCGACCTGTGACACAGCGTATGCGTCATGAAAGTCAGTGCCAATCCGACCTGTGACGCATATGCTGTGTCACAGAAAGATCGCGTCCCTGCAGATCCGGTGAAAGGGTTAACTCCCATTTCACCCGATCTGTAGGGACAGGGGGAGTGGTAGTTTAGCCCGGGGGGGTGGCTTCATCCCCCCGTGGCTACGATCGCTCTGATTGGCTGTTGAAAGTGAAACTGCCAATCAGAGCGATTTGTAATATTTCACTTAAAAAACTGGTGAAATATTACAATCCAGCCATGGCCGATGCTGCAATATCATCGGCCATGGCTGGAAACACTTATGTGCACCCACCCCACCCCACCGATCGCCCCCCCAGCCCCCCGATCTGTGGTCCGCTCCCCTCCGTCCTGTGCTCCGCTCCCCCGTCCTCCAGTCCGCTCCCCCGTGCTCCAATCACACCCCCCGTGCTCCAATCAAACCCCCCGCACTCCGATCACCCCCCCGCACAGCGATCCCCCCCCGTGCTCCGATCCACCCCCCTGCACAGCGATCCCTCACCCCATGCTCCAATCCACCCCCCATGTTCCGATCCACCCCCCATGCTCCGATCCACCCCCCCGTGCTCCGACGCCCCCCCCGTGCCCTGATCTCCCCCCCCTTATACTTGCCTCCCGGGATCCGTCCGTCTTCTTTCCTCCGCCATCTTCCAAAATGGCGGGCGCATGTGCAGTGCGCCCGCCGAATCTGGCAGCCGGCAGATTCGTTCCAGAGTGAGTTTTGATCACTGAGATATAACCTATCTCAGTGATCAAAATAAAAAAAATAGTAAATGCCCCCCCCCCTTTGTCACCCCCATAGGTAGGGACAATAAAAATTTTTTTTTTTCCACTAAGGTTGGGGTAAGAACTAGGGTTAGGGTTAAGGGTAGGGTTAGGGGTAGGGTTAGGGGTAGGGTTAGGGGTAGGGTTAGGGTTAGGGGTAGGGTTAGGGGTAGGATTAGGGGTAGGGTTAGGGTTAGGGGTAGGGTTAGGGGTAGGGTTAGGGTTAGGGCTAGGGTTAGGGTTTCGGTATGTGCACACGTATTCTGTTCCTCTGCGGATTTTTCCGCTGCGGATTTGATAAATCCACAGTGCTAAACCGCTGTGGATTTATCGCGGATTTACCGCGGTTTTTCTGCGCATTTCAATGCGGTTTTACAACTGCGATTTTCTATTGGAGCAGTTGTAAAACCGCTGCGGAATCCACAGAAAGAAGTGACATGCTGCGGAATGTAAACCGCTGCGTTTCCGTGCAGTTTTTCTGCAGCATGTGTACAGCGATTTTTGTTTCCCATAGGTTTACATTGAACTGTAAACTCATGGGAAACTGCTGCGGATCCGCAGCGTTTTCTGCAGCGTGTGCACATACCTTTAGAATTAGGCTATGTGCACACGGTGCGGATTTGGCTGCGGATCCGCAGCGGATTGGCCGCTGCGGATTCGCAGCAGTGTTCCATCAGGTTTACAGTACCATGTAAACCTATGGAAAACTAAATCCACTGTGCCCATGGTGCGGAAAATACCACGCGGAAATGCTGCGTTGTATTTTCCACAGCATGTCAATTCTTTGTGCGGATTCCGCAGCATTTTACACCTGTTCCTCAATAGGAATCCACAGGTGAAATCCGCACAAAAAACGCTGGAAATCCGCGGTAAATCCGCAGGTAAAACGCAGTGCCCTTTACCCGCGGATTTTTCAAAAATGATGCTGAAAAATCTCACACGGGTTGGAATTAGGGTTGTGGTTAGGGTTGGAATTAGGGTTGTGGTTAGGGTTAGGGTTGGAATTAGGGTTGTGGTTAGGGGTGTGATTAGGGTTATGGCTACAGTTGGGATTAGGGTTAGGGGTGTGTTGGGGTTAGTGTTGGAGTTAGAATTGAGGGGTTTCCACTGTTTAGGCACATCAGGGGTCTCCAAACGCAACATGGCGCCACCATTGATTCCAGCCAATCTTGTATTCATAAAGTCAAATGGTGCTCCCTCACTTCCGAGCCCCGACGTGCGCCCAAACAGTGGTTTACCCCCACATATGGGGTACCAGCATACTCAGGACAAACTGCGCAACAATTACTGGGGTCCAATTTCTCCTGTTACCCTTGTGAAAATAAAAAAATGCTTGCTAAAACATCATTTTTGAGGAAAGAAAAATGATTTTTTATTTTCACGGCTCTGCGTTGTAAACGTCTGTGAAGCACTTGGGGGTTCAAAGTGCTCACCACATATCTAGATAAGTTCCTTGGGGGGTCTAGTTTCTAAAATGGGGTCACTTGTGGGGGGTTTCTACAGTGGTTTACCCCCACACATGGGGTATCAATCAGCGTACTCAGGAGAAACTGGACAACAACTTTTGGGGTCCAATTTCTTCTGTAACCCTTGGGAAAATAAAAAATTCTGGGCTAAAAAATTATTTTTGAGGAAAGAAAACGTATTTATTATTTTTACGGCTCTGTGTTATAAACTTCTGTAAAGGACTTGGGGATTGAAAGTGCTCACCACATATCTAGATAAGTTCCTTTAGGGGTCTAGTTTCCAAAATGGGGTCACTTGTGGGGGGTTTCTACTGTTTAGGCACACCAGGGGCTCTGCAAACGCAACGTGACGCCCGCAGACCATTCCATCAAAGTCTGCATTTCAAAAGTCACTACTTCCCTTCTGAGCCCCGACGTGTGCCCAAACAGTGGTTTACCCCCACACATGGGGTATCAGCGTACTCAGGACAAACTGGACAACAGCTTTTGTGGTCCAATTTCTCCTGTAACCCTTGGGAAAATAAAAAATTCTGGGCTAAATAATTATTTTTGAGGAAAGAAAACGTATTTATTATTTTCAGGGCTCTGTGTTATAAACTTCTGTAAAGCACTTGGGGGTTGAAAGTGCTCACCACATATCTAGATAAGTTCCTTTGGGGGTCTAGTTTCCAAAATGGGGTCACTTGTGGGGGGTTTCTACTGTTTAGGCACACCAGGGACTCTGCAAACGCAACGTGACGCCCGCAGACCATTCCATCAAAGTCTGCATTTCAAAAGTCACTACTTCCCTTCTGAGCCCCGACGTGTGCCCAAACAGTGGCTTACCCCCACACATGGGGTATCAGCGTACTCAGGACAAACTGGACAACAGCTTTTGTGGTCCAATTTCTCCTGTAACCCTTGGGAAAATAAAAAATTCTGGGCTAAATAATTATTTTTGAGGAAAGAAAACGTATTTATTATTTTCAGGGCTCTGTGTTATAAACTTCTGTAAAGCACTTGGGGGTTGAAAGTGCTCACCACATATCTAGATAAGTTCCTTTGGGGGTCTAGTTTCCAAAATGGGGTCACTTGTGGGGGGTTTCTACTGTTTAGGCACACCAGGGGCTCTGCAAACGCAACGTGATGCCCGCAGACCATTCCATCAAAGTCTGCATTTCAAAAGTCACTACTTCCCTTCTGAGCCCCGACGTGTGCCAAAACAGTGGTTTACCCTCACACATGGGGTATCAGCGTACTCAGGACAAACTGGACAACAACTTTTGTGGTCCAATTTCTCCTGTAACCCTTGGGAAAATAAAAAATTCTGGGCTAAATAATTATTTTTGAGGAAAGAAAACGTATTTATTATTTTCACTGCTCTGTGTTATGAACTTCTGTGAAGCACTTGGGGGTTCAAAGTGCTCACCTCACATCTAGATAAGTTCCTTTTGGGGTCTAGTTTCCAAAATGGGGTCACTTGTGGGGGGTTTCTAATGTTTAGCCACATCAGGGGCTCTGCAAACGCAACGTGACGCCCGCAGAGCATTCCATCAAAGTCTGCATTTCAAAACGTCACTACTTCACTTCCGAGCCCCAGCATGTGCCTAAACAGTGGTTTACTCCCACATATGGGGTATCAGCGTACTCAGGAGAAATTGGACAACAACTTTTGGGGTCAAATTTCTCCTGTTACCCTTGGGAAAATAAAAAATAGCGGGCTAAAAAATCATTTTTGAGAAAAGAAATTTTTTTTTTAATTTTCATGGCTCTGCGTTATAAACTTCTGTGAAGCACTTGAGGGTTCAAAGTGCTCTCCACACATCTAGATTAGTTCCTTTGGGGGTCTAGTTTCCAAAATGGGGTCATTTGTGGGGGATCTCCAATGTTTAGGCACACAGGGGCTCTCCAAACGCGACATGGTGTCCGCTAATGATTGGAGCAAATTTTCCATTTAAAAAGCCAAATGGCGTGCCTTCCCTTCTGAGCCCTGCCGTGCGCCCAAACAGTGGTTTACCCCCACATATGGGGTATCAGCGTACTCAGGACAAACTGGACAACAACATTTGTGGTCCAATTTCTCCTATTATCATTGGCAAAATAGGAAATTCCAGGCTAAAAAATCATTTTTGAGAAAAGAAAAATTATTTTTTATTTTCATGGCTCTGCATTATAAACTTCTGTGAAGCACCTGGGGGTTTAAAGTGCTCAGTATGCATCTAGATAAGTTCCTTGGGGGGTCTAGTTTCCAAAATGGGGTCACTTGTGGGGGAGCTCCAATGTATAGGCACACAGGGGCTCTCCAAACGCGACATGGTGTCCGCTAACAATTGGAGCTAATTTTCCATTCAAAAAGTCAAAAGGCGCGCCTTCCCTTCCGAGCCCTGCCGTGTGCCCAAACAGTGGTTTACCCCCACATATGAGGTATCGGCGTACTCGGGAGAAATTGCTCAACAAATTTTAGGATCCATTTTATCCTATTGCCCATGTGAAAATGAAAAAATTGAGGCGAAAAGAAATTTTTTGTGAAAAAAAAGTACTTTTTCATTTTTACGGATCAATTTGTGAAGCACCTGAGGGTTTAAAGTGCTCACTAGGCATCTAGATAAGTTCCTTGGGGGGTCCAGTTTCCAAAATGGGGTCACTTGTGGGGGAGCTCCAATGTTTAGGCACACAGGGTCTCTCCAAATGCGACATGGTGTCTGCAAACGATGGAGATAATTTTTCATTCAAAAAGTCAAATGGCGCTCCTTCCCTTCCGAGCCTTACCATGTGCCCAAACAGTGATTTACCCCCACATGTGAGGTATTGGTGTACTCAGGAAAAATTGCCCAACAAATTTTAGGATCCATTTTATCCTGTTGTCCATGTGAAAATGAAAAAATTGAGGCTAAAAGAATTTTTGTGTGAAAAAAAAGTACTTTTTCATTTTTACGGATCAATTTGTGAAGCACCTGGGGGTTTAAAGGGCTCACTATGCATGTAGATAAGTTCCATGGGGCGTCTAGTTTCCAAAATGGGGTCACTTGTGGGGGAGTTCCAATTTTTAGGCACACGGGGGCTCTCCAAACGTGACATGGTGTCCGCTAAAGAGTGCAGCCAATTTTTAATTCAAATAGTCAAATGGCGCTCCTTCCCTTCCAAGCCCTGCCGTGCGCCCAAACAGTGGTTTACCCCCACATATGAGTTATCAGCGTACTCAGGACAAATTGGACAACAACTTTCGTGGTTCAGTTTCTCCTTTTACCATTGGGAAAATAAAAAAATTGTTGCTGAAAAATCATTTTTGTGACTAAAAAGTTAAATGTTCATTTTTTCCTTCCATGTTGCTTCTGCTGCTGTGAAGCACCTGAAGGGTTAATAAACTTCTTGAATGTGGTTTTGTGCACCTTGAGTGGTGCAGTTTTTAGAATGGTGTCACTTTTGGGTATTTTCAGCCATATAGACCCCTCAAACTGACTTCAAATGTGAGGTGGTCCCTAAAAAAAATGGTTTTGTAAATTTCGTTGTAAAAATGAGAAATCGCTGGTTAAATTTTAACCCTTATAACTTCCTAGCAAAAAAAAATTTTGTTTCCAATATTGTGCTGATGTAAAGTAGACGTGTGGGAAATGTTATTTATTAACTATTTTGTGTCACATAACTCTCTGGTTTAACAGAATAAAAATTCAAAATGTGAAAATTGCGAAATTTTCAAAATTTTCGCCAAATTTCCGTTTTTATCACAAATAAACACAGAATTTATTGACCTAAATTTACCACTAACATGAAGCCCAATATGTCACGAAAAAACAATCTCAGAACCGCTAGGATCCATTGAAGCGTTCCTGAGTTATTACCTCATAAAGGGACACTGGTCAGAATTGCAAAAAACGGCAAGGTCTTTAAGGTCAAAATAGGCTGGGTCATGAAGGGGTTAATGGGCGCGCTAACGGACGCGTTGCACGGCGTTAATTTCGCCGTGCAATGCTGTCCATTAGCGCGGTCCCATTAACGCAATGGGAACCTAGCCTAAGCTGTGGTATCAATTTATTTTTTCTTTGCACTACCATGTCAATTGTCATTGACACTTTTTTCATTTTATACCCCAATTATATGAAAAAGAACATATTACTGGGTAAGTAGATACACATGTTGGAAGCAAAATGTGATGACCCATGTGGCATGTAAGATTGTAGAACTTATTAAACAACTCTGTAAAAACAGAGATGCACAGTAGAGATGATCGAATCTTTTATCATTTAAATTCACTAGGTTCAACAATTTTTCCCTAAAATATGATTTGCATCTAATTGATATGCCACAAATTTTCCTAGTGCAAAGCATCACATTTTTTGGAAAACACATTTGCAAAACTCTGGGATCTCATAGAAATGAATTGAACCCCATTTTATGTTTTATTGCTAACTCCCTCTTTCACAATAGAAGAGGATATAAGTCTGTTTATGCTTGCTTGAAACTCTCCAATAGAAGAAACACCCCTTAGACCCTCTGGCAGAAGTCTCTAACCTAGGCAAATCAGCTCATCAAATTTGTGGCAAGCACATGGACACATGTCTGCAAATGGAGCTTCTGGTTTGGCTTCTTATCCTAAGTCATGTAGCAAGGTCTATTAAAGGGTCAATACTGACTTTTAGGATTGCTACATCTAACATATAGCACTATAGGGAGGTCCTATCTTCTTCCCCTCTGAAGAAGCTATTTCCATTTTTAAGTTCCCAAAGGGGCATTGCATGGCTAATAACCTTCCTTATGCTAACCTGTCACTCTCCATAAGGAGAAATTTTACTCATGTCAGAAATCTGTAAGTCAAGATAGCTGTTCTGCTTTGCAGTAATGAGGGACAAACACCTCAAAACATGTGTCTACATGTGACAAACATACCTTGCTGTATGGTGTATAGAAATAATATTGGATACTTAGTAAACACTAGATATGAGCGAACCTTGCAAGTTTCAGTTCGGCTCGGATTCAGCAAACACATCAATGTTTGCCAAACAGTTTGCCGAACTGTTCATCAAACGTATCTGAACATCACTGAATTCAATAGGATGTAAAACCAAATGCATAGACAACACCTTAGAGGCGAGGCAAAGAGCTGCCCAAAAAGCTCATATTAGGGGCAGAAAAATATTTAGAATTGAGAGTCCTCAGTGGTTGAATGCATATTAGGGGCAGACACCTGAAAAAGTGACATTGATTGACCAACAGTACAAATTTGATTAATGGCACAGCAGTCAACCATGGGCTATGAATGAGGTATAATGGTATGGGCCAGCATTTACAGCTTTGAATTTTGGTTTAAATTACAACGAGGTGGGTGAGGGACCAGTGTAAGCTTGCTGTGCTGGGAACCCTGATATATCATGCAACAGTTCAAACTGCTTTTTTGCACAGTCACAGGTCTGCCTGCTTGGAGCCCTACTGCTACAGACAACAGACATGAAGGAGACCCAACTTGAAGTCCTAAAATTATGAGAAGACCCCAAGAAAAGTGAAATCAATTGACCCACAGTATAAATTGTATAATGGTGCAGCAGTCAGGCATGGGCCACGTATGAGACATGATCTGGCTCAATGGGGAGCCAGTGCAGGGATTGATTGCGGGGAAAACTAGAGAATAGCGGGGTGACAATGGATTAGTCAGGCACAGAGTTTAGAATAGTTTGAATGGGTGAGATTGTTTCATAAGGGAGGCCACAGAGCAGGAGGTTGCAGTAGTCGAGGTGGTAGATAATAAGATTATGCACTAGTGTTTTTGCACATTCATGGTTGAGTAATCTGGAGATGTCAGAGTCAAGCCACTGATTTTGATGGTAGGTCAGTTGGGTGGTTGAAAGAGATGGTGGAAGATGATGAAATTGGTTTTATCCACATAAAGCTTTAGAAATTAGCAAAGAAGAAAGATGAAATAGAGGACTGACATGTGAGATTCAGCTTAGTAAGGAGGTAATATCTGGTCCAGAAACTCTATGAGCTGTCCCAGGCTAAAGGTGTAGATGGAGAAGTGCAGGCGTCCTAAAACTGAACCTTGGGGGACATTGACAGATAAGGGGCAAGATCAAGATTTGCTGCGTGAGTGGGAGACAATAAATGTCCTGTCTGTTAGTATGACGAGATGCAAGATAGAGCCAAGTCTGTGATGTCAAGAAATGACAGAATCTATAGTAAGTGGGAATGGTCCATTGTGTCAAAGGCAGATGACAAGTCCAGGAGGAGGAGGACAAAGTAGTGTTGGTTGGATTAGGTGGTTAGTAGGTCATTGTTGATCAAAGCATTTTCAGTGGAATTGTATGGTCAGAAGCCTAATTGTAAACGGTCAAACAGGGAGCAGGAGGATAGGTTTGAGGACAGTTTAAAATGGACATATTGTTCCTCTAGTTTTGAGGCATAGGGAAGAAGTGATATGGGGCTATATCTATACACAAAGGATGGGTCAAGGGAGGACCTTTTGAGGATGGATGTGATCGAAGTATGTTTAACCCCTTTCTGACATCGGGAGAAAATGTACGCGGATGTCGGACTCACTCCTTTTGATGTGGGCTCTGGCGGTGAGCCCACATCTTTCCTGGCGCATGTCAGCTGTTTTGAACAACTGACATATGCCCGTAACAGCCACGGGAGGAATAGTGATCCACCCGCAGCTATTAACCCATTAGATGCTGCTGTCAAACTCAGGCAGCAGCATTTCACATGCGCTTTTGGCAATCGCCCTGGAAGTCTGGAAGCCCATGGGTTGACATGACAACCAGAAGTCTCCTGCAGACCTCTATGGTTGTCACTGCCAGATTGCTTTGAGCGTTGTCCAGTAATTGCCTAATCTGATCATCGCCTGTATGTTGCAGAGCCGATCGGGTTATGGCAGCGTCTAGTGTCCCATGGAGACTATTGAAGCATACCAAAAGTAAAAAAAAGTTTGTAAAAATATGAATAAAAGAAAAATATAAAAGTTAAAATCACCTCCCTTTCACTCCATTCAAAATAAAACAATAAAAACAATCAAGCATACACATTTGGTATTGCCATATTCAGAATGGCCTGATCTATAAAAAAAAAACAATTAACCTGATCGCTAAACGGCTTAGCGAAAAAAAAAGTCAAAAAGCCAGAATTGCGTTTCTTAGTTGCCACTACATTGCATTAAAATTCAATAGCAAATGATGACAAAATGGTATCATTAAAAATGGCAGCTCGGCATGCAAAAAATAAGCACTCACCCAACCCCAGATTACAAAAAATGGAGATGCTACAGGTATCAGAAAATGGCACCATTTTTTTTTTGCAAAGTTTGGAATTTTTTTTCACAACTTAGATAAAAAAGAACCTAGATATGTTTAGTGTCTATGAACTTGTAATGACCTGGAGAATCACAATGGCAGGTCAGTTTTAGCATTTAGTGAACATAGTAAAAAAGCAAAGAAAAAAAACAACTGTCGGATTGCACTTTTTTGCAATTCAACCGCACTTTCAATTTATTTTTCCCATTTTGCAGTAAATGATATGTTAAAACTAGGGTTGAGCGAAACGGGTCGGCCAGATTCAGAAGTCGCCGACTTTTGGCAAAGTCGGGTTTCATGAAACCCGACCCCTGTGTGGGGTCGGCCATAAGGTCGGCGATCTTCTGATTTGGTATCGGAATTCCGATACCGAGTTCCGATATGTTTAAGATATCGGGAATCGGTATCGGAATTCATATTTAAGTGTAAAATAAAGAATAAAAATAAAAAAATATTGATATACTCACCCTCGGACGCGCCCTGATTCTCACTGGCAGCCTTCCTTCCTAAGAATGAGCGCCTGAAGGGCCTTAGATGATGTTGCGGCTTGTGATTGGTCGCGTGAGTGGTCACATGGGTGGTTGTTATGGCTGGCAATCAGGCAACACAGCGTGCAGTAATCAGCGCACATACAGAGATCTGGCAATAACCAAAAACAATAGGACGAGCTCTGAGACGTGGAATCTCTGTAGACTGCAGTACCTGATCTATCCTCACACAACTATAAGCAGCAGTGGATTGCGCCTAACAACTACCTATGCAACTCGGCACTGCCTGAGGAGCTGACTAGCCTGAAGATAGAAATACAAGCCTGACTTACCTCAGAGAAATACCCCAAAGGAATAGGCAGCCCCCCACATATAATGACTGTTAGCAAGATGAAAAGACAAACGTAGGAATGAAATAGATTCAGCAAAGTGAGGCCCGATATTCTAGACAGAGCGAGGATAGCAAAGAGAACTATGCAGTCTACAAAAAACCCTAAAACGAAAACCACGCAAAGGGGCAAAAAGACCCACCGTGCCGAACTAACAGCACGGCGGTGCACCCCTCTGCTTCTCAGAGCTTCCAGCAAAAGACAATAGCAAGCTGGACAGAAAAAAACAGAAAACAAACTAGAAGCACTTATCTAGCAGAGCAGCAGGCCCAAGGAAAGATGCAGTAGCTCAGATCCAACACTGGAACATTGACAAGGAGCAAGGAAGACAGACTCAGGTGGAGCTAAATAGCAAGGCAGCCAACGAGCTCACCAAAACACCTGAGGGAGGAAGCCCAGAGACTGCAATACCACTTGTGACCACAGAAGTGAACTCAGCCACAGAATTCACAACAGTACCCCCCCCTTGAGGAGGGGTCACCGAACCCTCACCAGAACCCCCAGGCCGACCAGGATGAGCCACATGAAAGGCACGAACAAGATCTGGGGCATGGACATCAGAGGCAAAAACCCAGGAATTATCTTCCTGAGCATAACCCTTCCATTTGACCAGATACTGGAGTTTCCGTCTAGAGACACGAGAATCCAAAATCTTCTCCACAATATACTCCAATTCCCCCTCCACCAAAACAGGGGCAGGAGGCTCCACAGATGGAACCATAGGTGCCACGTATCTCCTCAACAACGACCTATGGAATACATTATGTATGGAAAAGGAGTCTGGGAGGGTCAGACGAAAAGACACCGGATTGAGAATCTCAGAAATCCTATACGGACCAATAAAACGAGGTTTAAATTTAGGAGAGGAAACCTTCATAGGAATATGACGAGAAGATAACCAAACCAAATCCCCAACACGAAGTCGGGGTCCCACACGGCGTCTGCGATTAGCGAAAAGCTGAGCCTTCTCCTGGGACAAGGTCAAATTGTCCACTACCTGAGTCCAGATCTGCTGCAACCTGTCCACCACAGAATCCACACCAGGACAGTCCGAAGACTCAACCTGTCCTGAAGAGAAACGAGGATGGAACCCAGAATTGCAGAAAAATGGAGAGACCAAGGTAGCCGAGCTGGCCCGATTATTAAGGGCGAACTCAGCCAACGGCAAAAATGACACCCAATCATCCTGGTCAGCGGAAACAAAACATCTCAGATATGTTTCCAAGGTCTGATTGGTTCGTTCGGTCTGGCCATTAGTCTGAGGATGGAAGGCCGAGGAGAAAGATAGGTCAATGCCCATCCTACCACAAAAGGCTCGCCAGAACCTCGAGACAAACTGGGAACCTCTGTCAGAAACAATATTCTCAGGAATGCCATGTAAACGAACCACATGCTGGAAGAACAAAGGCACCAAATCAGAGGAGGAAGGCAATTTAACCAAGGGCACCAGATGGACCATTTTAGAAAAGCGATCACAGACCACCCAAATGACCGACATTTTTTGAGAAACGGGAAGGTCAGAAATGAAATCCATCGAAATATGTGTCCAAGGCCTCTTCGGGACCGGCAAGGGCAAAAGCAACCCACTGGCACGTGAACAGCAGGGCTTAGCCCTAGCACAAATTCCACAGGACTGCACAAAAGCACGCACATCCCGTGACAGAGATGGCCACCAGAAGGATCTAGCAACCAACTCCCTGGTACCAAAGATTCCTGGATGACCGGCCAGCACCGAACAATGAAGTTCAGAGATAACTTTACTAGTCCACCTATCAGGGACGAACAGTTTCTCGGCCGGACAACGATCAGGTTTATTAGCCTGAAATTTCTGCAACACTCTCCGCAAATCAGGGGAGATGGCAGACACAATGACTCCTTCCTTGAGGATACTCGCCGGCTCAGATAACCCCGGAGAGTCGGGCACAAAACTCCTAGACAGAGCATCCGCCTTCACATTTTTAGAGCCCGGAAGGTATGAAATCACAAAATCAAAACGAGCAAAAAATAACGACCAACGGGCCTGTCTAGGATTCAAGCGCTTGGCAGACTCGAGATAAGTCAAGTTCTTATGATCAGTCAATACCACCACGCGATGCTTAGCACCCTCAAGCCAATGACGCCACTCCTCGAATGCCCACTTCATGGCCAGCAACTCTCGGTTGCCCACATCATAATTACGCTCAGCAGCAGAAAATTTCCTGGAAAAGAAAGCACATGGTTTGAACACTGAGCAACCAGAACCTCTCTGTGACAAAACCGCCCCTGCACCAATCTCAGAAGCATCAACCTCGACCTGGAACGGAAGAGAAACATCAGGTTGACACAACACAGGGGCACAGCAAAAACGACGCTTCAACTCCTGAAAAGCTTCCACGGCAGCAGAAGACCAATTAACCAAATCAGCACCCTTCTTGGTCAAATCGGTCAATGGTCTGGCAATGCTAGAAAAATTACAGATGAAGCGACGATAAAAATTAGCAAAGCCAAGGAATTTCTGCAGACTTTTTAGAGATGTCGGCTGAGTCCAATCCTGGATGGCCTGAACCTTAACCGGATCCATCTCGATAGTAGAAGGGGAAAAGATGAACCCCAAAAATGAAACTTTCTGCACACCGAAGAGACACTTTGATCCCTTCACGAACAAGGAATTAGCACGCAGTACCTGGAAAACCATTCTGACTTGCTTCACATGAGACTCCCAATCATCTGAGAAGATCAAAATGTCATCCAAGTAAACAATCAAGAATTTATCCAGATACTCACGGAAAATGTCATGCATAAAAGACTGAAAAACAGATGGAGCATTGGCAAGTCCGAACGGCATCACCAGATTCTCAAAATGACCCTCGGGCGTATTAAATGCCGTTTTCCATTCATCTCCCTGCCTGATTCTCACCAGATTATACGCACCACGAAGATCAATCTTAGTAAACCAACTAGCCCCCTTAATCCGAGCAAACAAGTCAGAAATCAATGGCAAGGGATACTGAAACTTAACAGTGATCTTATTAAGAAGGCGGTAATCAATACACGGTCTTAGCGAACCATCCTTCTTGGCTACAAAAAAGAACCCTGCTCCCAATGGTGACGACGATGGGCGAATATGTCCCTTCTCCAGGGACTCCTTCACATAACTGCGCATAGCGGTGTGTTCAGGTACGGACAAATTAAATAAACGACCCTTAGGGAATTTACTACC
Source organism: Ranitomeya imitator (assembly GCF_032444005.1). NCBI lineage: Eukaryota > Metazoa > Chordata > Amphibia > Anura > Dendrobatidae > Ranitomeya > Ranitomeya imitator. Next base: position 276,733,456 of record NC_091282.1, read on the forward strand.
AGGAATCAAATCGATAGCACAATCACAATTCCTATGCGGAGGTAGGGCATCAGACTTGGACTCTTCAAATACATCCTGAAAGTCCGACAAGAACTCTGGGATGTCAGAAGGAATGGATGACGAAATAGACAAAAATGGAACATCACCATGTACTCCCTGACAACCCCAGCTGGTTACCGACATAGAGTTCCAATCCAATACTGGATTATGGGTTTGTAGCCATGGCAACCCCAACACGACCACATCATGCAAATTATGCAGTACCAGAAAGCGAATAACTTCCTGATGTGCAGGAGCCATGCACATGGTCAGCTGGGCCCAGTACTGAGGCTTATTCTTGGCCAAAGGTGTAGCATCAATTCCTCTCAACGGAATAGGACACCGCAAAGGCTCCAAGAAAAATCCACAACGTTTAGCATAATCCAAATCCATCAGATTCAGGGCAGCGCCTGAATCCACAAACGCCATGACAGAATACGATGACAAAGAGCACATTAAGGTAATGGACAAAAGGAATTTGGACTGTACAGTACCAATAACGGCAGAGCTATCGAACCGCCTAGTGCGTTTAGGACAATTAGAAATAGCATGAGTAGAATCACCACAATAGAAACACAGTCTGTTCAGACGTCTGTGTTCTTGCCGTTCTACTTTAGTCATAGTCCTGTCGCACTGCATAGGCTCAGGTTTACTCTCAGACAATACCGCCAGATGGTGCACAGATTTACGCTCGCGCAAGCGACGACCGATCTGAATGGCCAAGGACATAGACTCATTCAAACCAGCAGGCATAGGAAATCCCACCATTACATCCTTAAGAGCTTCAGAGAGACCCTTTCTGAACAAAGCCGCTAGTGCAGATTCATTCCACAGAGTAAGTACTGACCATTTCCTAAATTTCTGACAATATACTTCTACATCATCCTGACCCTGGCATAAAGCCAGCAGATTTTTCTCAGCCTGATCCACTGAATTAGGCTCATCGTAAAGCAATCCGAGCGCCAGGAAAAATGCATCAACATTACTCAATGCAGAATCTCCTGGTGCAAGAGAAAACGCCCAGTCCTGTGGGTCGCCGCGCAAAAAAGAAATAATAATCAAAACCTGTTGAATAGGATTACCAGAAGAATGAGGTTTCAAGGCCAAAAATAGCTTACAATTATTTCTGAAGCTCAGGAACTTAGTTCTGTCACCAAAAAACAAATCAGGAATCGGAATTCTTGGTTCTAGCATCGATTTCTGATCAATAGTATCTTGAATCTTTTGTACATTTACAACGAGATTATCCATTGAGGAGCACAGAGCCTGAATATCCATGTCCACAGCTGTGTCCTGAAGCACTCTAATGTCTAGGGGAAAAAAAAGACTGAAGACAGAGCTAAGAAAAAAATGATGTCAGGATTTCTTTTTTCCCTCTATTGGGAATCATTGGTGTGGCTCCTTGTACTGTTTTGGCTGGCAATCAGGCAACACAGCGTGCAGTAATCAGCGCACATACAGAGATCTGGCAATAACCAAAAACAATAGGACGAGCTCTGAGACGTGGAATCTCTGTAGACTGCAGTGCCTGATCTATCCTCACACAACTATAAGCAGCAGTGGATTGCGCCTAACAACTACCTATGCAACTCGGCACTGCCTGAGGAGCTGACTAGCCTGAAGATAGAAATACAAGCCTGACTTACCTCAGAGAAATACCCCAAAGGAATAGGCAGCCCCCCACATATAATGACTGTTAGCAAGATGAAAAGACAAACGTAGGAATGAAATAGATTCAGCAAAGTGAGGCCCGATATTCTAGACAGAGCGAGGATAGCAAAGAGAACTATGCAGTCTACAAAAAACCCTAAAACAAAAACCACGCAAAGGGGCAAAAAGACCCACCGTGCCGAACTAACAGCACGGCGGTGCACCCCTCTGCTTCTCAGAGCTTCCAGCAAAAGACAATAGCAAGCTGGACAGAAAAAAACAGAAAACAAACTAGAAGCACTTATCTAGCAGAGCAGCAGGCCCAAGGAAAGATGCAGTAGCTCAGATCCAACACTGGAACATTGACAAGGAGCAAGGAAGACAGACTCAGGTGGAGCTAAATAGCAAGGCAGCCAACGAGCTCACCAAAACACCTGAGGGAGGAAGCCCAGAGACTGCAATACCACTTGTGACCACAGAAGTGAACTCAGCCACAGAATTCACAACAGGTGGTCACGCGACCAATCACAAGCCGCGACGTCATCTAAGGTCCTTCAGGCACTGATTCTTAGGAAGGAAGCGTCCGAGGGCACTTCCGAGGGTGAGTATATTCCTAATAGGTATATACTCACCCTCGGACGCGCCCTGGTTCTAACCCGCAGCCTTCCTTCCTAAGAATCAGCGCCTGAAGGACCTTAGATGACGTCGCGGCTTGTGATTGGTCACGTGACGCCCATGTGACCGCTCACGCGACCAATCACAAGCCGCGACGTCATCGAAGGTCCTACAGGCGCTCATTCTTAGGAAGGAAGGCTGCCGGTGAGAACCAGGGCGCGTACGAGGGTAAGTATATCAATATTTTTTATTTTGATTCTTTATTTTACACTTAAATATGGATCCCAGGGCCTGAAGGAGAGTTTCCTCTCCTTCAGACCCTGGGAACCATTAGAAACCCAATGCACTGCATTGGGTTTCGTGTTTCGGCCGACCCCGACCCCGACTTTTCTATAGGATCGGCCGATTTCACTGGACCCGACTTTTGAAAAATTTGGGTTTCGTGAAACCCGACCCGATCCTATAAAAAGAAAAGTTGCTCAACCCTAGTTAAAACCAATAGAGTCATTCAAAAGTACAACTCGTCCCACAAAAAGCAAGCCCTCACATTGCCATTTTGACCAAAAAATAAAAAAGTTATGGCTCTGGGAAGAAGGGGAGCAAAAAATTTAAATGTAAAACCAAAAATACCTATGGCCATTAAAGCATGAGGGGAAGACAGCTGTTAGTGACAGTTTAAATTGGTAGGTTAGCTTTGGGATGAAGACTATTGTAAGGTTTGGAAAAACTTGGGAGGAGGTAGATCAAGTTCAAACATGGTGAGTCGTGATTTGGAGAGGAAAGTTGATTTTCTGTGATGGTGGAGAAGTTGGTTTTGGAGGAGGAGAGTTGAGTAGTTAGAGGAAGGGCTGGGGAAACTTTAGGTAAAAGCTTTGGCTTATGTTGTCAATCTTCTGCTTAAAGAATGAGGCAAAGTATTCAGCTGAGGTGAGTGGACAAGGATTAAGAGCTGGGGACAAGGAGAGAATTTAAAGTACTGAATATCTTTTTAGTGTTGTGAGTCAGGGATGATATGAGAGATGAGAAGTAGGTTTGTTTTGTTGCAGTGACAAATTGCACAGCATTTTTACAACTTCTGTTACTGGATGGGCTATTTGATTCCCTTTATTTGGCAGCCTTGTAGATGAGGGTCAGAATGTGCTCCAATGGATTAAAAGCTCTTCATCAAGTGACCTCTCCTCCTCTTCCTCCACCTTAACATCACACACAGTACAGTTCTCACAAGTGGCGCTCCAATTACCCTTGTTTTTCCCTGCATCACAACTCTCCAATCACCCAACTAACTTTAGGGAACCACAGATTAGCAAAACTTCAGAGCCGTTTCCACATTCTATTCTATGGGCATCTGCTCCGAAGATCCACAGACACTAGTGGAGAAAAGCATCTGAACTGATGGGCAAAATTTTTTGCAGTTTGATCCAGGGCTGACGAATTAGGGTCCGAGCAGTATCCAGACCATCGTCACCGGATGTTAACACCCAAGGGGGGAGGTGATCCTCATAAGACTCAAATACCTGAGGCACACATGGATAGTACTGTGCACTCAGGACAGGAAAGGAGGAAGGTGATTCTCAGGGCAAGGAATGGGAAAATAGAGAGGATGATGATAAGGTTGTATATAGTGATGATCGAACAGTGAAATATTCGGGTTCAGGAAAATCGGCACAAATAATTTCTAATATCCGTGTATTCATACAGAATAATGAATCCAATGTAAGTCAATAGGAAAGCCAAATATTTTTCAATAGGACCCAACAAACAGGTCTGGGGGCATGGGACAAAAGCTGAAATTGATGGGAAAGAGCTAAAAATAAATAAGAACAGCATGGAGAAAATGCTTGCATGCCTTTCTGACTCTCATATGGTATCTGGAAATAATGTTGTCAGACTATTGTACCGGTTGTAAAGATTTTTTAAAAGACCTATCAAATCAAACCAATTTTTTTTTAAAGGGAAAAATGCTAAAAAATTTTTTTTTCCTTCATAAATACATGTATATAATGCAAAATAAAAATAAAAAAAGTAAAAAAATATATATATACTTCCTCTTTAGCATATGTTCACATGGAGTGTTTTGGCTTTATTTTTTTCTTTAACATTTGTTAGGGTGTTCACTCCTACATTTGGGAGGACCCTCCCTCATTCCAAAGATAGTGGAATAGATATTCTCTATCCCTTTACAATGCCATTTCAAACATGTCCATTGGAATTTTAGGCTTTGCCCACCATCACCACCATGTACACTGCCATGTCATTATGCGGCCCTCGCTTATAATTTGTAGAGTGCCAACAGGTGTCGTGAAACCTGAGTTTGGTAAGGGCTCATATGGCCCTGCCTGTTTCATACAATTAGGAGGTCCCTCCCTCATGCCAAATAGTTAGCATGATAGTGGAATACATGTTCTTCATTCTTTTAAAATAATATTTCAAACATGCTCATTTGAATTTTGGGCTTTTCCCACATCTACCACCATGTCCACCGCAATGACTTTATGCGGCCCTCACTTTAAATTTTCAGAGGGCCAGCAGGCACTGTGAAATCTGCATTTTATAAAGTCCACAGTTCATTTTTGCCACTGGATTCCAATGTAACCCCTGTCATTTTGTGTGAAGTCACTGTATGGTGAATATACTGCAATACAGGAGTTGAGGGAGCTGTATGAACAATGTCAGGAATTTGGATTCTGCCACACACCAGAAGCATTAGAATTAAATTATAAATACAGTGTATGCAAGCTTGGCCTCTATTGTGTTCAGTCTGTCAGGTCTGATATCAATGTCAGGAACATGCATTAGGCTACGTTCACATTAGCGTTGCGCCGCCCTGCGTCGGCGACGCAACGCGCGACGCACGGAAAAACGCGCGCAAAAACGCGCGCGTTTTGCGACGCGTGCGTCGTTTTTGACGAAAATCGGACGCACAGAAAATGCAACTTGTTGCATTTTCTTGCGTCCGACGCTACCGTCAGAAACGACGCACGTGGCGAAAAACGCCACCCAAAAAACGCACGCGTCCCCTATGTTAAACATAGGGGCGCGTCGCCGCTGCGTCACCGCTGCGTCGCCGACGCAACAGCGGCGCAACGCTAATGTGAACGTAGCCTAAGCCTCATTTTGCTTGGAAGCAGCCTCCTCAAGAGAAAGAGACAGGAGTGCCATTGACCAATCAGCACAAGACCAGGCACTGCTTCTGGAAACTTCCCAACCAGAGAGTATGTGTCTTTTGCATGGTTTTGAGCAACAATGGAGTAATAACAGAATATGCCTCACAGAGTGTCGAGGTCTGTGGAGTGTATTATTCAGGTGACATGCAGTGCTACAGAGCTCAGGTAAAGGCCTTAGCATGGCAATTACCATATTCCAATATGAGGAAGGCTGCGGTCTGAATAGGTCTGTGAAGCGTATTAACTGGATGGACAAATATCTTTTTTTGGCCTTACCAACTATGTAACCCAGTCTCTTACATGTGCTTAAATGTACAGAAACTGGCCAATACCCCACCACCATTTTTTGTAAGGACCTAAATGTTGAAAATGTATGGGAAATTACAATTTAATAAAGAGACAGAAGTCTCATTTAAGAGCTTGGAAAAGTCAGCAATGGTCTTTGCTCATCACCGTACAAGTAGTGTTAACGAATAGGTATGCGCTATCTAATTAACAATTTGTGGACATATATGCTGACAAGGGACAACTGAATGCTGCGCTGGGACTTCAAACTGGACATGGTTGTTGACTTTTGTGAATGTGCCACTGCAGGTTGTGGACAGGAGGCCTCAGCATCTCCTTTCTGAACAGCAGAGTCGAATGATATAACATAGAGGAAGGGTGAGTGTTTTCACTGTCAGACACAGATTGTGTACCCAGGCGTTCCACCCATCTACTGGGTTGTTGTATATATGAGCAGTATAAGGCATATGTTAACAGAGGTATTACTTCGAATTTCCCCTTATTAAGGAATGTGTGGGTAATACTTTAGAACTAGCAACATATTAATAGAGCATATTTCATTACTCATATTATTATTTTGTGTAAGGCTGAAACCTGAAGAAATCTGTGGAGCATATTAATGCATTCATGTACCAAAATGTCTAAGTGCACAACAAAAAATCATTATCAGGCTATCAGATACACACTTAAAGAAACCAGAAAAATGGCAACACAATAAAAAATTATAATAATGGAATATATAGAGATTGATAGTAGAAATTTGACCATTGCACAATGTACAAATGTTTCCAAAAATTAAGAAAAGGCGTCTGTATCATACACGCTGAAAGACGCCGTGATGGGGACATCAAAATACACTTTGCAGTTATCACAAGAGGTATAGAAAAAAGCATAATTTTCTATTGGTTTAATAAATAGCATATCTTTATCTAGCAGTTGTGCGACTGGCGCAAAGCCTGCTGAGATATGCAAATGTGACTATTTTTCTCCAATTTTCGTGAGTCTGCTGTTGCCATTAGTAATAAAGGTGATATGTTTAAAAAAAAATCCCACACATTGCTATACATATTGAATTTGTTCATAACACCTCTGTAAGGGTACTTGTCAAAAAAAAGCCAGGATTTTTTTTTCATAAGCATAAAGCATACAATATGAGAAAGTGTGCAGTTAAGGGACATGGATGTTGTGGTACCTGCCAAGGCCGTGTTACAGATCAGTAGCTTCTGGTCACGATGTGGTTACCGTGCTACACCACTGATGAATCCAGACAATTGCGAGGATGTTGTGGGTTGTGGCAGACAAAGAATCCAGCGTGTTGACAAGCAGCAGATTTCCACGCGATCTAGTCTCAGTAGCAAAGAGGCTGGGTCTCTGAATCCTTAAACTGGTCTTCCTTTCTCCCACCATTAAGAGTCCCAGGAGACATATGACCCCAACACTGGCCACTCTGAGGAATTTGTCAGGCCTCTCAACGTGCATGAATCGGTAACATGGGATAGTTGGATAAATGTGTTAAGGCGGTTGGTGGTTCAGATCTTGGCAAGGCTTAATGAGCAGCAAAGAGCAGTGTCTGCATTCCAGCTTCTCAGTGACTGTCAAAGTAACACTCAACACCCACACATAACAACTACCGAGTGAATGTGGATTGATGACGCTTGTGAGGTTCTTCAAAACTTTGAGCACTGCACCAAGATAGTGAGCGCTGATGACGCTATTGTCAGGGTGACCATTACGCTGCTCTGTCTATTAAAACATTCAATGCAGAATCTCAAAGAGAAAGCTTTAAATGCCAAGAAGGTGGCTATGGAGATTTTACAATGGCTGATACCACAAAGCCCCGCTTTACACGAATTCTCAAGCCACATTGGGTGATGACAAGGAACAGGAGGAAGAGGAGGATGAGACGGAACAGAAGTTTTTGGTCTGTGCTGCAGAGGGGACTCCCAAACCCAGCTTCATGAATGTCCAGCATAGATGGCCTGAAGAGGAGAAGGAGGAGGCTATGTGTCGTGAGGAGAGAATGGTTAGTGTTGTTCCTAGTGAGGACACTGAATGTTTAACTCTTTGTAGTCTGTACACAGGGCACAGTTTATGTCCAGATTAGAGATGAGTGGTGTTCGAGTCGAACTAACATATACATAGTAACATAGTAACATAGTTAGTAAGGCCGAAAAAAGACATTTGTCCATCCAGTTCAGCCTATATTCCATCATAATAAATCCCCAGATCTACGTCCTTCTACAGAACCTAATAATTGTATGATACAATATTGTTCTGCTCCAGGAAGACATCCAGGCCTCTCTTGAACCCCTCGACTGAGTTCGCCATCACCACCTCCTCAGGCAAGCAATTCCAGATTCTCACTGCCCTAACAGTAAAGAATCCTCTTCTATGTTGGTGGAAAAACCTTCTCTCCTCCAGACGCAAAGAATGCCCCCTTGTGCCCGTCACCTTCCTTGGTATAAACAGATCCTCAGCGAGATATTTGTATTGTCCCCTTATATACTTATACATGGTTATTAGATCGCCCCTCAGTCGTCTTTTTTCTAGACTAAATAATCCTAATTTCGCTAATCTATCTGGGTATTGTAGTTCTCCCATCCCCTTTATTAATTTTGTTGCCCTCCTTTGTACTCTCTCTAGTTCCATTATATCCTTCATGAGCACCGGTGCCCAAACTGGACACAGTACTCCATGTGCGGTCTAACTAGGGATTTGTACAGAGGCAGTATAATGCTCTCATCATGTGTATCCAGACCTCTTTTAATGCACCCCATGATCCTGTTTGCCTTGGCAGCTGCTGCCTGGCACTGGCTGCTCCAGGTAAGTTTATCATTAACTAGGATCCCCAAGTCCTTCTCCCTGTCAGATTTACCCAGTGGTTTCCCATTCATTGTGTAATGGTGATATTGATTCCTTCTTCCCATGTGTATAACCTTACATTTATCATTGTTAAACCTCATCTGCCACCTTTCAGCCCAAGTTTCCAACTTATCCAGATCCATCTGTAGCAGAATACTATCTTCTCTTGTATTAACTGCTTTACATAGTTTTGTATCATCTGCAAATATCGATATTTTACTGTGTAAACCTTCTATCAGATCATTAATGAATATGTTGAAGAGAACAGGTCCCAATACTGACCCCTGCGGTACCCCACTGGTCACAGCGACCCAGTTAGAGACTATACCATTTATAACCACCCTCTGCTTTCTATCACTAAGCCAGTTACTAACCCATTTACACACATTTTCCCCCAGACCAAGCATTCTCATTTTGTGTACCAACCTCTTGTGCGGCACGGTATCAAACGCTTTGGAAAAATCGAGATATACCACGTCCAATGACTCACCGTGGTCCAGCCTATAGCTTACCTCTTCATAAAAACTGATTAGATTGGTTTGACAGGAGCGATTTCTCATAAACCCATGCTGATATGGAGTTAAACAGTTATTCTCATTGAGATAATCCAGAATAACATCCCTCAGAAACCCTTCAAATATTTTACCAACAATAGAGGTTAGACTTACTGGCCTATAATTTCCAGGTTCACTTTTAGAGCCCTTTTTGAATATTGGCACCACATTTGCTATGCGCCAGTCCTGCGGAACAGATCCTGTCGCTATAGAGTCCCTAAAAATAAGAAATAATGGTTTATCTATTACATTACTTAGTTCCCTTAGTACTCGTGGGTGTATGCCATCCGGACCCGGAGATTTATCTATTTTAATCTTATTTAGCCGATTTCGCACCTCTTCTTGGGTTAGATTGGTGACCCTTAATATAGGGTTTTCATTGTTTCTTGGGATTTCACCTAGCATTTCATTTTCCACCGTGAATACCGTGGAGAAGAAGGTGTTCAATATGTTAGCTTTTTCCTCGTCATCTACAACCATTCTTTCCTCACTATTTTTTAAGGGGCCTACATTTTCAGCTTTTATTCTTTTACTATTGATATAGTTGAAGAACAGTTTGGCATTAGTTTTACTCTCCTTAGCAATGTGCTTCTCTGTTTCCTTTTTGGCAGCTTTAATTAGTTTTTTAGATAAAGTATTTTTCTCCCTATAGTTTTTTAGAGCTTCAATGGTGCCATCCTGCTTTAGTAGTGCAAATGCTTTCTTTTTACTGTTAATTGCCTGTCTTACTTCTTTGTTTAGCCACATTGGGTTTTTCCTATTTCTAGTCCTTTTATTCCCACAAGGTATAAACCGCTTACACTGCCTATTTAGGATGTTCTTAAACATTTCCCATTTATTATCTGTATTCTTATTTCTGAGGATATTGTCCCAGTCTACCAGATTAAGGGCATCTCTAAGCTTGTCAAAATTTGCCTTCCTAAAGTTCAGTGTTTTTGTGACTCCCTGACAAGTGCCCCTAGTGAAAGACAGGTGAAACTGTACAATATTGTGGTCGCTATTTCCTAGATGCCCAACCACCTGCAGATTTGTTATTCTGTCAGGTCTATTAGATAGTATTAGGTCTAAAAGTGCTGCTCCTCTGGTTGGATTCTGCACCAATTGTGAAAGATAATTTTTCTTGGTTATTAGCAGAAACCTGTTGCCTTTATGGGTTTCACAGGTTTCACTTTCCCAGTTAATATCCGGGTAGTTAAAGTCCTCCATAACCAGGACCTCATTATGGGTTGCAGCTTCATCTATCTGCTTTAGAAGTAGACTTTCCATGGTTTCTGTTATATTTGGGGGTTTGTAACAGACCCCAATGAGAATTTTGTTACCATTTTTCCCTCCATGAATTTCGACCCATATGGACTCGACATCCTCATTTCCTTCGCTAATATCCTCCCTTAAAGTGGACTTTAGACAAGACTTTACATAGAGACAAACCCCTCCTCCTCTCCGATTTTTACGATCCTTTCTAAACAGACTGTAACCCTGTAAGTTAACTGCCCAGTCATAGCTTTCATCTAACCATGTCTCGGTTATTCCCACTATGTCAAAGTTACCTGTAGATATTTCTGCTTCTAGTTCTTCCATCTTGTTTGTCAGGCTTCTGGCGTTTGCGAGCATGCAGTTTAGAGGATTTTGTTTTGTTCCAATCTCCTCGCTGTGGATTGCTTTAGAAATGTTCTTACCTCCCATCTGAGTATGTTTTCCTGGGTCTTCTTTGTTCAAGTCTAATGTTTTTCTTCCCGTCCCCTCTTCTTCTAGTTTAACGCCCTCCTGATGAGTGTAGCGAGTCTTCTGGCGAATGTGTGTTTCCCAGGTTTGTTGAGGTGTAGTCCATCTCTGGCGAGGAGTCCATCGTACCAGTAATTCACACCGTGGTCCAGGAATCCGAATCCTTGTTGTCTGCACCATCGTCTTAGCCAGTTGTTTGCATCAAGGATCCTGTTCCATCTCCTGGTGCCATGCCCGTCTACTGGAAGGATAGAAGAAAAAACTACCTGTGCATCCAGTTCCTTTACTTTCTTCCCCAAATCTTCAAAGTCTTTGCAGATTGTCGGTAGGTCTTTCCTTGCCGTGTCATTGGTGCCAACATGTATCAGAAGAAATGGGTGGACGTCCTTGGAGCTGAAGAGCTTTGGTATGCTATCGGTCACATCCTTGATCATCGCACCTGGAAGGCAGCATACTTCTCTTGCAGTTATGTCCGGTCTGCAGATGGCTGCTTCTGTGCCTCTCAGTAGTGAGTCTCCCACCACCACCACTCTTCGTTGCTTCTTGGCTGTACTTTTTGCTGTCACTTGTTGTTGTGTGCCCTTTTCTTTTTTGCTTGCTGGTATTGCTTCATCCTTAGGTGTGCCATCTTCATCCTCTACAAAGATTTGATATCGGTTCTTCAGTTGTGTGGTTGGTGATTTCTCCATGGTCTTCTTACTACTTTTGGTCACATGCTTCCACTCATCTGCTTTTGGAGGTTCTCTGACACTTTTTTCACCTTCTGTGACCAGTAGAGATGCTTCTGTTCTGTCTAGAAAGTCTTCATTCTCTTTGATGAGTTTCAAAGTTGCTATTCTTTCTTCCAGACCCCGCACCTTTTCTTCTAAAAGGGCCACTAGTCTACACTTCTGACAGGTGAAATTTGATTCTTCTTCTGGTCGGTCTGTGAACATGTAGCACATGCTGCAGCTCACCATGTAGGTTGTCACATCTGCCATGTTGCTCCTAGATCCTGCTGACTTGCTGTCTGTTTTCCTTCTTGTGTAATCTACTCAGCCAAGCTCTCTTGCTGAGTAGATTACTTGCTCTCTGTTCGCCAATTTCAAATTCGAGCTGTTTTGGGCGGTGTTCGAGTCGTTTGTGAAACTCGAACAATTTGCTTAAAATTCATCTGTTCGAGTTTCTGTTCGATAACTGTCCGTTCACCAAAAGACTAACTTGATTTGCACATTAAAACTGTTTATCATTGTTAATAGACTGTTTCAGTGTATAGTGGGTGGGGGGATCGGGGGATAGATCTGTGCTGAAATGATGCCGATCTCCATTTTTTTTCTCCCGCATTTACAGTGGGGCGGTGCAGTCTCTCAGCCTATCAGCAGTGCACACACACACAGCAATGTGCATGTGATGACCACAAGCAAGGGCATGTGTCATTGGCTGTGTATGTCACATGTCCTTGCCCTATAAGAACCAACCATTTTCCCTGTCGCCACCATTTCCTCACTGCTGCAGCTTAGTGTTAGACGGTACCGCTGCTGCTGTGGGCGTTATACAGTCAAAAGTCTTTTTTTTTAGAGTGAATTTTCTGAGACATAGGTTTAGGGAGTCGGGAGGAGTCAGGACTAGTTGTAAAATCAGCCCTTTTCAGTGTAGGCTACAGCAGTTCATAGCACTTTTTGCCAGGCAGGTATGTGCCAGTGCTGTGCAAGTGTTTTTCATAGCATTTGGTGTAATCTAGTTCAGCCAATCCTTTTGGGCTAGTAGCATTGTCTGGTAGTCATCTGAGTAGCCTGCCTGTGAAGCTAGCTACACTGCCTGTGTATCTAAATTTTTACTGCATCTAACCCAGTAAATCTTTTTGGGCTTTGTAGCAGTGTCTGCACGTCAGCGGAGTAGCCCGCCTGTGAAGCTAACTACACCACCTGTGTATCTAAATTTTTACTGCATCTAACCAAGTAAATAGTTTTGGGCCTAGGAGCAGGGTCTGCACGTCAGCGGAGTAGGCCGCCTGTGAAGCTAACTACCCCGCCAGTGTATCTAAATTTTTACTGCAGCTAACCTTGTATATCCTTTTGGGCCTAGCACCACAGTTGGGCCACTCAGCTCTGCTCGGTTTTCATCCATCATTTTTTGTGCCAACAACTACAGATTCAGAGTTGCCAATTAGTTAAGCACCAAAATGAGTGGCAAAAGGCCTGCTGCTGGTGGAAAGGGGAATAGGCATGTTGTAAAGGGAAAAAAAGGTTGTGACCGTGGGGTAGGTGTAAAGCAACAGTAACATCTTCAAGCCAAAGTAAGATGTCTACTTCTTTTCGTGGACAATCTGATATGATCCCTTTCTTACGACTATCGCTACAAGAATCACTACAAATTCCAGATGAGGCACAAAAACAGCAGGTGCTTGAATGGATATCAAGTGCTTGATCAAGTGGGCTCTCCTCCATGTCAACTTGAACATCACAACTACTCCAGTCCTCAGCGGTGACACCCTAATCGCTCTTGCTTCCTCAAAGCTCCCAAGTCTCCAGCCGCCCGTCTGAGTATGGGGTAACACAGATGGTTGAGTCTGCAGAGTTTTTTACTCATACTTTAGCCTGGGAATTAGAGGTCTGCTCCAGAGCTTCTGTGAATCCAGACGAGGAAATTATCTGCACTGATGCCCAGAATCTTTGTGAGTCGGATCCAGGCCCAGATGAAGAAGGTTCTGGGCATAATGCAGACCCACGTTCCCAAACTGTAACTCCTGTTGGTGGAGACTAGGGTTGAGTGACCTTTACTTTTATAGGATCGGGTCGGGTTTCACGAAACCCGACTTTCTCAAAAGTCGGATCGAGTGAATTCGGCCAATCCTATAAAAAAGTCGGGGTCGGGGTCGCCCGAAACCCGAAACCCAATGCATTGCAATGGGTTACTATGGTTCCCAGGGTCTGAAGGAGAGGAAACTCTCCTTCAGGCCCTGGGATCCATATTTAAGTGTAAAAGAAAGAATTAAAATAAAAAATATTGCTATACTCACCCTCTGACGCGCCCTGGTACTAACCGGCAGTCTTCCTTCCTTAGAATCAGCGCTTGAAAAACCTTCGGTGACGTCGCGGCTTGTGATTGGTCGCGCGAAGGCCCATGTGACCGCTCACGCGACCAATCACAAGCCGCGACGTCACCGAAGGTCCTTCAAGCACTGATTCTTAGGAAGGAAGGCTGCCGAAAAGAAGCAGGGCGCGTCCGAGGGTGAGTATATACCTAATAAGAATATACTCACATTTTAAACCTGGTTGTCCCAAAATTTTTATCCAATTATCCCAGACTAGATGGGCTTCTGCAGAGGGCATGGTTGCTGTGTGCTCACTTCCGCCATTCGCATCCCGCAGCTTAATGACTTACATCTCTACAGAAGTCGTTGGGCCTGCCAGTTCACCGGCTGAAATGTGATGTGCCCACATGGTGGAATTCAACTCTGCATATGTTGCATCGACTGTTGCAGCACTGATGAGCCCTGGTGCAATACGTTATGATGTATAGCCTGGGCCAATGAGATCCAGAGGTGGGTCAAATCACGCTGCAGGAGGGGTCTCAGATCAGGGACCTATGCACCCTTCTGCACAGTTTTGAAATAGCGACAAAGATGTTTAGTGGTGACGATGCCATTACCAGCATGATTATTCCGGTGATTTACATGCTGGAGCACACCTTAAACAGTATATGGAGTAAGGTGGTGGAACAAGAGGAGGAGGAACAGGAGTAGTCGTATGCGGAAGGGATAGAATCTCCAAGGTCCAGACGGTCGGCAGCACCAAGGTGGCTGGCATTGGAGGCTGGGGGAGAGAGATTACTGAGGGTGCATGGTAGCAGCCAAACTGTTGAGAAAGGCGCAGGAGGCGAGGAAGAAGTGGAAGACGAACTGGCGCTGGGCATGGAAGACTCATCAGATGATGGAGACCTTGATCAAATTTCTGTTTTGCGAGGTTGGGTGGAGAGGGCAGAGGAAGGAAGCATGATTCTCACCTCGCCACCACCAAGACAACAAGGACTTGGTCCTCCTGGATGCGCAAGGCACATGAGTGCCTTCTTGCTGCACTACCTGCAACATGACCCTCGGATTGTCAGAATCCGATGTAATGCTGACTACTGGGTTGCCACACTCTTAGATCCCCGGTACAAAAGTAAATTTGCCGAAATAATTCCTGTCATAGAAAGGGATTCACGCATGCAGGAGTATCAGCAGAGACTGTTACAGAATCTTACATCTGCTTTTCCACAAAACACCAGTGGTGCACTTAGTTAATCTCTGAGTTCTAATTTGCCAACCATGGGACTATCGAGTCATCACTCAAACTGTAACAGTAACATCGTATCTGGTGGTAACAGCAATTTTTTCCAATCGTTTCAATAATTTTTAGACCATCCTTTGCAAAGCCACGGGAGACAAGAAGTCTGATGCACAGCGAACGCCTAGAGAAGATGGTACAGGAGTATCTCCAAGTTAACATTGATGCCATGACTGTAAAACTGGACCCTTGCTCATTTTGGGCTTCCAATCTTAAAAAATGGCCTGAGCTCGCCACTCACGCCTTGGAGATCTTGTTGTGCCCAGTAGCCAGCAGTCTCTCTGAACGTGTGTTCAGCACTGCTGGTGGTGTGCTCACAGATAAGCGCACACCGCTGTCCAGTGACAATGTAGACAAACTAATGTTCATCAAGATGAACAAATCCTAGATCCGCAAGGACTTATCTACCCCTGTGTCATCCAGGGGAAACTATAAGCTTGATGATTTTTGAAAATCACCTCACCAACCGTTTTAAAAAACTGTGTCAAAATTGATGCCACTTGAGTGGTGTCTGTAGCCGAATTTTGGGAAAAAATGGAGACTCTTTTTGGAGTCTCCTTGCTGTGTTTTACATGACATTGCCATCGTCAATTCCATCGTCAATTGGGTGGGGTCGTCTGCAGAGTTGTTTACTCTTACTATGGCCTGGGACTCAGAGGTCTGCTCCAAAGATTCAGTGCAGGGGGGGAGGGGAAACCTCCAAAAGATAACCAAAAGTCCATTAAGGTGCAAATGCTTTATTGTACAAGGTATAGAGGTGGTGACAACAGGGTCATCACCAAACATGAAACAAAAAAGGGGCACAGGAGAACCCACAAATGCCTTACAAATACAAGTAATATATCCGAAATAAATAAATACATTCGGGTACAGAGTATCAAAAGTAATATATCATATGTATACAATAAATTCATATGTCACTAGGTACACCAGTAACACCGGAAAAGATCCGGACATATCAAGACTACAGGGTTACAAGGCTAAACAAAAAAAAAAAGGATATATTACTTGTATTTGTAAGGCATTTGTGGGTTCTCCTGTGCCCCTTTTTTGTTTCATGTTTGGTGATGACCCTGTTGTCACCACCTCTATACCTTGTACAATAAAGCATTTGCACCTTAATGGACTTTTGGTTATCTTTTGGAGGTTTCCCCTCCCCCCCTGCTCAGTTTATGTTTTGATAACCGGTCTCTCTGTTCTGGTATCCATGGCAGAATTTTATCTGGGTAAATAATTGTTAACACTTGTTTTTTTATTTCTTTATTTTTGCCCAGATGATGTTATTTTCTGTACTGCCTCATGTCACCTTTTTAGTTATTTATTTCCAAAGCTTCAGTGTCTGCTAGTCAGCAAAGTAGCCCACCCATGAAGCAAGCCTGATTATCTAAGTACTAATTTTTCACTGCATCTAGCCCAGGAAATCATTTTGGGACTAGTAGCATTTTGTGCTACTCAGCAGTGTACCCCACCCATGAAGCAAGCTACACCGCCTGTTTATCTAGTTACTAATTTTTAACTGAATCTAGCCCAGGAAATCCTTTTGGGCCTAGTAACATTTTGTGCTACTCAGCAGAGTACACCACCCATGAAGCAAGCTACACCGCCTGTTTACCTAATTACTAATTTTAACCCCTTAGTGACAGAGCCAATTTGGTACTTAATGACCAGGCCAATTTTTGCAATTCTGACCACTGTCATTTTATGAGGTTATAACTCTGGAACGCTTCAACGGATCCCGCTGATTCTGAGAATTTTTTTTTGTGACATATTGTACTTCATGTTAGTGGTAACATTTCTTCGATATTACTTGCGATTATTTATGAAAAAAACGGAAATATGGCGAAAATTTTTAAAATGTTGCAATTTTCAAAATTTTTATTTTTATGCCCTTAAATCAGAGAGATATGTCACGAAAAATAGTTAATAAATAACATTTCCCACATGTCTACTTTACATCAGCACAATTTTGGAAACAAAATTTTTTTTTGTTAGGGAGTTATAAGGGTTAAAAGTTGACCAGCAATTTCTCATTTTTACAACACCATTTTTTTTTAGGGACCACATCACATTTGAAGTCATTTTGAGGGGTCTATATGATAGAAAATAATGAAGTGTGACACCATTCTAAAAACTACACCCCTCAAGGTTCTCAAAACCACATTCAAGAAGTTTATTAACCCTTTACGTGCTTCACAGGAACTGAAACAATGTGGAAGGAAAAAATGAACATTTAACTTTTTTTTGCAAACATCTTAATTCAGAACCATTTTTTTTATTTTCACAAGTGTAAAAACAGAAATGTAACCATAAATTTTGTTATGCAATTTCTCCTGAATACGCCAATACCCCATATGTGGGGGTAAACCACTTTTTGGGCGCACCGCAGTGAAGGAGCGCCGTTTGACTTTTTCAATGCAGAATTGGCTGGAATTGAGATCGGATACCATGTCACGTTTAGAGAGCCCCTGATGTGCCTAAACAGTGGAAACTCCTCACAAGTGACACCATTTTGGAAACTAGACCCCTTAAGGAACTTATCTAGATGTGTGGTGAGCACTTTGAACCCCCAAGTGCTTCACAGAAGTTTATAACGTAGAGCCGTGAAAATAAAAAATCGCTTTTGTTTACACAAAAATGATATTTTCACCCACAAATTCTTATTTTCACAAGGGTAACAGGAGAAATTAGACCACAAAAGTTGTTGTGCGATTTCTCCTGAATACGTCGATACCCCATATGTGAGGGTAAACCACTGTTTGGGCGCACCGCAGAGCTTGGAAGTGAAGGAGCGCCGTTTTACTTTTTCAATGTAGAATTGGCTGGAATTGAGATTGGACGCCATGTCGCGTTTCCAGAGCCTCTGATGTGCCTAAACAGTGGAAACCCCCCACAAGTGACCCCATTTTGGAAACTAGACCCCTTAAGGAACATATCTAGATGTGTGGTGAGCACTTTGAACCCCCATGTGCTTCACAGAAGTTTATAATGTAGAGCCGTGAAAAAAATAATTGCATTTTTTCTACAAAATTGATCTTTTTGCCCACAAATTTTTATTTTCACAAGGGTAACATGAGAAATTAGACCACAAAAGTTGTTGTGCAATTTCTCCTGAGTACGCTGATACCCAATATGTGGGGGTAAACCACTGTTAGGGCGCACCGCAGAGCTTGGAAGAGAAGGAGTGCCGTTTTACTTTTTCAATGTAGAATTGGCTGGAATTGAGATCGGACGCCATGTCGCGTTTGGAGAGCCCCTGATGTGCCTAAACAGTAGAAATCCCCCACAAGTGACCCAATTTTGGAAACTAGACCCCCCATGGAACTTATCTAGATGTGTGGTGAGAACCTTGAATGCCCAAGTGCTTCACAGAAGTTTATAATGCAGAGCCGTGAAAATAAAAAATATTTTTTTTTCCACAAAAAAGATTTTTTAGCCCCCAAGTTTTTATTTTCACAAGGGTAACAAGAGAAATTGGACCCCAAAAGTTGTTGTTCAATTTGTCCTGAGTATGCTGGTACCCCATATGTGGGGGTAAACCACTGTTTGGGCGCACGGCAGAGCTCGGAAGGAAGGAGCGCCGTTTTGGAATGCAGACTTTGATAGAATGGTCTGCGGGTATTATGTTGCGTTTGCAGAGCCCCTGATGTACCTAACCAGTAGAAACCCTCCACAAGTGACCCCATTTTGGAAACTAGACCCCCCAAGGAACTTATCTAGATGTGTGGTGAGAACTTTGAATGCCCAAGTGCTTCACAGAAGTTTAGAATGCAGAGTCGTGAAAATAAAAAATATTTTTTTTTTCCACAAAAAAGATATTGTAGCCCCCAAGTTTTTATTTTCACAAGGGTAACAGGAGAAATTGGACTGCAATAGTTGTTGTCCAATTTATCCCGAGTACGCTGATGCGCCATATGTGGGGGTAAACCACTGTTTGGGCGCACGGCAGAGCTCGGAAGGGAAGGAGCGCCTTTTTGGAATGCAGACTTTGATAGAATGGTCTGTGGGCATTATGTTGCGATTGCAGAGCCCCTGATGTACCTAAACTGTAGTAGACCCCCACAAGTGACCCCATTTTGGAAACTAGACCCCCCAAGGAACTTATCTAGATGTGTGGTGAGAACTTTGAATGCCCAAGTGCTTCACAGAAGTTTAGAATGCAGAGTCGTGAAAATAAAAAATATTTTTTTTTTCCACAAAAAAGATATTGTAGCCCCCAAGTTTTTATTTTCTCAAGGGTAACAGGAGAAATTGGACTGCAAAAGTTGTTGTCCAATTTATCCCGAGTACGCTGATGCACCATATGTGGGGGTAAACTACTGTTTGGGCGCACGGCAGAGCTCGGAAGGGAAGGAGCGCCTTTTTGGAATGCAGACTTTGATAGAATGGTCTGTGGGCATTATGTTGCGATTGCAGAGCCCCTGATATACCTAAACTGTAGTAACCCCCCACAAGTGACCCCATTTTGGAAACTAGACCCCCCATGGAACTTATCTAGATGTGTGGTGAGAACTTTGAATGCCCAAGTGCTTCACAGAAGTTTAGAATGCAGAGTCGTGAAAATAAAAAATATTTTTTTTTCACAAAAAAGATATTGTAGCCCCCAAGTTTTTATTTTCACAAGGGTAACAAGAGAAATTGGACCCCAGAAGTTGTTGTCCAATTTATCCCGAGTATGCTGATGCCCCATATGTGGGGGTAACCCACTGTTTGGGCGCACGGCAGAGCTCAGAAGGGAGGGAGCACCATTTGACTTTTTGAGCGCAAAATTGGCTGTCGTGTTTGGAGACCCCCTGATGTACCTAAACAGTGGAAACCCCCCAATTCTAGCTCCAACCCTAACCCCAACACACCCCTAACCCTAATCCCAACCTGATCCATAATCCTAATCACTAACCCTAACCATAATCACAACCCTTACCCCAAAACAACCCTAATGTCAACCCTAACCATAACCCTAATCAAAACCCTAAATCCAACACACCCCTAATCCTAATCTCAACCCTAACCTCAAACCTAACCCTAATCCCAATACACCCCTAATCACAACCCTAACCTTAACCCTAATCCCAAACCTAACCCTAATCCCAAGCGTAACCCTAATGCCAACCCTAACCCTAATACCAACCCTAATCCAAACCCTAACCCTAATCCCAACTCTAACCCTAACTTTAGCCCCAACCCTAGCCCTAACTTTAGCCCCAACCCTAACCCTAGCCCTAAGGCTACTTTCACACTTGCGTCGTTTGGCATTCCGTCGCAATCCGTCGTTTTGGACAAGAAACGGATCCTGCAAATGTGCCCACAGGATGCGTTTTTTGCCCATAGACTTGTATTGCTGACGGATCGTGATGGATGGCCACACGTCGCGTCCATCGTGCACTGGATCAGTTGTGTTTTGGCGGAGCGTCGGCACAAAAAAACGTTCAATGAAACGTTTTTTTGTACGTCGCATCCTCCATTTCTGACTGCGCATGCGTGGCCGTAACTCCGCCCCCTCCTCCCCAGGACATAGATTGGGCAGCGGATGCGTTGAAAAACTACAGCTGCTGCCCACGTTGGGCACAATTTTCACAACGTGCGTCGGTATGTCGGGCCGACGCATTGCGACGGCCCCGTACCGACGTAAGTGTGAAAGAAGCCTAACCCTAAATTTAGCCCCAACCCTAACCCTAAATTTAGCCCCAACCCTAGCCCTAACCCTAGCCCTAACCCTACCCATAACCCTACTCCTACCCCTACCCCTAACCTAACCCTACCCCTAACCCTACCCCTACCCCTAACCCTACCCCTATCCCTAACCCTACACCTAACCCTACCCCTAACCCTACCCCTAACCCTACCCCTAACCCTACCCCTATCCCTACCCCTAACCCTAACCCTAACCCTACCCCTAACCCTAACCCTACCCCTAACCCTAATTTTAGCCCCAACTGCTGTTCTCCTGCCGGCCGGCAGATGGAGACAGATGGCGGGCACACTGGGCATGCGCCATTTTCTTCTGCCGGCGGCCAGGAGGAGCAGCAAGAGGATCCAGGGACACAGGTGAGTATTGTAGGGTCCCCGAATGCCCCTATTTCTCTGTCCTCTGATGTGCGATCACATCAGAGGACAGAGAATTACACTTTACTTTTTTTTTTTTTGCGGTCGCCGGTAAACAGTTAATTACCGGCGATCGCAAAACAGGGGTCGGTGAAACCGACCCCGATCATGCTCTTTGGGGTCTCGGCTACCCCCAGCAGCCGAGACCCCAAAGATTCTCCCGGTGCCGGCCGGCGGGCGCACTGCGCATGCGCCCGCCATTTTGAAGATGGCGGTGCCCACCGGGAGACACGAGGAGCATCGGGGGAGCTAGGTGAGTATTGGGGGGGCCACCTGGGACCCCTTTTCTCTGTCCTCCGATGTGCGATCACATCGGAGGACAGAGAAATTAAAAAGAGATCGCGTTTTTTTTTTGCGATCGCCGGTAAACGGTTAATTACCGGCGATCGCAAATGCGGGGTGGGTTAAAAACCCCCCGAATCATGTTCTCTGGGGTCTCGGCTACCCCCGGCAGCCGAGACCCCGGAGAAAATCGGCCTCTAGGGGGCGCTATTTACTTTTTCCACAGCGCCGTTAATTAACGGCGCTGTGGTTTAAGTACCCTTAGCGGCCGCCGTTAAAAGGCGTATTGGCGGTCGCTAAGGGGTTAAACTGCATCTAGCCCAGGAAATCCTTTTTGGCCTAGTAGAATTTTGTGCTACTCAGCAGAGTACCCCACCCATGAAGCAAGCTACACCACCTGATTACCTAAATATTAATTTTAATTGCATCTAGCCCAGGAAATCCTTTTGGGCCTAGTAGCATTTTGGGCTACTCAGCAGAGTACACCATCCATGAAGCAAGCTACACTGCCTGTTTATCTAAGTAATAATTTTTAACTGCATCTGGCCCAGGAAATCCTTTTGGGCCTAGTAGCATTTTATGCTACTCAGCAGAGTACCCCACCCATGATGCAAGCTACACCGCCTCCTAATCTAATTGCTAATTTTTAACTGCATCTAGCCCGGGAAATCCTTTTGGGCCTAGTAGAATTTTGTGCTTCTCAGCAGAGTACCCCACCCATGAAGCAAGCTACACCGCCTTCTTTGTTTCTTAATCTAACCCCTCGGCTCTAGGGTGTACACTCTCCCTCCAGCACTCTCCTTCTCACAGGGGGACTACCGCGTGTATTCACACTGTGGCGAATCTTTGGGCTCCGGCATAAGAAGTCATCGAGGTAATGGATAATATGTGCCCCCTTAGAAACGTCCATGACGACCCATTCGAGGAAGCAACTACACACCTCAAAAAGTGAGCAGAGTATGGAGCACTCCATGGGCAAACGGCGATCTATGTAGTATGCTCCTTCACAGAAGCAGCCCAATGGGAGGACACTGCTCGGAGGCACAGGTAGTAACCGGAACGCCCCCTCAATGTCTGTTTTGGCCATTAGGGTGCCCCTTACCAACTTCTTGACCCGCCTGATTGCCTCGTCAAAGGAGGTACAGTACATAGTGCTGTACTTGGTTCTGCGTCAATGTTGTCATTTTCTGACCTGCCCCTTGGATATGACACATGGTGGATTAGTCTAAATGTATTGGGTTCCTTTTTTGGCATGCCTCCCAAGGGGGATACCACTACGTCTTCTAAGGAAAGTGTTCTGAATGGACCCGCCGCCATTCTACCTAAAGATATTTCTTTTTTAATTTTTTTGTCACTACGTCTGGGTGTTGGTAGGGTGATTTTTAGATTTTGACTCCAGCCTTTCTTGATTTTAGAAGGGCATGACATGCCTATATCTGTGTCTCCTCCTCCTTTTACTCCTCCACCTCTTTTCTTTTCGCATGACTATATGTAGTTGTGACTTTTCCATGTGTTTGTTGTTATATCTGAGCAGGTTGTCAGCTTTTGGACACCTTTAAGGTGTTTTCCAGGTGTTTTCTATGTGTTTGCCTGCCATTGGTTTCAATGGGGTTTGACGGTGTTCGTCGAACGTTCGACGAACATTCGTTGAACACGCCCCAATTTGATGAACCGAACTCAAACAGTAGGGGGGTGGCTCAACACTAGTCCAGATGCCTTTCCCAAGACCCTTGTGCAAAATACATTTTGTCCAACATTAAATACTGGCTGTGCGCCTTTCTTGACCCATGGCACAAGGAGAAATTGTCTTCTCTCATGTCAGAGGCAGATGTGCCACTTTCATTGCATGCATGCCAGAGGGCCGTTGTCAAATATTTGATAGAAAGATTACCCTCAGAAAACGCTGCTGGCAGAGGTATCGGCTCCTTTTACCCACATGGGCTATAAGGGAGGGCCACGCACACCAGGTGCAATTCTGGAAGGGGAATATCCACCAACAGGGCCATTTTCATGAGACCATCACATCAGCAAGGGCTTATTATTATTGCACTGCTAAATTGTCACATTAGATTATCTGTACCTGGATTGTGCCAGTCACACAACTGCTAGATAAATATACTGTATTTTTTAAACCAAAAGGAAATTATGATTATTTTTTTTCAATTATCTTGCTGACACACTCCAAATGCGGAGTAATGAAGAATATTGTCCCTGCTAAATTGTCATGTAAGATTATCTGTACCCGGATTGCGCCAGTTGCACAACTTCTAGATAAAGATGTAGTATTTTAAGCAATAGACGAGGAATATTACTTAGCAATTAGATTTTAAAATTGGTATTACTATGTATATGCTGCCACTGAGGAATATTATTTTGCATTTAAAAAAAATTGTATGATGCTACACAAGAATATTATGTAGCTCCCAAAAAATGATTTTGTATATACTGGTATTACCTAATATTATGTCCCTCTACAAATGGCTGATTTTTAAATTTTGGTACTGATGAAACCCTCCCTATTTCACCCAAATCCCACAGTCTGTTCCTAAAACTAACTAGTATTATATATGTGTGTGTGTGTATATATAAATATCTATATATATATATAATTGTCTAAGGGTTTTTCCGTCTGTCTGTCTGTCTGTCTGTCTGTCTGTCCTGGAAATCCCGGCTCTCTGATTGGTCGAGGCCGCCAGGCCTCGACCAATCAGAGACCGGCACAGCATTGACGTAGAAATCCCGCGTCTCTGATTGGTCGAGGCCGCCAGGCCTCGACCAATCAGCAACGGGCACAGCGACGATGATGTCATAAAGGACGTAGAAATCCCGCGTCTGATTGGTCGAGGCCGCCAGGCCTCGACCAATCAGCAACGGGCACAGCGACGATGATGTCATAAAGGACGTAGACATCTCACGTTTCTGATTCAGCGACGGGCACAGTATCGACGTAGATGTCATAATGGTTGCCATGGCGACGATGATGTCATAAAGGTGGTCGAGGCCACCAGGCCTCGACCAATCAGCGACGGGCACAGTCTGCCGCGAATTCTGGAATCATCATTGTCCATATACTACGGGGACATGCATATTCTAGAATACCCGATGCGTTAGAATCGGGCCACAATCTAGTATATATATATATGTGTGTGTGTATATATATGGCTGCTCGGAGAGCCCTCAACCACAAACCCTTCTACCATCAGGAGAGGGGTTAAGGTCTCAGGTTGAAGCCATTTCTTTTACTACCAGCAGCAAGTCATATGCCTGAGACCTGGTGGGACGACACTCTGCAAAGGACCATTGGTACACTTGCTGAGTCCGCACATAGGTATTGACCCCCAATCAGTCAAGGATCTCACCTCTCAGCTTCTCATAGTTCAGTGCATCGTCCTGACAGAGGTCGAGGTAGGCCTTCTGGGCATCCCCCGTCAGGAAAGGAACCACAACTTCAGCCCACTGGGTCATCGGCAAGCTCTCCCACTCAACTGTGCATTCAAACATTGTGAGGAAAGCCTCCAAATTGTCCTCAGAACTCATCTTCCTCAGCGCTGACCGGACTTTGTAACATCAGATTCAGATCTCAGCAATGAGATCTCGGTGTCAAGATCTGAATCTGAGCATGCGCCATGCCAGCAGCCATTTTCCCAGAGGCCACCGCATCGCAGCAATAGAGCTGCGGGGGCCTCCGAGCTTTGACAAAATGCCGGTGGTGCCCCCCCAGCACAGAGCGCCACCGCCCCAGCACAGATCGCCGCCGCTGCCAGAGCATTTGAAGGTATATTCTGACTTTAAGACACACCCATTTTCCCCCAGAATTTTGGGGTAAAAAAGTGTGCTTTATAGTCCGAAAAATGCGATAATCCTCAGAGCATTAAAAATGCAGCTCTGCTTAATAAATCCATTTAATAACCATTATTAAAAGGCATAAAGGGGTTACCATGGCATTTATGTGTCTATAGTTTGACAAGTTAAACAAATATGCCCAAACAGGTCTGTGTAAGGAGGTGAAGATAATGCATGAACGGACATCTGTAAGAAAACACCGAGATTTTCTGTCTAAAGACTTTAAGAGTAAGACAATAGAGAGAATTGTGTCAACAGCGATCTAGTAACCATGTATAAGTATATAAGGGGACAATACAAATATCTCTCCAAGGATCTGTTAATACCAAGGAAGGTGACGGTCACAAGGGGGCATTCTCTGCATCTGGAGGAGAGAAGGTTTTTCCACCAACATAGAAGAGGATTCTTTACTGTTAGGGCAGTGAGAACCTGGAATTCCTTTCCTGATTAGGTGGTGATGGCGAACTCAGTCGAGGGGTTCAAGAGAGGCCTGGATGTCTTCCTGGAGCAGAACAATATTGTTTCTAACTGTTATTACGTTCTTTAGAAGGACGTAGATCTGGGGATTTATTCTGAGGGAATATAGGCTGAACTGGATGGACAAATGTATTTTTTTTCCGGCCTTGCTAACTATGTTACTATGTTAAAATGTAACAGGAATGGTAGAGCCCAGCGTCTTGTCCTGGTAGGAAGGGATTAGAAGAGAAACCAGTATATATTTTTAACACAGTCGGCAATTATAAAAGGCTTAGGATGGCAAAAGAGAGAAGTCGAGATATGAACCTGTAATAGGACAAATGTGTGGAAGCAGCTGAGCTTGTTTATGGCCACTATTGTTAATGCCATGTCAGAGACAAGCAAACCAGAGCAGAGTGACCAGTACCTGAACCGAGTAACCAGCACCGAGTAATCAGAGCCAAGTGACTAGAATAAAGTAACCAAAACTGAGTGTTCAGGATTGAGGAAACTGAGCCAGAGATGAGCGGATAGAACCAGAGACGAATGTGCAGAGCTAGAACTCTATGAACGGATAAAAGGACAGGGACATTCGTGTCAGCTACAATGCAAGATGTGAACTTAGGGTACAGTGGGGACCAGACCAACCCCCAGGGAACAGAAGCTGTCAACACAACAGGTGATCGGAGCAACTCACCTGTTAAGGACTTGCAGCCTAGCAGGGTGGCACCCTGAACTCCTGTTAGGGCCTGTACGATGTAAAGTATTGTGGAAACAGTGAGAGAATGGCAGGGTGAGGAAATTGATGAGCATGAGATTAGCTGAGACATACTTTTACTTAGGACAGTAGGATCAAGACATCATTATCTATAATACAGTAGTTGTTTTTTTGTTGTAGGAGAGTAGAAGTGCATGATAAGAATTTTGTCAATATCCTATATTGCCAAATTGTCATATTTCCATTGTAAAATAACTTACTTCCCATTGTTTGCCTTCCCCTTTTTGCATTGTGCACTAGTCGCAACATCCGTTTCTGTAATCAAATACATTCCTGTTGTTTCAAGTTGACACTGAGTCTACATCTTCTTTGCTGTTGCATATGCGTACCTGTTTACATCTGCACACTTGAAGGGAACCTACCACCATCAATATGCAGTCCAATATGCAGGAATCATGGCATAGAGCAGGGGGAGCTGAACAGATTTATATATAATTTTGTGAGAAAATATTCAGCATAACCCAGGTTTTAATCATTAAATCCTCTGCTCTTCTGGGATTTTTTGTTCAGTGGGTGGTCCTATTAGTGATTCAGAGTTATCTCTGTATGCACGCTTTGGGTATGTGTCCACTTTCAGGATGGCCGGCAGTATCGTCGGAGTGGCTTAGCCGCTCTGCGGTAAGCCCCGCCCCCTTTCTGGGACGCGATGATGCCGGATGTGTTCATAGCACACATCCGGGATCATCGCTCCCCACCATAGGGCCCTGTACTATATCTTGCGGCGACGCAGCATCGCCGCAAGATATACGGACATGCTGCGATCTGAAAAGACGCGCAGCATGTCCGGAGTCGCAGGGCCGCCGCGTGCGTGTTACCACGCATAGTGGAGACGGGATTTCATTAAATCCCCTCCACTATGCTGTAACATCTGGACGCTGCGTGTCTGACGCTGCATCCCTATGCAGCGCCAAACACGCAGCGTTTACTGCACGTGGACACATACCCTTATTGAAGCAAAGCTGTCAGTCACTGATTGGACCTCCAATTTAAATAAAAATCTCAGAAAGATCAGAGATTTAAATGATTAAAACCTAGTTTATACTGATTATTTTCTCAGAAAACTATATATCATTCTACTCAGCTTCCCTGCTTTATAACTTGATGCTTGCCACATTAACTTGCATTTTAATGGTGACAAGTTCACAATTTATTGTAGCAATTTGTTCGCAGATTTTTTTCTTCAAGCAGATTAATTCACCCTGTTCACAAAGATCCTAATAATAACAAATGCCAGGAGGCACGAGCATGGATAAAAAATGCTGCAACAGCCCACAGTATAGTTGTGGGGTGTAGGGTTGACAAATTGGAATTTTGAAACAGTTTTGCAATCTTCTGCCACCATTTTACACAAAACACAAAATGATATGAGCCAAAGATGACTTACATGGTTTCTGGTGGAGTCCACGCTTTTCTCTATAACACTTTGTATCTAACACATCACATTGTGTAGCACAGCTAATCAGGAGGTACTATCACGGCCTGTAGAAAAAGAGGAACATAATGCAGGAGATATCTTGTAGTGAATATGGATAGTAACAGGTCACAGTGTTGTAAAAGAGATACAGTGGCATGTAAAAGTATGGGCACCACTGGTCAAAATTACTGTTATTGCAAACAGTTAAGTAAGGGGAAAATATATATTTTCATCTTTTACATTTTAAAAATTACAAAAAAAAGAGCAAATGCAAAAGTTTGGGCACACTACATGGTTAATACCTAGTAGCATCCCTTTTTGAAAGTATCACAGCTTGTAAAAGCTTTTTGTAGCCAGCCCATAGTCTTTCATTTCTTATTTGAGGGATTTTCACTCTTCCTTGGAAAATTCTTCCAGTTCTGTGAGATTCCTGGATCGTCTTGCATGCACTGCTACTTTGAGGTTTAGCCGCAGATTTTCAATGATGTTTGAATTAAGAATTTGTTGAAATTTCATTGAATTCATTCTTCCTCTACCTGTCAAATGTTCCTTGTGCTATTGGCTGCAACACAACCCCAAAGCATGATTGATCCACCTCCATTCTTAATGGTTGGTGAGATGCTCTTTTCCTGAAATGATGCCCCCTTTTTCCTGTACATATACTGTACCTTTTATCATTGTGGCCAAAGAGTTCTATGTTAACCTAATCAGTCCTAGGGGGTTCTCATTTGCCTCTCTAGCAATCCTACAATCAGTTCGCACCGAAATTTTGCTTGGTCTTCCTGACCTTATCTTCAATCTGCTGTTCCTGTTAACTGCCATTTCTTAATTACATTTCGAACTGAGGAAGAGGCAACTTGAAAACAGATTGCTATTTTTTGGCCTTCTCCATCTTTGTTTGCCTCCATCTTAGTCTGCATTCCTGGTCTTTAGGGCTTCAACAATGAAAAAACATTGTGTAATTAAATAAACAGCAGCTGGAAAAAGTTTTGAGCTAGATCATATCACATATCAATCAATTTACAGTCACACAGACTCTGCAGCTCCAGCACCTCTCTATCACTCTTTCCCTATGACTTAAAGGGAATCTATCAACAGGATTTGCTACCACACTTGACAGCAGCATGATGTAGGCAAAGAGACCCTGAATCCAGGGATGTATCACTTAGTTTACTGAGTACAGCTACTCTGACACAATTAGAGCGTTTAAATGTGTCAATACAGCTGAGCTAAAAAAAGCTACGGACCAACACCAGGCTTGCTATGTACATAGCTATAGACAGTGAGGTGCGTATCACAGAAGGCTGATTAAATCTTTCAAAATGTGTAGCATGTGGCAGATTATAGTAATTTGCACAAATCGAATAGCAAATCAAATTGTCCTGCAAATTTTATGAAATTCAATTCAAAGTTTATTCAAAAAGAATCGGTTATATAATTTCTTCTCAATGCAATTATTTTTTTACAGTATGGGGTGATCGATCTGTGCTCTTACATGTAGCAGAACATGAGCCACTCTCTTGACTTAGCATTGAGCTTGAACATGCACTGCACCATAGAGAAGAGGAGCAGCAACTGTGGACAGAGACAGTATCTGACTTTCATGGCCCATTGGGTAAATGTTTAAGCGCCAGTGATGCAACACTATAATACGGAAAGGTGGTAACACTTCTAAAATTAGGCACAGTTGTTAGCCTCATCCTTCACCTTCTTCATCCTCCTCAATAGTTACTTTACTGGTGATGGACACATGTTGCCTAATGAAGCTCTTGAAAAGCCAACTACATTTGTCAGGAGGCACAATGGTAGCATCAACAATGTTGTACACTGCATATTTATCTTGGTAAAAACACACATACAGATGTAGCATGGGATTAAGAAAGAAGACAATGACCCCAAAGATACAGGCAACTTCATTAAGAACTATCTTCAGCTTAAAGAAAAAAGAACCCTAATAGTGATGAAATGGCATCCACAGAACACTGGTCTCAAATTCATTAAAGCGAACCTGTCAGCAGGATTTTGCTACTGTAAGTAAACTACAGACACTGTCAGGTTGGCATTGTTAAACTGATTAAATGATATCTGCTGTGAAGAAATCCATCTTGTGATTCTTGTGTAATCAGTGATATAAGTTTTTAATGAGATTCTCGTGCTCTGGGGTTTACTTAGCAAAATCTTCCTGACAGGTTTTCTTTAATGAATTTGAGGCCAGGGCTCTGTCGGTGCCACATCGTCACTTTTTGAGTTTTTTGTTCATTAAGCTGAAGATAGTTCTTAACCCTGCTGTTCTGTTCGGTCTGGGGAGACCTATTTTGAACTTTGGTATTTTTTGGGGTGTTCAAGATGCGGTTCTGAAACTTGTGGTTGATTGACTTAAATGAGGATGGGTCGGTCGGCCACGGGTTTCAGAGCCGCATCTTGAATATTTTAAAGAATATTGAAGTTCAAAGTCGGTCATTTTTGACCAACAGAACAGCAGGGTTAATGATGTTATCTTTGGGATCATTGTCCTGCTGCAGAATAAAATTTGGAGCCAATCAAATGCCTTTCTGATGGTGTTGCATGATTGAGAAGTATCTGCCTGAATTTCCCAAGCTAGAGGATAGCATTAATCTAAACTCTAAATTCTCAATCAAATTGCTGAAATGCAACACCAAACTTGCAGGGAACCTCCACAATGCATACCCATTGCCTGCAGACACTCATTATCATTTCTCTCTAGCCTTTGGCAAGCAAACTGCCTTCTGTTACAGCCAAATAGTTCTAATTTTGACTTAATAGTTCAGTAGTAATGCAGTATAGCTTCTCTATAATTTATTGATGCGCTCAGCATTGTTAAGTGTATGACTTGTAATGTTCTAAGTAGAGTTGAGTGAATTTGTTCAGATTCGGTCTCCGAATCTGAATCTACCATAAACGTGTCATATTTGTACACTATTTGTGCTGAATGTGTATTTGTTGATCGGTTCCGAGTATATTCGGTAATTTCTACTTCCATTGATTCTAATGATGTTTGGCTGTGTTCAACAAATATTACATAAACAATATTCGCTGACGATCGTATTCGCAACCGAATCAGAACAAATTTGCTAAACTCTAGTTCTAACCGAACCCTGATCTCAACATCATTGAGTCTGTCTTGATTTACATGAAGAGAGAGGATTTGTGGAAGCCTTTATCTATAAAAGATCTATGATTGGGTCTTCAAGATGATGGTATGAACTTCCATTCCGATTTCCTTCAAAAACTGTGTGAAAGTGTACAACTAATAGTTTTGAAGTCAAAGGGTGGTCACACAAAATAATGATTTGATTTAGATTTCTCTTATGTTCATTCACTTTGCATCTTGTTAATTGATAAAAAAAATTCAACGCATTCTTACTTTGCAGTTTTTTTTCACACCTGCTCAAAATTTTTGCATAGTATTGTACAGTATATTGAAGTAACTTGGAAATTATTAAGGAAAAACTTGCAAATTTGAAATCCAAAATATTTGTTCATATCTGGTATGTAGCATTTTTCAAGAGTGAAAGATAACAGTAAGAGACATGATGGGAGGGGGTATTAAGTGAATAATATTTAGAGAAAGATGGATTTGTTTATATCTACTAGATTTGCAATATAAAGTGCTGTCTTGCCTTTTTTATTACATAGAAGAAAGTTCTAAAATGTTAAATTAGCTTTTCTGTTATTTATAAATGTTTCTTTTCTGATAATGACCACTGTGCATCTGATCTACAGTTGAAACACTATGCTTTTATGCTACTATATAATAAAATGTCATAAAAGCATGGCATATGACTTAAAGGGAACCTGTCACCTGAATTTGGCGGGACTGGTTTTGGGTCATATGGGCGGAGTTTTCAGGTGTTTGATTCACCCTTTCCTTACCTGCTGGCTGCATGCAGGCTGCAATATTGGATTGAAGTTCATTCTCTGTCCTCCATAGTACACGACTGCACAAGGCAAGATTGCTTTGCGCAGGCGTGTACTATGGAGGACAGAGAATGAACTTCAATCCAATATTGCAGCCAGCATGCAGCCAGCGGGTAAGGAAAGGGTGAATCAAACACCTGAAAACTCCGCCCATATGACCAAAAACCAGTCTCGCCAAATTCAGGTGACAGAGTCCCTTTAAACAAGGCGTTAAGTAAGCCAAACTTAAATTATAGAAATAAAAGCTCAGTAATGAAAATTGCAAAAACCGAACACACTGTAATTGTAGTTTTCGGGTGTTTGATTCACCCTTTCCTTACCCGCTGGCTGCATGCTGGCCGCAATATTGGATTGAAGTTCATGCTGTGTCCTCAGTAGTACACGCCTGGCAATCTTGCCTTGCGCAGGCATGTACTACAGAGGACAGAATGAACTTCAATCCAATATTGCGGCAAGCATGCAGCCAGCGGGTAAGGAAAGGGTGAATCAAACACCCGAAAACTCCGCCCATATGACAGAAATCCGGTCCCGCCAAATTCAGGTGACAGGTTCCCATTAAAGCTTGGGCTGAAATGGGTCTTCTAAATGGACGATGACCAGAAGCATACTGCCACAATGGTAACAAAGTGGCTTAGAGATAATAAAGTTAATGTTTTGGAGAGGCCATCACAAAGCCCTGATCTCAATACTATTAAAAATTGATAGGCAAAGCTGAAAAGGCAAGCGTGAGCAAGGCGACCTACAAACCCATAGGCAGCTTTGTCAGGAGGAATGGATCCAAATTCTGACCAACTATCGTGAAAAGCTTGTGGAAGGGTATCTCAAACATTTGATCCGATGCATTCAGTTTGAGGGCAATGGTGCCAAATACTAATGAGAAGTATGTAAACTTTTGACTTTGCAGTAAGTAATAAAAAAGCCTTAAAACTCTCTCATTAATCAGCTGTATATATATAT
Source organism: Ranitomeya imitator (assembly GCF_032444005.1). Lineage (NCBI taxonomy): Eukaryota > Metazoa > Chordata > Amphibia > Anura > Dendrobatidae > Ranitomeya > Ranitomeya imitator. The sequence goes on from NC_091282.1 coordinate 276,766,422, forward strand.
ATATATATATATATATATATATATATATATATACAGCACAGACCAAAAGCTTGTACACCCTTTCTCATTTAAAGATTGTTCTGTATTTTCATGACTATGAAAATTGTACATTCCCACTGAAGGCATCAAAACTATGAATTAACACATGTAGAATTATACACTTAACAAAAAAGTGTGAAACAACTGAAATTATGTCTTATATTCTAGGTTCTTCAAAGTAGCCACCTTTTGCTTTGAAGACTGCTTTGCACACTCTTGGCATTCTCTTGATGAGCTTCAAGAGGTATGAGGTTGGAATGGTCTTCCAACAATCTTGAAGGAGTTCCCAGAGCACTTGTTGGCCCTTTTGCCTTCACTCTGCGGTCCAGCTCACCCCAAACCATCTCGATTGGGTTCAGGTCTGGTGACTGTGGAGGCCAGGTCATCTGGCGTAGCACCCCATCACTCTCCTTGTGTTCTTTAGCCCAAACAAGTCACTTCTGCTTGTTGCCTGTCCTTAGCAGTGGTTTCCTAGCAGTTATTTTACCATGAAGGCCTGCTGCACAAAGTCTCCTCTTAACAATTGTTGTAGAGATGTGTCTGCTGCTAGAACTCTGTGTGGCATTGACCTGGTCTCTAATCTGAGCTGCTAACCTGCGATTTCTGAGGCTGGTGACTCAGATAAACTTATCCTCAGAAGCAGAGGTGACTCTTCGTCTTTTTTTCGTGGGGCGGTCCTCATGTGAGCCAGTTTCTTTGTAGCACTTGATGTTTTTTGCCACTGAACTTGGGGACACTTTTTTCATTTTTCTTTACTTAGCTGCTTTTTTCTTGTCATAATACAAATTCTAACAGTCTATTCAGTAGGACTATCAGCTGTGTATCCACCAGACTTCTGCACAACACAACTGAAGGTCCCAACACCATTTAAAAGGCAAGAAATCCTACTTATTAAACCTGACAGGGCACACCTGTGAAGTGAAAACCAATCCCGCTGACTACCTCTTGAAGCTCATCAAGAGAATGCCAAGAGTGTGCAAAGCAGTCATCAAAGCAAAAGGTGGCTACTTTGAAGAACCTGGAATATAACACATAATTTCAGTTGTTTCACACTTTTTTGTTAAGCATATAATTCCACATTCATAGTTTTGCCACCGCGTATCGCCACCACACCCTGACGAAGCTGCCCGCTGTGGTGGCGATATGCGTTGGGTCTCCTTGTAGCCCACATTAGGACTCTTTTTCCAGGCGCTATAGGCTTGGGCATTATGTGCCCTGGGTAATATGCTATCTCTACAGCTTATACTATCTTGGTGCTATTTTTCTGTATAGTGGCATGTTAGATTGTTGGTCACATGCTATTGAGGCACTATGCTGATACTTTTTGCTGCTTGACATTTACGTATGTACCGTTTTGTACACACCTGTCGTCTCTACATGCTAGGCAGGTTTGTGTATGTGTGTCCCTTATCTAGCACTTGTAGTGCAGGGATTTGTATGTCTATGTGGGCTTTATACTTTTGCTATTTTGCATTCACACTATAAGTGGTCTGTTTCCATTTGTAGTACCCAGGGGAGTGCCTAGGTAGCTTGGCCTATTTCTTTCATTCTATGAGCAATTTGGTTCTAGGTTATTACATTATGTGTATATGACTCGAGTCCTATGTGGGGTACGGCCGTATTAGGGGCTGTTGTGTATAGCATTTGTATGCTTTTTAAGTGTTTTTATATGTCTATGTGTTTGTTACCCTTGTTTGTATATATATTTCAATAAAGCTGTGTATATATTTTTTTGCTATATCCTTGTTGTGGTGATCCCCTTTCTTAGGACCTTGTCTGTTTCTCTTTTTGTGTATGCTCATATGTCTCAGGTCCTAGTGGTATCCCATGATCCGTGGTGCCCCCTTTCCATTATATGCAACCTGGTCCAGAAATGGCTGCAGCCAGAGTCCTCTACACCTGTACAGATGGTAGAACGAGTGGTGATGGATCGGTTTGTGCATTCCCTCTCAAGGCCCATAAAGACTTGGGTTGCCCAGGGTGATCCCCAGAATGCCGACGAGCTGGTCGGACTGGTTTAGAGATACCAAGGGGTGTAAGGCTCCTTCGGGAAGCAGCCCATGCTGTACTGGGGGTCTCAGAAGGGGGCTGAGTCCCAAAAAGGGGTGGGGCATCCAAGGTCACAAAGGGCGGGGGAGGTGGTACCCAAGGTCCCTATAGGTGATATTTGTTGGAGGTTCCAAGGGCCAGGACATATAGCTGCCCGTTGTTCCCAGACCACTGAGCAGATGGACTGCAGCATGGGACGCCGTAGTTCATACTATGCATATCCAGCCTGCAGTGTGAACTCTCCGCCCAACGAGGGGCCTCAAGCGTGTCCTGTGAAGGTGAACGGTCGAGCAGTAATGGCGCTGTTAGACTCGGGGAGCTTAGTGACCCTGGTGAGGGCCACTTTTCCTCTCCACCTGCTCCCGGGAAAGAAAGTCGGTGTGCGATGCATACATGGAGATGCAAAGGACTACCCTATGGCCAGGGTGGATATTGAAACGGCAAGTGGAACTGAGTCCCATGTAGTCGGCGTCGTTGCACCCTATAATTATTGGCTGGGATTTCTGTTTGTTTTGGGATTTGTGAGGAAAGGTTTCTGAGGTCGCTAGCAAGAGTAGGGAACCAATGAACCCTAAAAAGGTATCGCCACACCCAGAGACAGACAGGTTTCCTTTTTGTGTCCTGGTAGGGGATGAGGGGGAAGTGTTTCCTGCATCTGACATTCTGGAGTTAGGGGTGACCGGTGAAAATTTCGCGTCTCCCCAACATAGGGACCCCACTCTGAGGGAAGCCTTTAATAAAGTCACAGTTATTAATGGGTTGTACAGGAGCCAGGGGCAGACACCAGATTTCCCTATTTTCTGATGAGTGGGGAATTGTTGTACCGGGACACGAAAATAAGGGAGGAGTTGGTAGAGCAGTTGGTAGTGCCGGGTCCATATAGATGGAAGGTGTTGGTCATGGCCCATTCACACATCCTGGGTGGACACCTAGGGGTGGAAAAAATGCAGGAACAGGTTGTACAGAGGTTCTATTGGCCTGAGTGTCATCAGGAAATACTGAACTATTGCAGGTCCTGCCCTACATGTCAGCTAATTGCCCCCACTCCTCATTTCCGGAGCCCCCTTGTGCCATTGCCCATTATTGAGGTGCCATTCGAGAGAATTGCCATGAACTTGGTCAGGTCCATTGGTTAAATCAGCCCGGGGCCATCAGTATATACTAGTCATCCTGGACTATGCTACCCTGAGGCAATTCCCCTGAGAAATTCTTCCTCAAAGAGTATAGCTTGTGAGTTGAGCCATGTGTCTTCCCGGACAGGTTTGCCGAAGGAAAGGTGCCCCCTGACTGACCAGGGGACACCTTTCATGAGCAAGGTGATGAGGGAGTTATGCAAAGTCCTGAAAATCTCTCAGTTGAGGACTTCGGTGTACCATCCTCAGTCGGATGGCCTTCTTGAGAGATTTAACAAGACTCTGAAGAGCATGCTGAGAAAAGCCATAGAGATAGACGGTAGAGACTGGGACTGTCTCTTACTATATCTGATGTTTTCCATTCGTGAAGTTTCACAGGCCTCCACAGGGTTCTCACCACTTGAGCTTCTATATGGCCGACATCCGCGAGGTCTCCTGGATATAGCCAAGGAAACCTGGGAAGCCGAAGTCACGCCCCACAGAAGCGCCATTGAGCATGTGGCCCTGATGCAGCAGAGGATTGCAAAGGTGATGCCTATCGTGAAAGAACACCTCCACCAGGCACAAGAAGCTCAGGCCACGGTCTACAACCGGTCTGCAAGAGTTAAGCAGTTCAATCCGGGAGACAGAGTTCTTGTGTTAATTCCAACGGTGGAGAGTAAGTTCTTGGCCAAATGGCAAGGGCCATATGAGGTAGTCAAGAAGCTTAGTGAGGTAAACTATAAAATTCACCAACCAGGAAGACGGAAACCAATCCAAGTTTACCATGTCAACCTCATCAAGCCATGGCAAGATAGAGAGCCGGCAGTAACTCCATCTTTGCTAAGCCACCCAGAAGGTGAGGTTGGAGCGGTTACTATAGCGGAGATGCTATCGAAGGCCCAGAAACAGCAATGCCGGGAGTTACTCCAGAAGAACAGGGACCTGTTTTCAGAGATGCCAGGGTACACGAAGGTCATAGAGCATGAGGTCCTAACAGAGCCACATGTGCGGGTGAACCTGAAGCCCTATCGAATTCCTGAGGCCCATGGAGAAGTAATCTCCAAGGAGGTGGAGCGTATGTTGAAGCTTGGAGTCATTGAGGAATCCAAGAGGGGTTGGTCGAGCCCAATTGTCCTGGTCCCAAAACCTGATGGGGAGTGGAGGTTTTGCAATGATTATTGGAAGTTAAATGAGGTCTCCAAGTTTGACGCATATCCCATGCCCCACGTTGATGAGCTCATTGACAGACTTGGGCCCGCCAGGTATGTAACCACCTTTGATTTGACAAAGGGGTATTGGCAGATCCCCATGGCACAGGAAGCCAAGGAGAAGACGGCATTCTCTACACCAGATGGATGCTTCCAGTATGTCCGGATGCCAATTGGCCTACAGGGAGCTCCGGCGACCTTCCAGAGGGCTATGGATAGAATCCTTGCACCCCATAAGCCATACGCTGCTGCGTACCTGGATGATATTGTCATCTTTAGCCCAGACTGGGAGAGTCATCTGGAAAAAGTCCAAGCGGTGTTTGATGCTCTAAGGGAGGCGGGGTTTACAATAAACCCGAACAAGTGTGCCTTGGGTAAGGAAGAAGCTAAGTACCTAGGATATGTAGTGGGCTGTGGAGAAATAAAGCCCCAAATCAGTAAAGTGGAGACAATTCAAACATTGCCAAAACCACTCTCCAAAAAGCAAGTTAAATCCTTTCTGGGGATCGTGGGATATTACAGGAGGTTCATCCCAAACTTCGCCACGGTAGCTGCGCCTCTGACTGATCTGCTAAAGGGGACAAAATCAGTAATGGTTAAATGGTCCAAAGAGACAGAGTCAGCCTTCCAAGAAATGAAAGGGGGTCTATGTAAGCAACCCTTTCTGATGGCCCCAGACTTTAAGAAAGAGTTCATTCTTCAGACAGATGCCTCAGATGTTGGGGTAGGAGTAGTCCTTTCCCAAGAGGTACATGGGGAGGAGCATCCTGTTCTCTATCTGAGTAGGAAGCTGTCCTCGTCTGAAAGGAATTACTCAGTCGTAGAGAAGGAGTGTTTGGCCATAAAGTGGGCGGTGGACACGTTACAGTACTATCTGCTGGGACATAAATTTAGACTGATATCTGACCATGCCCCACTTAGATGGATGAGGGAAACGAAGGGTAGAAATGCTAGGGTCACCCGTTGGTTCTTAGCCCTGCACGACTTCAGTTTCCATGTGGAACATAGGGCCAGGAAGCTGCACGGTAACGCTGATGCCCTATCAAGAATTCCTTGTCTAGTGGGGGAAAGTGCCAAGCCCCAGAGGCGTAAGTATGTAGCGTGGCTAAAGGTTGTGTAGTCGACGGGAGGTATGTATCACATAGGTGGGTTGTCGCTGTGATGTAACCCGGAGTGTTTTCTTTGATGCACATAACCATGCCTATCTATATGTGTTACAGGACCTGTGGTGATGTCATAACCACATGTCTAATCAAGTGTCTAATCATGTGATGGGTTCCTGGGTGTGGTTAGTCCCATAAAAGACAGGCTATTGTTTAACACAGGGTGTGTGTGTGTGGAGGTGAAAGCTTCCAGAGTGTGTTAAGGCTCCAGGACTGAGCCTGAAGGACTGGACACTTGTATTTTCCTGAGCTAAAGGCTATTTGTTTTTTGTTATTTACTATGTGGTTTATTGAGCAATAAACCCTGTGATCTTTTAAAGGACCGTGCCTCCTGAGTGTCAGCCGTCGCACCTGAGCGAGTACAACCCCTACTATATATATATATATATATATATATATATATATGCACACACATAGAAATATGCTAGTTGGACATGAAATGGGAAGAATGAATTTTTAATGAATAACTTAAATAAAAAATAATTTACAGTTTACACCTTGTTTATGTGCTTTGTTGTGAATTCTGTTGTCAAGCTCCCTCCTGTGGTCATGAATGGTACTTCGGCTGGTTCTGTCCATGGGCTTCCTCTGGTGGTTGTGAGTGGGGCTGCGGCTTCTGAGTTTCCTTCCACAGGGGACGAGGTTAATTCGTTAGCTTGCTGCTCTATTTAACTCCACTTAGATCATTGCTCCATGCCACCTGTCAATGTTCCAGTATTGGTCTAGTTCGCTCCTGGATCGTTCTTGTGACCTGTCTTCCCAGCAGAAGCTAAGTTCCTGCTTGTTTTTCTCTTGTTTGCTATTTTTCTGTCCAGCTTGCTATTTTGATTTTTGTCTTGCTTGCTGGAAGCTCTGGGACGCAGAGGGAGCGCCTCCGCACCGTGAGTCGGTGCGGAGGGTCTTTTTGTGCCCTCTGCGTGGCCTTTTTGTAGTTTTTGTGCTGACCGCAAAGTTACCTTTCCTATCCTCTGTCTGTTCAGTAAGTCGGGCCTCACTTTGCTAAATCTATTTCATCTCTGTGTTTGTAATTTTCATCTTAACTCACAGTCATTATATGTGGGGGGCTGCCTTTTCCTTTGGGGAATTTCTCTGAGGCAAGGTAGGCTTTATTTTTCTATCTTTAGGGCTAGCTAGTTCCTTAGGCTGTGACGAGTTGCATAGGGAGCGTTAGGAGCAATCCACGGCTATTTCTAGTGTGTGTGATAGGATTAGGGATTGCGTCAGACGTCGGAATGGGCTGTGTTTTTACTGTGGTGATTCCACTCATGCTATCTCCGATTGTCCTAAGCGCACTAAGCGTTTCGCTAGGTCTGCTACCATTGGTACGGTACAGTCGAAATTTCTTTTGTCCGTTACTCTGATTTGCTCTTTGTCATCCTATTCTGTTATGGCATTTGTGGATTCAGGCGCTGCCCTGAATTTGATGGACTTGGAGTTTGCTAGGCGCTGTGGTTTTATCTTGGAGCCCTTGCAGTATCCTATTCCATTGAGAGGAATTGATGCTACGTCTTTGGCCAAGAATAAGCCTCAGTATTGGACCCAATTGACCATGTGCATGGCTTTTTGTAGTTTTTGTGCTGACCGCAAAGTTACCTTTCCTATCCTCTGTCTGTTCAGTAAGTCGGGCCTCACTTTGCTAAATCTATTTCATCTCTGTGTTTGTAATTTTCATCTTAACTCACAGTCATTATATGTGGGGGGCTGCCTTTTCCTTTGGGGAATTTCTCTGAGGCAAGGTAGGCTTTATTTTTCTATCTTTAGGGCTAGCTAGTTCCTTAGGCTGTGACGAGTTGCATAGGGAGCGTTAGGATCAATCCACGGCTATTTCTAGTGTGTGTGATAGGATTAGGGATTGCGGTCAGCAGAGTTCCCACGTCTCAGAGCTTGTTCTGTATTATTAGTAACTATCAGGTCATTCCGTGTGCTCTTAACCACCAGGTCCATTATTGTCCTAACCACCAGGTCATAACAGTTCTTAGACATTTTCTAATTTCTCATAATATTAAAAAAAAAACATTTAGAGCAAACCTTTCACAAGGATTTTACTAAGTTAACAACAGACACTATCAGGATGGCGCTGTTATACTGATTAAAATAATACCTGGTGTGAAGAAATTTGTCTTGTGGTTCTTGTGTAATCAGCTTTAGAATTTTTCTATTAATGAGATTGTCATGCTTTGAGGCGGGACTGTAGGCAGGATTTTATCTTCCTGCACTAGGCAAGAGAAACCACAGGCCGCCCCGAAGCACAAGCAGTCTGTCTCTATGATGAGGACCATGTTTGTGCTTTGGATATCCTGTGGGCAGTTCTTTCTTTGGTTTCTCTGGCCTAGGGCAAGAAGATAATGTTTTGTATTTGATATTGCAAAGTTAAACAACAGCTTACATTTTCGTTAAGATTACTGCATGGAACCAGAGAATTGCTTTTTCCATTGTAATTTTAGATTTGTATGCATTTCATATACATCTTTATTCTGAAAGAAGAAATAGAAGAATATTTCACAAAAGCTTTCATAGCTAATTGAGATAACTTTTTCTGACATGAAGTAAAAACATTCTTTACTTTAAACAATGATATTGAATCGGCAGTACAGTACATTGTCATTTTCATTGCTCTCATTTACTAGAATCTGCTGTGTGAGGAGACTGCTTAAGTAGAGAAGGATGGGCATCTTGACCCTGAAACTTGTCCAAGGTATTGAAATAAGATCTCTTTGGACTCAATCTAAAAATGACAGTATGAGATGATTCATTAGGGTATAAGAGGAAGTAAATTTACTTTTGATGTCTTCAATATATGAAGGTCAAATTGTTTGCCCTTGTTTACTAGTCAAGGAAAGAAACGTGAAAGTATAAATAAAATAGCAGAGTGGATCTTTGTGAACAATATATCTGTTTAGCATGATTAAAATTAAATCAATTTAACTAGTTTAGGCTGTATGTTAAAACATGCATCTACCTGAAAATATATCTTCTAACTTCATTTTCAGAAGAATCCTTTTGACCATATGCTCTTAGCCTATCAGTGTCAATGTGAAAAGTACAGTTATTATGCCTGGAGTAGCTCACAGATAAAACTGATAAAACTCCTCACAGTTGTTTTTTCAGCTAGATGCCAGCTAACTAATAAAAAAAGTGAATAATATTAGATATTATACAAGTAAAAGTAACTATTTGTGCACAGTAGAGCATTATACAGTTAAATTAGTATTGCCTTTATAGCTTTATAGCTATTTCACAAATTATCTTATGACACTTTTTTTTATTTTGAATTTTTTCAATTTGAATCCCATACTTTTATTCCAGTTTACAAAACACATAAGAGAAAAGATAAGTCTACAGCTACTGTAGGTCATATCAACAACAGTATACAGATGCCATTTAATATTTGTTTTTTTAAATGAAAAGCTAAATAGATATGGCATTATGGCTAGAGATGATCAAATATTTCAATGTTCAGTTCGGATTACGATCGCTGAATTTGCAATATTCATCAATTTATTAGTCGAATATTCGCTGAACATAACCGAATGCCATTCAGGCAATGGGAGGCACAAACAAATGCATGCACAACACCTTCTAATGGCCCCAAAAGCTGTCAGAACATCAAATTATGGGGAGAAAACAGGAAACTGACTTCAATTTACCCACAGTAAAAAAATTCTAGCATGACACTGCAGCAATCAGCCATGCATGAGGCATTGAATTCTGGGCCAGCATTTACAGCTTTTAATTAAACGTCACAGTAAGATGATGTGGGTGATGGCTCAGTGTAGGACTCCTGTGCTGGGAGCCTTGATACCACATGCAACAGCTCAACCTGCTTTTATGCTCAGCCACACTCAGGTGGCTCAAATATCATATAAATTTCATAGACTACTATTGACAGAAAAATCTAAAGATAGTAACACAGGTAGTCGACTCCAAGGAAGTGATGGCCTGACTGTCTTGGAGGCCTACTGCTACAGGCAACACTCATGAAGGAGACCCAACAAGGAGTCTACAAATTTACAAAAATTAGTGGCAGATACCAACAAAGTGGCATCAATTGCAATAGAGGAGAACTAGTATAGAGGGGAATGGCACCTCTTCCATTACATCCAACCCACCAGATGGAGACTATAATGGGCAAGGTGGTGGATCAACTGTGCCATATCACTCTGAAAGCCAGGAGGGGCGTAACTGGGTCACCTACCAAATCCTTACTTGGACAAGTGGCAGCAGGCAAAAATTGGGACCCAAGGAGGGTCAAAGAGGTGGCACCAGGTGCTACTCCATGGCTGACCTACAGAAGGTGGTAGCTGAACCCCTACAGCGGGTAAACTGCTATGGCCCGAAGGAAGGATGAAAAATGCAGGAAGGCACTGTAGGGACTCTGGAACCACGTGTGCAGATGGGACTGGCTGAGGAACAGAAAAGCACTGGCAGATGCGCGCTGGACTGGGTGTTAGACAGATGGGCACTGGCAGGTGCGATCTGGATGGGCTGAAAGACAGAAGAGCACAGAGAAGTATGAGCAGTTGGACACAGACAGGTAAGAACAGACAGGTACAGGGTAGACAAGCAGACGGGCAGACCTAGGGAACCTGACAACTAGCAAGCATGCAAGGCAAGCTAACAACATAGCTCAGGCACCCCCATATTGAAGGAGAAGCCTTAAAAATAGAAGGTGTCACCAAGATATAGGCTGGAAATACCTTAGATTGATGCGGACGGTCCCTTTTAAGATGGAAAGATTACACGCCCTAAGCATAGTGCCTGGTCCTACAACCGAACCTTTGTGGAGACTGACACATAGGTGGCGAGATGAGGAGGTGGTGTCTGAGTGGGAGACATTGAATGTCCTGTCTGCTAGGTATGAGGAGATCCAACAAAGTGCCAAGTCTGCAATGTCAACAGATCAGAAAGTCTATAGTTAAAGCAGTGGTCCACTGTGTCAAAGGCAGATGCTAGGTCCAGGAGATGGAGGAGGACAAGCTTGTGTCAATTTCATTTGGCGGTTAGTTGGTCATTGGTGAATTTAGTCAGGCCAGTTTCAGTGGAATGGTGCAGTCTGAAGCCAGTTTGTAAGTGGTCAAAGAGGGAGCAAAAGGAGAAGTGGGAGGACAGTTCAAAATAGATATGTTGATCCAGTAGTTTGGAGGCATATGGGAGAAATGATATGGGGAGACAGATTGACACAGAGGATTGGTCAAGGGTGGGCTTTTTGAGGATGGGTGTGATCAAAGTATGTTTCAATCAGGAGTAAAGACATCAGTTGTTAGTGACAGGTTGAAGAGGTTAGTTATGCTTGTGATGAAGACTGTGGTAAAGTTTTAAATGAGGAGGGACTTTATTGTGTCAAGTTCACAGGTGGTGAGGCAAAGTCTTCAGCTGAGATGAGAGGAGAAGGAGGGGGAGCTGTTGAATGCAGGAGAGAAATGAAAGTACTGAATAGCTGTTTAGGGTTCAGAAACTGGTATGATATGAGGGATGAGAAGCCGGTTTGTTTTGATACAGTGAGCAATGGTGCAGCATTTTTACAACTTATGTTACTGGATGGATTACTCCACTCCCTTTTTTTGGCATACATAGAACAGTACATTTTGTAGTAAATGAGGGCCAGAAAGAACATGTGCTCCAGTAGGTGGCAAGCGCTGCATCAAGTGGCCTCTGCTCCTTCTTCCACTTTAACATCACACACAGAACAGTCCTCAGTGGTGGCACCAACTGACTGTTAGGAACCACAGATGGCTGAGTCTGCAGATCTCTTCATACATTGTATGCCATTGGCATAAGAAGCGTACTCTAAAGATTCACAGTCAAGAGAAGGACATCATCTGCAGTGATGGCCAAATTTCTTCTCAATTTGATACATGGGCGGACGAAGTTGGGTCCGAGCATAATGCAAACCCTCATCAACAGGGTGAATGTGAGCCATTCATGATGAGACTGAGATATTTGAGGGGCCCAAGACTGTACTGTGCTGTCAAGGCAGGAAGAGGAGGAGGGTGACTCTCAGGGCAAAGGAGTGAAACAACAGAGAGGATGATGAAGAGGTAGTAGTTCACACTTGGTGTAAACCCAGAGGCATGTAGCTGAGTAGCTCAGTAGAGGAGGATGAGGAGGAAGATGAGGAGGTTACCTTGACAGAGTTATGCAACCATAACAACCAATGCATCCTCAATCAAAACTCTGGCAGTGGACAGTAGTGTTCGCGGTTCTGCAATTGCCTATCTTGTTTTTTTTTCCAATCGGCAAAAATCTAAAAAATTACTTTGTCAACTTTTTAAAAATGACCTAGTAGAGTTTACAAAAAAAGAGGAATAATTTCAGTACTACATGCATGAACTGGCACATGGGTGATCAACATGCGTTAATCTGGGAATGTCTCTGTGCTAAAATAGAAACTAGCGGGCCTCGCCAACCACCGTCCATCTCATCAACCGTATCTTCTGATTCCTTCTCCTCCCTCACTGTGGCAAGTGTTCTCACACAGAATGTGATAGGCTGCCCTAAACAAATTTGTTTTTATGGAGCACCTAAAAATGTCTAAGTTATGGTTATACTCCTAATTTCATGGGGAACAAAGGGTAACAGATGTTAGGAGTCGAGTTTCCTCTGCTGCACAGGGGGAATCTCGATCCGTGTCTGCTGCGGTCTCCTATTCTGCTTCGGCCGCAGTGGGCTCTGCTCAGCGGAGGCGTCGCTCCCAGCGTCTTGCTGGGACTGATTCTGTGCAAAGGGTTACTGCTGCCTTTTCTGGCTCTCCTGTTGTACCCTGAGTAGTGTATAATCGGGTGGTTTCGTCAAACTCAAATCTGACAGGTGCCCCGCCCCTATCAAAGTGTATCAAAGTGTGTAACCCCTCCCCTCCCCTTGTCTGACGGCTGGTATCCAGCTGTCCCTCCTTGTTTGATTTCCCCTTTTGATATAGTTTGATATACTTTAATTTGCTGCAGTTCGATATTATTCTCGTATTTTGTTTTATATTTTTATACGTAGCTCGAGCTTGATTCTGTAAGCTGTATTTTATTCACAGTGTACACATATAGTGCAGAACTTTTGTTTTATAACACACCAAGCTGTTTATTTGTGAGGGGTCCATTATATATATATATATATATATATATATATATATAATATGCTTTACACATATAGTGCAGAACTTTTGCTTTATAACACACCAAGCTGTTTATTTGTGTCTCTACTGACCATTAACTAAATGCTGGTCACCTTATTTACACAAACAGAAAAGTTATTTGTGTCTCTACTGACCATTAACTAAATGCGGGTCACCTTATTTTCACAAACAGAAAAGACAGATTTTCTGTTTGTACCTGTAGGGTGATGTAGGGTTATCTGCGGGTCAGTGGTTTATAACACCTAGGTCATTTGTTTTTGTATTCGCTTTCTCAGAAAAGTTATTTGTGTCTCTACTGACCATTAACTAAATGCTGGTCACCTTATTTACACAAACAGAAAAGTTATTTGTGTCTCTACTGACCATTAACTAAATGCGGGTCACCTTATTTTCACAAACAGAAAAGACAGATTTTCTCTTTATGCCCCTGTAGATGTCATCTGAGGGTCATTTGTTTTTTGTATTCGCTTTCTCAGAAAAGTTATTTGTGTCTCTACTGAGCATTAACTAAACGATGGTCACCTTGATTCTGTAAGCTGTGTTTATTCACAGTGTACCAGATTTTCTCTTTTGTGCCTGTATATATATATATAATATGCCCCCAATGTTACAACACCCGCAAGTAAGAAGCGGTGTGTTTTATACGAATATAAAACCAAAGACACGTTATTGTAAAATTTAAAAAGATTTTATTTCTCACAATAAAACAACAGCTCAAAGACATTTCAATACTATAAAAATTCTTACAGAATATAAAAAGTAAAAAACATTAAATAGTACAATGAACATACATCATTACACTTCTTACAAAATAATTAATATAGCGTTACAAGGCGAGTACAGCACTTTAGCAAGTACATTCTTTACATCGTGAGCCACATGGTTTGCAGTATCGGTAGAGACCTTTTTTTAGGTAGCAGAGTTCCACGTGTGGTACCTAAAGACGGGGAATGTAAAGATTGAATTGTACGGGGAGCCGCCGCTAACTTCAGCGGTGTAGATACAGAGCGTGTCTCACTGTTGGTAATTTTTAATTCATCTAAAAGCTTCCTAGTAGCGTGGTTACCCACAACTGTAGACGGCATATTTAGCTCGGCCATAGCCTGCATAAATGAATCCCAACCCGGCGGTAAATTTCTACTGTTCAGAGCATGGCTCTGCGTTGTACTACGTACCAAATCCAGTAAGTTAGACCCTGGTATTACGGATCCTTTGAAAATAAATTCAGCATTATTATTCCATGCTGTGACATTTTTATTCTGCAGCAGCCTGTTTAGTAAAAATTCAGCATTCTTTTTATATCTTTGGTTTATATGGCTTACATAGTAACATAGTAACATAGTTAGTAAGGCTGAAAAAAGACATTTGTCCATCCAGTTCAGCCTATATTCCATCATAATAAATACCCAGATCTACGTCCTTCTACAGAACCTAATAATTGTATGATACAATATTGTTCTGCTCCAGGAAGACATCCAGGCCTCTCTTGAACCCCTCGACTGAGTTCGCCATCACCACCTCCTCAGGCAAGCAATTCCAGATTCTCACTGCCCTAACAGTAAAGAATCCTCTTCTATGTTGGTGGAAAAACCTTCTCTCCTCCAGACGCAAAGAATGCCCCCTTGTGCCCGTCACCTTCCTTGGTATAAACAGATCCTCAGCGAGATATTTGTATTGTCCCCTTATATACTTATACATGGTTATTAGATCGCCCCTCAGTCGTCTTTTTTCTAGACTAAATAATCCTAATTTCGCTAATCTATCTGGGTATTGTAGTTCTCCCATCCCCTTTATTAATTTTGTTGCCCTCCTTTGTACTCTCTCTAGTTCCATTATATCCTTCCTGAGCACCGGTGCCCAAAACTGGACACAGTACTCCATGTGCGGTCTAACTAGGGATTTGTACAGAGGCAGTATAATGCTCTCATCATGTGTATCCAGACCTCTTTTAATGCACCCCATGATCCTGTTTGCCTTGGCAGCTGCTGCCTGGCACTGGCTGCTCCAGGTAAGTTTATCATTAACTAGGATCCCCAAGTCCTTCTCCCTGTCAGATTTACCCAGTGGTTTCCCGTTCAGTGTGTAATGGTGATATTGATTCCCTCTTCCCATGTGTATAACCTTACATTTATCATTGTTAAACCTCATCTGCCACCTTTCAGCCCAAGTTTCCAACTTATCCAGATCCATCTGTAGCAGAATACTATCTACTCTTGTATTAACTGCTTTACATAGTTTTGTATCATCTGCAAATATCGATATTTTACTGTGTAAACCTTCTACCAGATCATTAATGAATATGTTGAAGAGAACAGGTCCCAATACTGACCCCTGCGGTACCCCACTGGTCACAGCGACCCAGTTAGAGACTATACCATTTATAACCACCCTCTGCTTTCTATCACTAAGCCAGTTACTAACCCATTTACACACATTTTCCCCCAGACCAAGCATTCTCATTTTGTGTACCAACCTCTTGTGCGGCACGGTATCAAACGCTTTGGAAAAATCGAGATATACCACGTCCAATGACTCACCGTGGTCCAGTCTATAGCTTACCTCTTCATAAAAACTGATTAGATTGGTTTGACAGGAGCGATTTCTCATAAACCCATGCTGATATGGAGTTAAACAGTTATTCTCATTGAGATAATCCAGAATAACATCCCTCAGAAACCCTTCAAATATTTTACCAACAATAGAGGTTAGACTTACTGGCCTATAATTTCCAGGTTCACTTTTAGAGCCCTTTTTGAATATTGGCACCACATTTGCTATGCGCCAATCCTGCGGAACAGACCCTGTCGCTATAGAGTCCCTAAAAATAAGAAATAATGGTTTATCTATTACATTACTTAGTTCTCTTAGTACTCGTGGGTGTATGCCATCAATTTCAGCGATCTCATGATTTTTATCAGAGTCGGTATTTGGCAATTGTTGCTGACCAGGATCAGGAGGGCTAACGAGATTTAAAGCCGTTACTTCTTTTGAGCTGTGTCGCGTATGTACCAAGTAGCGTTGTAGCACAAAGCTATACATTTTAATTTTCACATCATCGGTAATGTCACGATGCTGTAAAATGTCGCTAATTTCACCATCAAGGCGTCGAATAACCCTGTCGCGTATGTTATCTGTAGTACCGGGTCTTAGTTTGTCTAGCTCCTGTTTGGGGACTAGATACATTTTCGCTGCATGCTCCATTATCTTCCGGCGATCAGGCTTGTTATTATTGGAATTGCAAAAGCTAAAAGAGGTCCGATAAACCCGCCGTCCTGTTTTAGTAGGCGCTTCTTTTTCTTTATGGGCTGAGATCTGTCGCTCAGGGTTCTTATAGCTTTACGCCACTTCTTTAATATACCTTTTTGGCGCTCTTTCAGCGGAATCCTGCCTTTTAAGATATTTAAAGCAATCTCGCCTATGGCTGTAATTAAATCATCGCTTGCATCGCGCAAAATAGACTTTCTGACAGCGGTGGTTGCTTTCACTAGGGTTTTTAAGAGAGCCCAGTTACGCCGGAGCCTCTCAGACATCTTTACAGCACAACGCACACAGCGTAGAATGTCTGATACCGGGTAAAATTCACTTTTTAGAAGTGTTTTTCTTTTGAACATAGACAGCGGGCAACGCGGGTGGAAACAACCCAGTCCTTACACGCAAATCCTCAGGCGTATTAGCTCTCAAATCTACAAGCAAATACCCGTAAGGCTCCCGCGTGGCATCCTCAAAAGCTTCTAGGAAAAAACGTGTTTTTCCGGGATACATCTGACGAGCTAGAGTTAAAATTTGTAATTTATCTCGGGGGTTATTAAAAAGCACCATGTACTTTGTGTTTAAATTTATCGTACGGCTTTTCTTACCCTGACAAAATGTGTTTTGCACCAGGTAGAAAATGCTGAGATTTCTGTGGTGCACATACTTGGTAAAGGCTTTTTCTATCTCACAATTCTCACTAGCACTCTCCATGAGATCATCAACAATCGCCAAATTCACCTTCTCCGGTGGGAATAATTCGTCATCTACGAATGTATTCGGCAGACCCTCCACAAATCTGGCGTGGGGAAAAGAGAGAGAGATTTCATCATATAGTTTTTGCCAACACGAATAAAACCATACAATATTATCAGGTTTCTGAGAAAAATTAGCTTCAATATTATATAGCAGCTGTTTTACAAAATAGCTCTTTCCAGAATTAGACGGGCCTGCTAGAATGTATGAGAATGGGTGCTGCAGACGCGTATCCATCACAATACTCGACTAATATCCAAAAGGTACTGTTGTGAAATCGTCTAATAGTCGCCGCTTTGTATAAACGCACTTTTGTGTTTTGCGTAATGGCCTTGTTTCAATATCCCAGTACTTTTTATTTCTCACAATGGACGCCTGCTGTACGACAATACGTTTCTGAGTTTCTGCGGCAGAATTGCGCGGGTAGTCCAGAACTAGATCTTTCAGACTGTTGAAATTAATAGATTGAGAGTTACCAACATTTAGTGTTATCCCCTTAACTTTTAAGACAGTTTTACCGGTGTTGAGTTTGTAGCCGTAAGTTTTGGGAACCGCGGATACAAATTCTGTGATGTGTGTACCATCGGGTATTTCACTGGTCAGCTCCCCCAGGTAAGCACCTAAAGGCGGTTGCCACTCACCATCTCTCTGTACAAAAATAACTGAATCTGTGTCGTGATAAAGGCACCTCTCCTGCAGCCGGTCCAGCAGCGAATAGAGCTCTAACCGAGCATACGCTGTTGTAAAACACGCTATAAAAATGTTTGTGTTTTTGTTGAGTGTGTGGTGGCCTTTTGCATATTTCCAGTTAATGGTTGCAGTGTCATCATCAAGGAAATGTAACATCGAAATGTCATGGTAAGGCAGGAACAAATACTTAAAAAGTTCATCTGGATCCCTAACAATGCTGGTACATGATAGATTAGATCTCTGAGCAAACTTTCCCCATAAAGAATTTAAGAAAAGCTTGGAGATCTGTCGCTTAGCAGGATTGACAGCTATATTTTCAGGCCGTAATTGGACACCTTCTTTTTCAAGAAAAGAGTCAATGTACTGCCGTTTCTTGGCGTCATCAGTGCACCAGCTAGGATAACCAGAGGCTTCCTGCTTATCCCTAAGATGTAATTTAATGTAAGGCGCAAACAGATCATCAGTGGTTTTAGGAAAATGCCATATTTCATAGATGTGGGCGATCCGATACCCTTTTTCTATAGCCATCTCGAGCTCTTTAGTGCACCAGGTGCCTGTCAGTGCCCGTTCTTCATCACTGTGGGCACAAATATCTGCCTGGGAATTTGCAGCGCATGTGTAGCAAAGGGGAAACATTAATTTTTTGTTGAGTTTTACCGGTAGAACTGGAAAAAATAAATCTCTCGGCGGGTAGACCTTGACACTAGCAATACCAAAGTATTTTTTAATGAATCCAAAATTGTCATAGATGATGTCTGGATGGCCTACAGGGTATGTTTTAGTTTTGTTTACAAAGGGGTACAGACTGGTGAAGTCGTAGTAGTGTAAAGTCTCCTCTTCTTCCAGATGGTGATAGAGCTTAATGGCGTTAGTTCGCCCGCTATAAAGCGCATCACGGGGGTCTAAAGGAACGGGAAATTCCATCTGGCGGAGAAATGCTTGAAGATTAGAATCATTTTCAACCATTTCATTCCACTCATGCTCCCACATCAGTCTTACTGTGTACCCGCAGCACTGTAAGTAACGCTTTTTAGCTAAAAAGGTGTAATATAACTGGACGTAGGACGTACGTGTGACCTTATACGTGTCATTTTCATTATAGCACACGGGGCATCCGTGGTTAAAACACCCCTGAAATTCAAAGGCTATGTGCTGGCCGCTAACATAGGCATAACCATCTAGAAAATACTTCCCGACCTGTTTTTCACCGCCTCTCAAAGCGTGCTGTATGTCGATGTTCTCAGATTGGGCTACATACATGAGCCACTGTATAGCGGGTATCGAGTAGCGCTTTTTTGCCTTATGATAATTATCACCAGGTAAAATGGCGATTGTCTTTTTTGGAAGAAATTTAAACCGGTACATTGTCATACACACCGAGGCCAGGGTGATGAGCTGAAAAGGATCAACACATCTGCTCACTACAATCGTTTGCTTTTGACGCTTACAGTATTTTTTAACATTTTTCTGCGTCATCTGCCTAATACGCTCTCTATAGATCTCGCAGGCGTGTCTCAAAATTTCAACATCTTGTTTGCAATAAGATTTTAGCTCGGCCTTGAAGTCAAAAGTTGTATTTACCTGTGTCTCATACCACTCCAGGAACTCTACCTTCTCACCAGGTGACATGTACTCCACCCCATAATATTTTACATCAGGTATGGGACCTACATAGTTTTGGTTTTCTCTGGTATTGAAAAAGTGTGGAAAATGTCCTTTGCCTCCTGAAAAGCCCATGGCCTGTGGTAATTTACTGAGTTTCATGGGGATAAAATTTAGAGAGTCTATGAACCTTATTGACAAATCATGTAGCGACACACACAAGAGACGGCCACCTTGGGTTATCAACTGTACTTGTAGTTTTTCAGAAATCAGTTCCTTAACAATAAAGTATGCATCGTATCTTCCACCATTGTGGGCAATAAATGTATGATCTGAAAATTTACCGCTTGTAAAGCGGTGAAAAACAGGTCGGGAAGTATTTTCTAGATGGTTATGCCTATGTTAGCGGCCAGCACATAGCCTTTGAATTTCAGAGGTGTTTTTACCACGGATGCCCCGTGTGCTATAATGAAAATGACACGAATAAGGTCACACGTACGTCCTAC
Source organism: Ranitomeya imitator (assembly GCF_032444005.1). Classification (NCBI taxonomy): domain Eukaryota; kingdom Metazoa; phylum Chordata; class Amphibia; order Anura; family Dendrobatidae; genus Ranitomeya; species Ranitomeya imitator. Next base: position 276,785,922 of record NC_091282.1, read on the forward strand.
GGCCAGTTATATTACACCTTTTTAGCTAAAAAGCGTTACTTACAGTGCTGCGGGTACACAGTAAGACTGATGTGGGAGCATGAGTGGAATGAAATGGTTGAAAATGATTCTAATCTTCAAGCATTTCTCCGCCAGATGGAATTTCCCGTTCCTTTAGACCCCCGTGATGCGCTTTATGGCGGGCGAACTAACGCCATTAAGCTCTATCACCATCTGGAAGAAGGGGAGACTTTACACTACTACGACTTCACCAGTCTGTACCCCTTTGTAAACAAAACTAAAACATACCCTGTAGGCCATCCAGACATCATCTATGACAATTTTGGATTCATTAAAAAATACTTTGGTATTGCTAGAGTCAAGGTCTACCCGCCAAGAGATTTATTTTTTCCAGTTCTACCGGTAAAACTCAACAAAAAATTAATGTTTCCCCTTTGCTACACATGCGCTGCAAATTCCCAGGCAGATATTTGTGCCCACAGTGATGAAGAACGGGCGCTGACAGGCACCTGGTGCACTAAAGAGCTCGAGATGGCTATAGAAAAAGGGTATCGGATCGCCCACATCTATGAAATATGGCATTTTCCTAAAACCACTGATGATCTGTTTGCGCCTTACATTAAATTACATTTTAGGGATAAGCAGGAAGCCTCTGGTTATCCTAGCTGGTGCACTGATGACGCCAAGAAACGGCAGTACATTGACTCTTTTCTTGAAAAAGAAGGTGTCCAATTACGGCCTGAAAATATAGCTGTCAATCCTGCTAAGCGACAGATCTCCAAGCTTTTCTTAAATTCTTTATGGGGAAAGTTTGCTCAGAGATCTAATCTATCATGTACCAGCATTGTTAGGGATCCAGATGAACTTTTTAAGTATTTGTTCCTGCCTTACTATGACATTTCGATGTTACATTTCCTTGATGATGACACTGCAACCATTAACTGGAAATATGCAAAAGGCCACCACACACTCAACAAAAACACAAACATTTTTATAGCATGTTTTACAACAGCGTATGCTCGGTTAGAGCTCTATTCGCTGCTGGACCGGCTGCAGGAGAGGTGCCTTTATCACGACACAGATTCAGTTATTTTTGTACAGAGAGATGGTGAGTGGCAACCGCCTTTAGGCGCTTACCTGGGGGAGCTGACCAGTGAAATACCCGATGGTACACACATCACTGAATTTGTATCTGCGGGTCCCAAAACTTACGGCTACAAACTCAACACCGGTAAAACTGTCTTAAAAGTTAAGGGGATAACACTAAATGTTGGTAACTCTCAATCTATTAATTTCAACAGTCTGAAAGATCTAGTTCTGGACTACCCGCGCAATTCTGCCGCAGAAACTCAGAAACGTATTGTCGTACAGCAGGCGTCCATTGTGAGAAATAAAAAGTACTGGGATATTGAAACAAGGCCATTACGCAAAACACAAAAGTGCGTTTATACAAAGCGGCGACTATTAGACGATTTCACAGCAGTACCTTTTGGATATTAGTCGAGTATTGTGATGGATACGCGTCTGCAGCACCCATTCTCATGCATTCTAGCAGGCCCGTCTAATTCTGGAAAGAGCTATTTTGTAAAACAGCTGCTATATAATATTGAAGCTAATTTTTCTCAGAAACCTGATAATATTGTATGGTTTTATTTGTGTTGGCAAAAACTATATGATGAAATCTCTCTCTCTTTTCCCCACGCCAGATTTGTGGAGGGTCTGCCGAATACATTCGTAGATGACAAATTATTCCCACCGGAGAAGGTGAATTTGGCGATTGTTGATGATCTTATGGAGAGTGCTAGCGAGAATTGTGAGATAGAAAAAGCCTTTACCAAGTATGTGCACCACAGAAATCTCAGCATTTTCTACCTGGTGCAAAACATATTTTGTCAGGGTAAGAAAAGCCGTACGATAAATTTAAACACAAAGTACATGGTGCTTTTTAATAACCCCCGAGATAAATTACAAATTTTAACTCTAGCTCGTCAGATGTATCCCGGAAAAACACGTTTTTTCCTAGAAGCTTTTGAGGATGCCACGCGGGAGCCTTACGGGTATTTGCTTGTAGATTTGAGAGCTAATACGCCTGAGGATCTGCGTTTAAGGACTGGGTTGTTTCCACCCGCGTTGCCCGCTGTCTATGTTCAAAAGAAAAACACTTCTAAAAAGTGAATTTTACCCGGTATCAGACATTCTACACTGTGTGCGTTGTGCTATAAAGATGTCTGAGAGGCTCCGGCGTAACTGGGCTCTCTTAAAAACCCTAGTGAAAGCAACCCCCGCTGTCAGAAAGTCTATTTTGTGCGATGCAAGCGATGATTTAATTACAGCCATAGGCGAGATTGCTTTAAATATCTTAAAAGGCAGGATTCCGCTGAAAGAGCGCCAAAAAGGTATATTAAAGAAGTGGCGTAAAGCTATAAGAACCCTGAGCGACAGATCTCAGCCCATAAAGAAAAAGAAGCGCCTACTAAAACAGGACGGCGGGTTTATCGGACCTCTTTTAGCTTTTGCAATTCCAATAATAACAAGCCTGATCGCCGGAAGATAATGGAGCATGCAGCGAAAATGTATCTAGTCCCCAAACAGGAGCTAGACAAACTAAGACCCGGTACTACAGATAACATACGCGACAGGGTTATTCGACGCCTTGATGGTGAAATTAGCGACATTTTACAGCATCGTGACATTACCGATGATGTGAAAATTAAAATGTATAGCTTTGTGCTACAACGCTGCTTGGTACATACGCGACACAGCTCAAAAGAAGTAACGGCTTTAAATCTCGTTAGCCCTCCTGATCCTGGTCAGCAACAATTGCCAAATACCGACTCTGATAAAAATCATGAGATCACTGAAATTGTCAGCCATATAAACCAAAGATATAAAAAGAACGCTGAATTTTTACTAAACAGGCTGCTGCAGAATAAAAATGTCACAGCATGGAATAATAATGCTGAATTTATTTTCAAAGGATCCGTAATACCAGGGTCTAACTTACTGGATTTGGTACGTAGTACAACACAGAGCCATGCTCTGAACAGTAGAAATTTACCGCCGGGTTGGGATTCATTTATTCAGGCTATGGCCGAGCTAAATATGCCGTCTACAGTTGTGGGTAACCACGCTACTAGGAAGCTTTTAGATTAATTAAAAATTACCAACAGTGAGACACGCTCTGTATCTACACCGCTGAAGTTAGCGGCGGCTCCCCGTACAATTCAATCTTTACATTCCCCGTCATTAGGTACCACACGTGGAACTCTGCTACCTAAAAAAAGGTCTCTACCGATACTGCAAACCATGTGGCTCACGATGTAAAGAATGTACTGGCTAAAATGCAGTACTCGCCTTGTAACGCTATATTAATTATTTTGTAAGAAGTGTAATGATGTATGTTCATCGTACTAGTTAATGTTTTTTACTTTTTATATTCTGTAAGAATTTTTATAGTATTGAAATGTCTTTGAGCTGTTATTTTATTGTGAGAAATAAAATCTTTTTACATTTTACAATAACGTGTCTTTGGTTTTATATTCGTATAAAACACACCGCTTCTTACTTGCGGGTGTTGTAACATTGGGGGCATATTATATATATATATATATATATATACAGGCACAAAAGAGAAAATCTGGTACACTGTGAATAAACACAGCTTACAGAATCAAGGTGACCATCGTTTAGTTAATGCTCAGTAGAGACACAAATAACTTTTCTGAGACAGCGAATACAAAAAACAAATGACCCTCAGATGACATCTACAGGGCCCAAAGAGAAAATCTGTCTTTTCTGTTTGTGTAAATAAGGTGACCATCATTTAGTTAATGGTCAGTATAGACACAAATAACTTTTCTGAGAAAGCAAATACAAAAAACAAATGACCTAGGTGTTATAAACCACTGACCCGCAGATAACCCTACATCACCCTACAGGTACAAACAGAAAATCTGTCTTTTCTGTTTGTGAAAATAAGGTGACCCGCATTTAGTTAATGGTCAGTAGAGACACAAATAACTTTTCTGTTTGTGTAAATAAGGTGACCAGCATTTAGTTAATGGTCAGTAGAGACACAAATAAACAGCTTGGTGTGTTATAAAGCAAAAGTTCTGCACTATATGTGTAAAGCATATTATATATATATATATATATATATATATATATATATATATATATATATATAAAGGACCCCTCACAAATAAACAGCTTGGTGTGTTATAAAACAAAAGTTCTGCACTATATGTGTACACTGTGAATAAAATACAGCTTACAGAATCAAGCTCGAGCTACGTATAAAAATATAAAACAAAATACGAGAATAATATCGAACTGCAGCAAATTAAAGTATATCAAACTATATCAAAAGGGGAAATCAAACAAGGAGGGACAGCTGGATACCAGCCGTCAGAGAAGGGGAGGGGAGGTGTTACACACTTTGATACACTTTGATAGGGGCGGGGCACCTGTCAGATTTGAGTTTGACGAAACCACCTGATTATACACTACTACCCTGCACTGATCTGCGGCGAGCGGGCTTCTCTGGGACTAAGTCCTTATTTGGACACACTGAGCATGCCCAGGGCAAGATCTCCCGTTGGAGATCGAGGGTCACATGCTCAGGTACTGCAGCACATCCCATTGGTCCTTTTGGCAGGTCCTGAAAGGGCAAAACTTCTGTAGCTGTTTCCTGTGCTGCAACGATATAAACTGCGCATGACCGCACGGCCATGCACTAGTATTGTCTTGATATAATGTGTGTGTGTAAATGGATGTATGTCGATGGATGAAAGCTCCTAAGTATCCCTCCCTAGTGTTGTTGACTGCTCGCGGATGATGGTAGCTATCTAGCGCCCGACTAGCCATCTGCACGTTACACACATCACAGCGTCCAGTTGCTGTGTCCGCCAGTACGGCGCCGTGCGCTTCCTCTGCGCTTTCCTTACCCAAGCCTGGGTGGTTAGTAGCGTCCGTCAGTGCGGCACCGCATGCACTCTCGTGCCTTTATATACTATTTTAATAGTTTCCTTACACACCCAGTTGCGGTGTTGTGCCAGCAAGTGGTCTAATCGGACTTCAATCCTGAGTTGGGGTTGTGTTCGCTGACTTCTTGCTCGCGCTCTATGTGCGGTACCGCGGTCCTGTGACGCAACAGGATCGCTTCCTTCACGCAGGGTGAAGTTAACCCGTGCGTGTATACTTATAGTACCGCCATATAGTCTGTCTTACTAGCAGCAGGGTTTTTACCTGCACGGTGGACCTCGGACTGCGAACGCACCTAGTTTCATATCTATACTTGGTGCATTCCGCCAGTCCTTAACAACAGATGAGTGATTAGATAGGAGATTGAACTGACAAAGTCCAGATCAGGGATGTTACCGTCTTTGTGTGTCTCAGAGTTTAAATGTTGTGAGAGGCCACAAGAATTGGCTAGAGATAGAAGCTTGGATGCAGTTGGGTAGGTGGGGCTGTTGAAGTCTCCCAGAATAAGGGTTGTCATTTCTGAGGACATATAGTGTGGCAGCGATTCATAAAAGTGGTCAAGGAAATGGGTGTGTGAGCCTGAGTGGCGGTGTATGACTGCTACTCAGGTGGAGTGTGAACCTCAAAAGAAGAATGGCACCAAATCAACCTGTATTTGTTTATTTGAATAAAAACAGGATTGTTGTTGGCAGCGAGGTGTGTAGAGTTATCGTGGAGTTAGCAGTGATCATACGGTGGTATATGCACATATTCCATGTGTTCTTATCTGGACATTCACTGTTACTTTTCTGAGAACTAAATATTGTGGACAGCCTGCAGCGTCCATGGATAATTCTTTGCCCAATCGTGTCATTGTCTGGACAATATGAGCCAGCTGAGTGCTATTCGCAACAAAGATTACAGCTTTTGTTTCTACATGAATCAATGTTCTGAGATTATTGTATGGCAACTCCAATCTGTTGGCCAGGGAATTGCAGCCTTTCTGCCTTGTCAATACAGCTGGTTTCCGTTAGTTGTTGGTAGTCGCATTCCCCAGTACCAGTTGCCCACTCACCACTACTTCTCTAAGAAGATGTGCCTGCGCTACAGGAACAAGTAACAGACAACATCACCCGTTCCCTGAAAAATTCTATGTCTGCCAGGGTGCATTTCAACAATGACACCTGGATGAGCAAGCATGGACAGGCGAGTTACTTCTCGATGACTGAGAACTGGGTGACTCTGTTGGCTGTGTGGCAGTCAGAGAAGAGGCTGCTCCACAAGTCTTGCAATCTCCAAGGCTTGCAGGGCACTTGGGGATGGATAAATAAACCGCCAAACCATGGAAAACTAAACTAATAGACAGCAGGGGTTGGAGAACTAAACTGCTAAACAGCTTGGGTTGAAGAACTAAACTACTACACACCAGGGGATGGAGAACTAAAGCAGCAGACATCAAGGTGTCACTAGACACCAAGTCCTGGAATCCCCAGGGCTTGCAGAACAAACCTCTGCATGTAACAATTCCTCTAGTGTTCTGTCTCCCCCACCTCCTCTAGGGTCTTCACCTGCACCCTCAACCTCGAGGGAGCCATGAAGCAAGCAGGAGGGCGGCATCCCAAGAAGATGGGAGGCGCTGTACCATGACCTGTGACACCCTTCGGACTGGACCTCCCCAAGGTAAGTATGATAAGTTATTTTTCTTCTCTTTCAGGGGCTTAACTACAGAATTATAGAATGCTGTAGATAAACCCTGAAAGGTTAAGGCTGTATCTTATATCGGCCAAACTTGGTGGCAGGTTCCCTTTAAATTAATATGCCTTGGAGATCACAGTCATACAGATCAACAGTTGTGGACAGCTGTCTATGCCGAGTTTGAGCAATGGATGTCTACACTCAACCTGGAGCCACGGACTACCATGTTTTTGGGTCCGGTTTGGCGAACACACAGTGAACAGAAGTGTTCATTCTGCATAGAACTCTATTGCAAAAGCAGGCAGACACACAGACACATACGTTAACACATGCGTTAATGCGATGGCAAAAACACAAGACAATTTGGACTCATTTTTAGTGCATCCATTTAACGGATCCATTAAACGGATTGCCCTTACGTAATGTGGACCTAGCCTAAGCAGCTACCTTGGTGTTCACTGGAGCCTCTGATGGTAAGGTCAGGCTTGTGCAGCAGGTAGCTGCCAGGTACCACTCCAGGGTGGTGTCTGGCTGTGGCAGCTGATCCCACTGAGGGACAAAACACTTGTGACAGGTGCGAGCTAGTACAGATGGGAATGACTGGCACTCTGGCGGGTACGGCTGGCACTCTTGGCGGGCAGGTGGGCACGACTGGCACTCTTAGCAGGCAGGCAGGCATGGCTGGCACTCTTAGCAGGCAGCTGGACATGGCTGGCACTCTTGACAGGCAGGTGGGCGGGCAAGGCTAGCGAGACTGGAACTGGTTCGGGTAAGACAGGAACATAGGCAGCTACAAGAAGGGAACAGATAGGAAACAGTTCAGACTGGAGGGACAGGAACTGTTAGGAACCAGCTCAGACTGTAAAGACAGGAACTGCTTCAGGAGACATGGGAACACAGGCAGAAATGAGTAGTAGAAGGGAGCAGGTAGGAGCCAGTACAGACTGGAGGGACAAGGACACACAGGGCATGGAGCGGGAGCCGAGCAAAGCTGCATGATGCGGAGAGCAGGACAGAGCTGCAGGAGGCAAAACAGGAGTAGAGCAGAACTGCAGAAGGCAGAGCAAAGAGCAGAACTGCAGGAGGCGGGGCAAAGAGCAGAACCACCGGAGATGGAGCAAAAAGCAGAACCGCAGGAGGCGGAGCAAAGAGCAGAACCACAGGAGGCGAAGCAAAAAGCAGAACCACATGAGGAAGAGCAAAGAGCAGAACCGCATGGGGTGGAGCCAAAAAGCAGAACTGCACAAGGCAGAGCAAAGAGCAGAACCGCAGGAAGCGGAGCAAAGAGCAGAACCGCAGGAGGCAGAGCAAAGAGCAGAACCGCAGGAGGCACAGCAAAAGAGCAGAGCTGCAGGAGGCAGAGCAAAGAGCAGAGCCACTGGAGGCAGAGGAAAGAGCAGAAGAAATGAACACAAGGAAACACAAAGCAGAATAGGAAAGGCTACAGACAGGGATACAAACAGACACAGGTATAGGACTAAGTTCAGACAGGGTCAGGAATGGGACAAGGCACAGAAACAAGGACTCAGACCAGGGTACAAAGCCCCCTGGGTGGCTGCATCAAGAGACACAGGACACAGGTACAGGCCACAGTACGAAGCCCCCCTGGGTGACTGACACAAGAGATAAAGCAAGACAAGACCTGGCAACTCGATAGCCAAAGACAGACTGACAGAGTTCATTGCTCAGGCATCCTCCTAGGGGTAGAAATTCCTTAAGTACCTGATGCCTCTTGGCAATTGGCATCGGACACCTTAGGAAGGTGGACACAGTCTGCATAAGAAACAGGAAAGTGCCACCGCCCTAAGCATACAGCCAGGAAGTATGCAGCAAGGACATGAGACCCAGAGCATGGAGCCGGTAGAGTACAGAACTCACAGCATGGCCCGACGTGGTAAGTAAGATGGGAGATGGGAAGCCATGCAGTGATGCCGGTAGGGATGTTACAATATCTCTGAAAAAAAGACTTTCCCTGATCATAACTTTAGAGCATATTATCACTTAAAAATATTGGTATGAAAAGTATACCATACTTTTGATAGATTCTAGATTGATTCTAAAAAGTAGAGGTTTTGCAAACATTTTGACCATCACACTATACAAAACGAAATATATACAAAATTAAAATCAGCAGTTTTGCATAGAACTGCGGGTATTTCTATTATATAGGGATTAAAACCACAGTTGTCATTATACACCAAAAGAAGAATATTCCAATAGAATTACTTGCAGTTCTATGCAAAACTACAGATGATTTTACATATATTTCCTTTTTCATGGTGTGAGGGTTATTTTTAGCAGATAATGCTTTTCTCCAGCCAAAATGTTAGTTACCATCATTTTCATTTTTATTTCATAAATCAATAGAACTAGTGAAAATAAAGAACTTTTATAAAATCTTATAAGAAAAATGGGTATCTTTTAATTCCTGGAATCAACTTTCTATCTCAACTCATGGATAAAATATGTAATACAGATTTTCACATTACTGAGATAGGAGGTGACATTTGGCGCTTTTACAATTCTATAGAGAAGGGAGAAAGAGGAGGAGGAGGACATATGAGCTGGCGATGGACACAGACATTCTACTGCAAGTTCCATACAACTTTATGAGCACTAATTGTCAAATACTATCTCAATAATTGAAACATCTGTATTCACTGAAGACAGATTTTAAGAATGAATTGGGAATTTTGTGAAAGCATGATCAGTCCAGGAGGAGAAAAAAGCAGATTTCTCTAATAGGATATAACAATATTTTTTAATTTTCATGTGTACTACTGAGTAATGAATATAATGTAACTTATGGTTACTTTTCAATTAAAATGTTAGTATGAATATATAACCGTAATCAAGCATTACAATTTCACTGGCCAAATGTATTAAAATTATTTTAGGATGAGCAATGAATATAATGCACAAAGTGGAAATCATTTAGTTGTCTGATTATGGATTTTAGAGTACTATGTTATGGACAGAAAAATGATACCAAACTGCAGGGCTCAGCTGTGAGGTCTGATTAATAATGCTATCTAAAATTGCTCACATTTATCTATTTCGTAACTTTAAGAGCTGCTTCTCTGCATGACCCTGTAAAATTGCTAAGCTAATCAATACTTGGAACAGGTTTGGATCTTATAATCAGAAATCAGTAAGGGTATCCGAAGTAAAGTGTAAAGCATTAATGAGAGGTGTGCACATTAATCTATACTTGTCACGTCTATACACACTATTAAAAGCTCCCAGAGGAAGCCCACACGAAACGCGCGTTGGGGCTGCACTTCGAGGTCACCACAGTGGAGATTATGGGTAAGAGTTCTAGTTGGCACTGTCAGCAATGGGTAGCGCTTCTTAAAGTGATATACACCTAATATTTATACCTGCTTGATTTTGCCTGGTTAGATTGTCACACCGCTCTCTTTCTTATACCTTTTCTTTTTTTCATTACGGCTTTTTACATTTTTCTTAAAATTTTGATTGCATTTTATATTTTATGACTGCAATGGATTTATATTTATGAGCAATATGATTCTATCTGCCAGTATGCGGGACATTTTCCATTTAATTGCCCTGCTGTTCATGTGTCCATTGTTGCCTTTCCATCCACTTATCGTTGTGGGGGACCTTGATGCTACACCTGTGAGATCATTTATTCCACTTTTGTCTGTGTTTACTTTTTATGGTTATTTTGTCTTGCTTAATGAGATCTTTGGATAAATTATGATTATGATTTTATGAGGACTTTTTGTGCTCTTTTTTACTCTTTTGTATTGAATGTCTTTTTGAGAGTGTCCTATGCTATGTTAGCACCTCTACCACTTAGGCTAAGAGGGATACTGAATAAGGAGATGTGTTTTGTTCTGAAGGTGTTGTGTCTGTTTACTATTAAAAGTGCTGATTATGCTGCAGGTTAGGAAGTCATCTCTTATTATTTAAACATTAATCAGAATGGATTACTCTTCATCTGGCTCTCTGCATTCTATTGTCTTCAACTCTGCATCAACTATATAGTGGGAGCAACTTCTGTGTTTTTTTTATTGTGGGAGGGGTTGGAGTGGAAAGTTTTTCTTGAAAATGTTGTTCCATTTGACGGCTACTTCCAGGACCAGACCAAAATTCAGCCTTGGCATTTACAAGCACACATGCTAAATTCTGTAATTATACTTTTCTAGACAGGGAAATTACAGGTAAGTAGCACAGTAAAAATAAAGTGTAATGCTGACCTGTATAGCGAGCCTTGGCCCAACCGACAATAGCCAGAATGGGCAGATGGCCAGTCCGACCTTCAAAATGTCTATATGTATAGTAGAGGGGTTTGCCCTGTTCATGACTCAACATGTCATCATGATATACCGTGCCACCATAGTTGGCAGAAAAAATGATAGTTTATTAGCTGTCAGATAACGGGGTAGGTGTCAACATCAGTAAATACCTGAAACTGACATGGGTGTGTGCAATGTGACTTTGAAAAACTATGCCTCAATGCTGATAGGTGGGATATATAGATCAGGATTAAGGTGTGTGGTTTGGTGCTCCATGCTGTTGATGCTCATGTGCTATCTGGAAGACTTGCGATCTACTCATATAATTGGTAGGTCTTGGCTTTTGCCGCGCTTAGTAACCTGATGTTTACCCTGGTTACCAGCATAAAAGTAAAAAAAAAAAACACTACATATTTACCTACCGCTGTCTGTCCCCGGTGCTCAGCTTCTCTGCACTCCTCCTGCACTGGCTGTGAGCGTCGGTCAGCCGGAAAGCAGAGCGGTGACGTCACCGCTCTGCTTTCCGGCCGCTGTGCTCACAGTCAGTGCAGGAGGAGTGCAGAGAAGCAGAGCGCCGGGGACAGACAGCGGTAGGTAAGTATGTAGTGTTTGTTTTTTTTACTTTTACGCTGGTAACAAGGGTAAACATCGGGTTACTAAGCGCGGTCCTGCACTTAGTAACCCGATGTTTACCCTGGTTACCAGTGAAGACATCGCTGGATCGGTGTCACACACGCCCGGGGCCCTCAAGATCGTTGGTCGCTGGAGAGCTGTCTGTGTGACAGCTCTCCAGCGACCAAACAGCGACGCTGCAGCGATTGACATCGTTGTCGGTATCGCTGCAGCGTCGCTGAGTGTGAAGGTACCTTTAGATAGTCTATTTGTGCAAATGAACCTCTTTCATAGCTCTGTACTAATTGTCATTGAAGTGAAATAGGCAGATGTTTCAGAGGGTGGTCCTGCATTACAGTAGGTTTAGTATAGTAGAGGTTGGATGAAAATAGAGCTCTGAAGAAAATAGCTGAGTGTAGTTACTCTCCTCCTGTTTGATAACCCCTTAACCCCCGGAGGTATTTTTGTTTTGTGTTTTCCTTTTACGCTCCCCTTCTTCCCAGAGCCATAACTTTTTTATTTTTCCATCAATATGGCCATATGAGTGCTTCTTTTTTGCAGGACAAGTTGCACTTTTGAACTATACCATTGGTTTTACCATGTCTTATACTAGGAAACAGGAAAAAAATATCACAAGCGGTGAAATTGCAAAAAACGTGCAATCCCACACTTGTTTTTTGTTTGGCATTTTTACTAGGTTCACTAAATGCTAAAACTGGCCTTCTATTATGATTCTCCAGGTCATTACGAGTTCATAGACACCAATCATGTCTAGGTTCTTTTTTATCTAAGTGGTAAAAAAAAAAATACAAATCTTTGTTGAAAAAAAAGTGCCATTTTCCGATATCCATAGCGTCTCCATTTTTCATGATATCAGGTTGGGTGAGGGGATATTTTTTGCATGCCGAGCTGGCATTTTTAATGACACCATTTTGGTGCAGATATGATCTTTTGATCGCCGGTTATTGCATTTTAATGCACCAAAAACGTAATTCTGTAATTTTTACTTTTTTTCTCACTACGCCGTTTAGTGGTCAGGTTAATCCTTTTTTTTTTTTTGATAGCTCAGATGACTCTAAATGTGCCGATACCAAATATGTGTATGTTTCATTTTTTTAAGATCAGATCACCTATATGTATTACTGATTTACTCACTTGCTATGAGCAAGCCAGCAGTGACAACGATAGAGGTCTCCAGGAGACCTCTGGTTTCATGCCAACCCACCAGTGACCCACAATCACGTGACGGGGTCACCGGTGGGTGGATATCCGGCGCGATTGCCGGAAACGCTTGTTAAATGCCTCTGTCAGTGTTTAACAGTGGCATTTAACAGGTTAATCACCATGAGTGGATTGCGATTCCACTTGCCGTTGTGTCGGGCGCATGTCAGCTGTTCAAAACAGTGCCGGAGCCCACATCAAAGGGAGGGAGTCCAACATCGGTGTACTATTACACCTGATGTCGGAAAGGGGTTAATAAGGTGTTCATATTATGTCAACATTCATTTGTGGTTTCAGTGAAGCGGATAGCAACTTTCCAAAGTTATAATTGTTGCATGGTGGTGAGAAAACACTAAAAATAACCTGTCAGCAGAGTTTTGCTAAGTAAAGTTATGGCCTTAGTGGCGCTGTAATTCTGATTACATTAAGTACTGATTAAATTGATACCTATTGTGAAGAAATCCATTTTGTAGGTGTTCTTTAATCAGCGTTTGAAGTTTTCTTGCAATGATAGGGTCTCTTCTTCCTGATCGGGTCCCTCCTTCTGCCTCTTGTGTTTGAGTGACAGTGCACTGATCCACCAGTAACCTGCCTCTTATTTCAAATATTGCATAGTGGTCTCCAATAAAACAGAAGGTCTCCAAGAAAATGTCACCATCGGTGGTGCATGCGGAGTTGCCTCTAAAAGTTTTTGCTACAGAAAGAGAGAAATGGCTTTCAAGCAGGAATTGATGGAAACAAAGAATGCCAGATGTACCACATTGACTAGGTTCATTGGGTTTTTGTCAGGATGTCTGTCATTTTATTTGCCAAAATGGAGCAGCATGCTGGGCTTTCTCTTTCACTTCCAATCTTATTGACATACCTGACACAAAGTCTCCTAAATGGGGCTCAATGCATTCTTGGACACAAGTGGATTCGAAAGGAGTAGTATTCTAGTATAGTTCAGTTCTTTAGAGTACAGTATACTGTGCAATTTATTGAGTCTGCCCTTATAAAGACAGCAATGAAAATATATAAATGGGTTGTTCCTCCATTTGTTTTCGATTGACATAAAAATCTATTGCATAACCTCTTTCTTTGTGGAACTGCAGGATGTGAGTTGTGGTATCCCAACTGCAAAGAAATTCATGACATGTCTTAGCTTCAACAGTGCGCTGTTGAGCTGTCCTCTCTTTCATTTCCACTTGGCTAATTCTCTTCTAAGGCTTTTGTATAGATTGTTACCCTGTCATTTTCTAGCAACTCCTGCTTCTTTCATTCTGTTCTGTGCTCTCAGTGGTGCTGTATGATAGAAAAAAACATCGAACAAAAGTTGAAAATAAGGCTAGGTACAAAAGAAAATGAATGACTGAACATAAATGAACAAGTAAAAAAAAAGAATGTTGTCTAGTAAATAGCAAAATAGAGAATTACACATTGAAATGCTAGCTATACAAAGACTATAATGTGATATAATAAATGTAGCACAAATAAAAAAATATTAAACATTATAAACCTCTTTACTAAAAACATATGCAACATATTCATTGCACATTACTACTGAAAACATACACTGCCAAAATTGTTGAAAGGGTGGTTAGAAAATGAATGACAAAGGTTGGCTCTTAGTCATTATCTTGCATGAAGTAGCATTGCTTAGTTATAGTAAAGGTAATGTTTAACAATTATCTTTTATGTCAAAATCAAAGCAATTTCCCTTTATTTTCAAATATGTGTATTGATTTATGTTATAATAGGAAAGGTAAGGTGAAAATGAGGAAACATATGAGAAAAAACTGGCAAATTAGAGAGGGGGATATATGGGGAAATAGTACAGAAAGTAGTATACAGTTGTGGCCACAAGAATTGACACCCCTGCAATTCTGTCAGATAATACTCAGTTTCTTCCTGAAAATGATTGCAATCACAAATTCTTTGGTATTATTATCTTCATTTAATTTGTCTCAAATGAAAAAACACAAAAGAGAATGAAGCAAAAAGCAAAACATTGATCATTTCACACAAAACTCCAAAAATGGGCCAGACAAAAGTATTGGCACCCTCAGCCTAATACTTGGTTGCACAACCTTTAGCCAAAATAACTGCGACCAACCGCTTCTGGTAACCATCAATGAGTTTCTTACAATGCTCTGCTGGAATTTTAGACCATTCTTCTTTGGCAAACTGCTCCAGGTCCCTGATATTTGAAGGGTGCCTTCTCCAAACTGCCATTTTTAGATCTCTCCACAGTTGTTCTATGGGATTCAGGTCTGGACTCATTGCTGGCCACCTTTGAAGTCTCCAGTGCTTTTCCTCAAACCATTTTGTAGTGCTTTTTGAAGTGTGTTTTGGGTCATTGTCTTGCTGGAAGACCCTTGACCTCTGAGGGAGACCTAGCTTTCTCACACTGGGCCCTACATTATGCTGCAAAATTTGTTGGTAGTCTTCAGACTTCATAATACCATGCACACGGTCAAGCAGTCCAGTGCCAGAGGCAGCAAAGCAACCCCAAAACATCAGGGAACCTCCGCCATGTTTGACTGTAGGGACCGTGTTCTTTTCTTTGAATGCCTCTTTTTTTCTCCTGTAATCTCTATGTTGATGTATTTGCCCAAAAAGCTCTACTTTTGCCTCATCTGACCAGAGAACATTCTTCCAAAACGTTTTAGGCTTTTTCAGGTAAGTTTTGGCACACTCCAGCCTGGCTTTTTTATGTCTTGGGGTAAGAAGTGGGGTCTTCCTGGGTCTCTTACCATACAGTCCCTTTTCATTCAGACACCGACGGATAGTACGGGTTGACACTGTTGTACCCTCGGACTGCAGGGCAGCTTGAACTTGTTTGGATGTTAGTCGAGGTTCTTTATCCACTATCCGCACAATCTTGCATTGAAATCTCTGTCATATTTTCTTTTCTGTCCACATCTAGGGAGGTTAGCCACAGTGCCATGGGCTTTAAACTTCTTGATGACACTGGGCACGGTAGACACAGAAACATTTAGGTCTTTGGAGAAGGACTTGCAGCCTTGAGATTGCTCATGCTTCCTCACAATTTGGTTTCTCAAGTCCTCAGACAGTTCTTTGGTCCTCTTTCTTTTCGCCATGCTCAATGTGGTACACACAAGGAAACAGGACAGAGGTTGAGTCAACTTTAATCCATGTCAACTGGCTGCAAGTGTGATTTAGTTATTGCCAACACCTGTTAGGTGCCACAGGTAAGTTACAGGTGCTGTTAATTACACAAATTAGAGAAGCATCACATGATTTTTTCGAACAGTGCCAATACTTTTGCCCACCCCCTTTTTTATGTTTGGTGTGGAATTATATCCAATTTGGCTTTAGGACAATTCTTTTTGTGTTTTTTCATTTAAGACAAATTAAATGAAGATAATAATAACAAAGAATTTGTGATTGCAATCATTTTCAGGAAGAAACTGATTATTATCTGACAGAATTGCAGGGGTGTCAATACTTTTGGCCACAACTGTACATAACAATACTACTCCCACTAGTGGAATGGTAGTGACGGCTTACCTATATATGATGAAAGATGTGGCGTGCGGTGTACTGCTGGAGAATTTCATCATATATAGGTAAGCCGTCAGCTATCGGTCTTTTTTAGGTGTTAGCTGTACCCACCGTTGTGCGGGTAGCCTGCTGTAGTCTAGTTCTATGATCTTTTCACTACCATTCCACTAGTGGGAGTAGTATTGTTATTTTTAGGGACATTCATCTCTGGGGTTATTACATTGTATTTGTCCTGTATTGTTTCTTTGCCTGTCCTCAAGCGCGGTTTCTATTTTTATCCTATTGAGCTTTGTGTACATGGGTGGGCACTACCCTGTTTCATTCCAGCAGCTGAGGAGGTCTGACCTTCAGGGTGAGCGCCAGTGTTATCTTAGTATTTGTACATAAATTGAATCAATCAGCATAAGAAACATTTTTTAAACAATCTGATTATATAATTACCATTAAACCAGTTTAATAAGTTTTAATCAATGGACTAATTTATACTTAATAGTAAACTTATTAATCCATGAATTCCACCTTAACAAATATCTCTTAGTTTGTGTATACTTTATTGCAAAATTGTATTGCAATTTTTCTTTGTGCTGAATTAGGAAGAAAATCTTTAAAAGACAAAGCAGTCTCAACATCTATAGATAATTGAGAGATAATTATTGTAAAGCATAGGTTTCATTATTTTGTATCTTCTTTTAATTTGATTTTTTATTTTAGTTTTCAATATTTAGTGTATTCTATGTTACATACATTTTCCAGTACTGAGATTCATGCAAATATATTTGCCGCAAATCAAATAATATGGTATTTGGCAAGACGATAAATTTGAATTTCAAAAGATCTGTTTATCTCTAGACCCATTGTCTTGTTGATCAGACATTTAATAACACAGGACACTGAAGTAAGAAGTTGTCTTATAATGTTGCAACTATGTGATCTGTTTGCAGACTAATGTCACACAGTGCCTTCATTATAGGAAAATGTGATGTTAGCATCGAAAAAACAATAATACATACAGTATTAGGTATGGATTCTTCTAAATGCAAATGAAATATATGATGTATAATACTATTAGAGAAATTAAAATATGAATCCTCATTTTTACCCTAAAACCCCAAAAAGAAATATTACCATAGTCAAGTATTGATGTAACCCTTTCGAACACCCAGGAATGTTTAATTATATATTTTTTTTGTTTTTCTATTGTCATAACACTTGGTGTATCCAAGAGTAAGGTTTGTCCTAAGGAAAGGTAGTTGTTCTGCTACAGTAATTTTTTCTTGAAGGTTAACAAATCAAGGTGTGCCATACAAACTGAGCAAAGATGATGCTTGAAAATATGGATTGAAGTCACAAAGCTACAATCTTTGACATTCTTCTCATCCTCAGACTCAAACCTCCAGCTTGACCTCTACTCAGTGGACCACACTGAATATTTTAGTACAAAATCCAAATGACACCAGAACAGCGTATTTTCTCTCATCAGAGAGAATAAGATTTGTTTGAGTGTGATCCAATAAGAATGTCTAAGTGTCCTAGGTACAAGAGATTGGTTAAAACTTTAATTATTCATTCCATCAAATTAAAAGACCCTTGTTGTCAACCCCCAGGATTCATGACATTTGCCTTGACAACTGAGGAACAAGCAAGATGTACAGTGGGGCAAAAAAGTATTTAGTCAGTCAGCAATAGTGCAAGTTCCACCACTTAAAAAGATGAGAGGCGTCTGTAATTTACATCATAGGTAGACCTCAACTATGGGAGACAAACTGAGAAAAAAAAATCCAGAAAATCACATTGTCTGTTTTTTTTATCATTTTATTTGCATATTATGGTGGAAAATAAGTATTTGGTCAGAAACAAAATTTCATCTCAATACTTTGTAATATATCCTTTGTTGGCAATGACAGAGGTCAAACGTTTTCTGTAAGTCTTCACAAGGTTGCTACACACTGTTGTTGGTATGTTGGCCCATTCCTCCATGCAGATCTCCTCTAGAGCAGTGATGTTTTTGACTTTTCGCTTGGCAACACGGATTTTCAACTCCCTCCAAAGGTTTTCTATAGGGTTGAGATCTGGAGACTGGCTAGGCCACTCCAGAACCTTGAAATGCTTCTTACGAAGCCACTCCTTCGTTGCCCTGGCGGTGTGCTTTGGATCATTGTCATGTTGAAAGACCCAGCCACGTTTCATCTTCAATGCCCTTGCTGATGGAAGGAGGTTTGCACTCAAAATCTCACGATACATGGCCCCATTCATTCTTTCATGTACCTGGATCAGTCGTCCTGGCCCCTTTGCAGAGAAACAGCCCCAAAGCATGATGTTTCCACCACCATGCTTTACAGTAGGTATGGTGTTTGATGGATGCAACTCAGTATTCTTTTTCCTCCAAACACGACAAGTTGTGTTTCTACCAAACAGTTCCAGTTTGGTTTCATCAGACCATAGGACATTCTCCCCAAACTCCTCTGGATCATCCAAATGCTCTCTAGCAAACTTCAGACGGGCCCGGACATGTACTGGCTTAAGCAGTGGGACACGTCTGGCACTGCAGGATCTGAGTCCATGGTGGCGTAGTGTGTTACTTATGGTAGGCCTTGTTACATTGGTCCCAGCTCTCTGCAGTTCATTCACTAGGTCCCCCGCGTGGTTCTGGGATTTTTGCTCACCGTTCTTGTGATCATTCTGACCCCACGGGGTGGGATTTTGCATGGAGCCCCAGATCGAGGGAGATTATCAGTGGTCTTGTATGTCTTCCATTTTCTAATTATTGCTCCCACTGTTGATTTTTTCACTCCAAGCTGGTTGGCTATTGCAGATTCAGTCTTCCCAGCCTGGTGCAGAGCTACAATTTTGTTTCTGGTGTCCTTTGACAGCTCTTTGGTCTTCACCATAGTGGAGTTTGGAGTCAGACTGTTTGAGGGTGTGCACAGGTGTCTTTTTATACTGATAACAAGTTTAAACAGGTGCCATTACTACAGGTAATGAGTGGAGGAAAGAGGAGACTCTTAAAGAAGAAGTTACAGGTCTGTGAGAGCCAGAAATCTTGATTGTTTGTTTCCGACCAAATACTTATTTTCCACCATAATATGCAAATAAAATGATAAAAAAACAGACAATGTGATTTTCTGGATTTTTTTTTCTCAGTTTGTCTCCCATAGTTGAGGTCTACCTATGATGTAAATTACAGACGCCTCTCATCTTTTTAAGTGGTGGAACTTGCACTATTGCTGACTGACTAAATAATTTTTTGCCCCACTGTAGCTAGAGGTGGAACTTGTAGACCACAGTGTTAAAATAGCTGCCATGTGTGCTGGACTGATTGTCTGGAACTATAGCTTTTTATTATTGTCTTGCTTTACAAAAACTGCATGGCCAAAATATCACAATAATGGCTTTCCTGCTATTTTTGTCATTTAATCTGATGAAGTGAGTATAAAGATAAAGTTTTAACCTATCTCTTGTGCGTTGGACTTTTAGACGTTGCTTCTCTGGCTAGGTGGAAGGTCGAGCCAAGTTTACACAAGTTTTCCTTGAAGTGCATGGGTATTTTCTCAGAAATCCATTAAGATCCTCAGCAGAGATACACAAAAACAGAGGAATGTTTTAGCGTTTCAAGAACAGAAGCTAAAAATGTATTTACAGACAAAATCTTGATATAAATAATAGGTAATCTTTTGATGACACATTCTCTTTGACAATGAATTACAGACAAAATTGCAATCATCAATCCTCTACAAATAATTCCCTCTTTTAATGTCTATTTCCTGGATACATGAAACATCAGCATTATGCACACGTGCGGTCTGTTGCAATATTGCAAACATGTTTTTAATTTTACTGTTATCATCTAATAAATAGCAACAACTACTTTTTTTTTAAAATAACAGGGAATACTCTCTTCATATTGTATTGTGTTGCATCAGGATCATAACTATTCTCAGGTTTTATTGGTCAATAAACTTCGGCACTCAAAGAATATGATCCGTGTGGGATAATTTAATCAGAAAGACCCCAAAATGGAATAAAGTTCATCCAAAAGAAAAACAGATAATATTCATTCGAAGTTTCAGCCTTGCAAGGCCTTTTTTTTAAAGAAATATCTATGTACATAATAGACACAGAAATTTGACACTCATTAACATAATAGATCATATGGATAAATAAAAATTATAAACATAAACACTATAGTTATGCTTTTAGTGTCTCGAACCTAAAAAATCTACTATATAAAGCTGAATGTGTGTGTATGTGTGTGTGTGTGTGTGTGTGTGTGTGTGTGTGTGTGTGTGTATGTATGTGTGTATGTCCGGGATTGGAATCTGTACCGTCGCAGCTACAGCCACAAAATTTTGCACAGTCACACGTCTGGACCCCGAGAGCGTCATAGGCTATATTGTGAGGTGAAATTTTAACCCCGCGCGTTCCAATTCACCAAACAATTTTGCCCCTATCTACATAATGGGGAAAAAAGTGAAAGGAAAAGTGTTGGAAGCGTCGCAGCTACAGCAACAAAATTTTGCACAGTCACACGTCTGGACCCTGAGAGCATCATAGGCTACGCTGTGAGGTGAAATATTAACCCCGCGCTTTCCAATTCACCAAACAATTTTGCCCCTATCTACATAATGGGGAAAAAAGTGAAAGGAAAAGTGTTGGAAGCGTCGCAGCTACAGCAACAAAATTTTGTACAGTCACACGTCTGGACCCCGAGAGCGTCATAGGCTATGTTGTGAGGTGAAATTTTAACCCCGCGCTTTCCAATTCACCAAACAATTTTGCCCCTATCTACATAATGGGAAAAAATGAAAGGAAAAGTGTTGGAGGCAAATTGACAGCTGCCAGATGTGAATAAGGGGGACTTAAAGAATGAGAGCGATGGTGCCAAAGAGTATATACCGTACAGTTGCTAAGGTGGGGCCTCGACATGGGATACTCACCACACACGGGGATATGAACACACACAAAATGCGCCACACACTACCACGTGCTTGAACACATATTACCCTCAGCACACATTTCACCACAAATACACTAACCTCGCCACATAAAAGTCAAAACACAAAAGTCGCCACTCAAAACTCGCCACGCGCAGAACTCGCCACATGCAAAAACTAGGCTCTTGCCAAACTCGCCACAAGTGCA
The DNA here is from genome assembly GCF_032444005.1 of Ranitomeya imitator. Classification (NCBI taxonomy): domain Eukaryota; kingdom Metazoa; phylum Chordata; class Amphibia; order Anura; family Dendrobatidae; genus Ranitomeya; species Ranitomeya imitator. Next base: position 276,807,320 of record NC_091282.1, read on the forward strand.
AAATTCTCCTCATGAAAAACTCGCCACATGCAAAACTTGCACACGCGGAAAAATTGCCACATGCACAAAAGTTGCAACACATGCAAAAGTTGCCTCACAAAAAACTTGCACATACTCAAAAGGCACCACACATAATACTCGCAACGCGCAAAACTCGCCATGCGCAAAACTTGCTGCACACAACTTGCTACACTAACCTGTCACATGGAACTCGACACACAAAAACTTGCTACACGCATGTTGCTACACAAAACTCATCTCACAAAAGTCGCTACATGCATGTCACCACACGCAACTCAACACACACAACTTGACAAACGAAACTCGCCCTAAAACACACACAAGTCTGGTATTATCCTTCAAAAATAAAAATCTGATTAATAAGAAGAAACTACAACAATTGCACCATATAGGAAATACGGCAGCTGTCAGTCACATGACCTGTCTATTATGTGTATGTGTGAGCTAATATATACTGCCAGGGGGAGGGCTTCCTGTTGGCTGGGGATTTATCAGGCTGTCAATTTAGCTTACAAATACTGAGGTAAAAATACTGAGCAAATAACGTGTGAACGAGGTCTAATACAGGAGGAGATGACACACAGGTATATACTATATACAGGGGAGATGACACACAGATATATACTATATACAGGAGAGATGACACACAGGTATATACTATATAGAGGAGGAGATGACATATAGGTACATATATATACAGGAGGAGATGACATACAGGTATATACTATATACAGGGGGAGATGACATACAGGTATATGCTATATATAGAAGATGACATGCAGGTATATACTATATGCAGGAGGAGATGACACTCAGATATATACTATATACAGGGGAGATGACACACAGGTATATACTATATACAGGAGGAGATGCCATACAGGTATATGCTATATATAGAAGATGACATGCAGGTATATACTATATGCAGGAGGAGATGACACTCAGATATTTACTATATACAGGGGAGATGACACACAGGTATATACTATATACAGGAGGAGATGACATACAGGTATATACTATATATAGAAGGAGATGACATTCAGGTATATACTATATATAGGGGAGATGACACACAGCAGGTATATACTATATACAGGGGAGATGACATACAGGTATATACTATATACAGGAGATGACATACAGATGTATACTATATATAAGGGAGATGACAAACATGTATATACTGAGGTGATGAGGTGAAAATGAGAGGTGTGAGATGAAAATGAAAAGGTGTGAGTGCAAAATGAGAGGAGTGAGGAAAAATAGTGGAGTGATCAGAAAATGACAGATGTGAGGTTGAAATGACAAGTGTTAGGGGGGAATGAGAGGAGTGAGGGAGAAAATGAGAGGTGTGAGGGAGAAAATGAGAGATGTGAGGGGGAAAATGAGAGGCGTGATGGGAAAATAAGAGAAGTGAGGAGCTATAACTAACCACAGATATTTACTATGCCCAGGCAACGCCGGGCTCTTCAGCTAGTAAATAATAAAGATGCATATCTACGTAGGTCGATACATAGGGTAATTCTCAAATTCAATCAGAGGGCTCCAAGTTGGAGGCACACACTGTTAGGACTGGCGGAACGCACCAAGAAAGATGCGTTCGCAGTCCGGGGTCCACCGTGCAGGAGAAACCCTGCTGCTAGTAAATAGCAGACTATATGGCGGTACACTATAGTATATACACGTGGGTTCAACCTCACCCAGCGTGAAGGGAGCAATCCTGCTGCGTCACAGGATCGCGGCACCGCACCTAAAGCGCGAGCGAGCAGTCAGCGTACTTAACCCCAACTGGGATTGAAGTCCGATTAGACCCTCGCTGGCACTACACCACAACTGGGTGTGTAAGGAAACTAAGAATAAATATATAAATGCACAGGAGTGCGAGCAATGCCGCACTGACGGACGCCACCAACCACACTGGCTTGGGTATGGAAAGCGCAAGGCAAGCGCACGGCGCCGTACAGGCGGACACAGCAAGAGGACGCTGCAATGTGTGTTTCGTGCTGTTGGACAAGTCGGGCGCTAGATAGCAAACATACACCTTCCGCGAACAGACATTCAATAGGGAGGGTATTTTAAAGAGCGACTTTCACTCACAACACACACACATATTTACAAGACAATACTAGCGCATGGCCGTGCGGTCATGCGCAGTTTATATAGTTGCAGCACAGGAAGTGGCCACAGGACTTTTGCCCTTCCAAGACCTGTCAAGAGGACCAATGGAATGTGCCGCAGAGCCTGAGCACATGACCCTCGATCTCCAACGGGAGATCTTACCCTGGGCATGCTCAGTATGCGCAGACAAGGACTTAGTCCCAGAGAAGTCCGCTCGCTGCTGACCAGTACTGGCTTTAATGGCAGAGACTGGAGAAACAGCAGTAACTCTCAGAACAGAGTGAGAATGAGCAAGACGCTGGGACCGACGTCTTTGCTGAGCAGACTCCACTGCGGCTGGACAAGAATGGGAGACCGCAGCGGAGATGGCTCGAGATTCCCCCTGTGCAGAAGCGGGAACTCGACCCCTAACATTACCCCCCCTCCTAGGGCCCCCCCTCCTTGGGCCTCGCTACGTTCGAAGGCAGCAATGAGCTGCGGAGCCCGGATGTGCTCAGCAGGCTCCCAGGATCTATCCTCAGGACCGTAACCCCTCCAGTCCACCAAATAAAATTTTTTGCCACGAACCACCTTGAACCCCAAGATAGCGTTCACCTCGTAATCGTCCGTAGACGAACCCGACGTCCCAGTAGAAGACTCAGAAAACCGGGACATGTAGACGGGCTTAAGGAGGGACACATGAAAGGTGTCGGTGATACCAAGGCGTGGAGGAAGGGCCAGGCGGTAAACCACAGGATTAACCTGTTCGAGGACCTTAAAAGGACCTAAGTAGCGAGGTGCAAACTTGGTAGACTCAACTCGCAGCCTGATGTTACGGGCGGAGAGCCACACCAAATCGCCAGGAGCAAAGGTTGGAGCGGGGCGCCGATGTGCGTCGGCGGAGGACCTCATTCTCTCCTTGGAAGCCCGAATGGCATCCTGAGTGCGATCCCAAATGTCCCGTGCCTCCACAGCCCAGTCTGCCACCCTGGAATCGGCGGAAGACACGGGCATGGGCACAGGTACCCGCGGATGCTGACCATAGTTAAGGAGGAATGGGGTCTGTCCAGTGGAGTCAGCTACAGCATTGTTAAGAGCAAACTCCGCCCACGGTAGCAAAGATGCCCAGTCATCTTGCTTAGCAGAGACAAAATGTCGCAGATATGTGACTAAGGTCTGGTTGGCTCTCTCCACCAACCCATTCGTCTCGGGATGATATGCCGAAGAGAGATTTAACTCAATAGTGAGAAGATGACAAAGCTCTCTCCAGAACCGAGACGCAAACTGGGGACCCCGATCACTGACAATTTTGTCTGGCATACCGTGAAGACGGAAGATGTGTTTAATAAACAACGCTGCCAAGGCCCGTGCAGAAGGTAGCCGAGGAAGCGGCACCAAATGCACCATTTTAGAAAAATGGTCGGTGATTACCCAAATAATGGTACAGCCACGAGACTTGGGCAGACCCACCACAAAGTCCATCCCGACCATCTCCCAGGGCCTGTCTGCCACCGGCAGAGGGTATAACAACCCAGCTGGCCGTTGACGGAGAGACTTATTCTTGGCACAAGAGACACATGCCCGAACGTAGTCTCCGACGTCACGAACCATATGTGGCCACCAGTACATTCTCGCCAGCAACTCTGATGTCCTCTTTGCCCCAAAGTGTCCACCCACTCTGGACGAATGAGCCCAGGAGAGAACCTCCGGTCGCAAATTGATGGGAACAAAAGTCTTGCCCGGAGGCACAGACTCAAGCGAAACCGGAGCTACGGTTCTCAGACTCTCCGAAGGGACAATGAGCCGAGGCTCGTCCTCCTCCTCCTCAGTTGACACAAGGGAGCGAGAGAGAGCGTCAGCACGAATGTTCTTCTCTCCGGCGAGATAATGTAGAGTAAAGTGGAACCGGGAGAAAAACAAGGACCATCTGGCCTGACGAGAATTCAGCCGCTGGGCTGTCTGCAAATAGACCAAATTCTTGTGGTCCGTGAAGACTTGGAATGGGAACCGAGCACCCTCCAAGAGGTGTCTCCACTCCGAAAAGGCCAACTTCATTGCCAGCAACTCCCTATCCCCGATGGAGTAATTTCTCTCCGCTGGTGTGAAGGTCTTTGAGAAGAAGAAGCATGGGTGCTTCCGACCTTGAGCATCCTTTTGATAGAGGACTGCTCCAGCACCAACGGATGAGGCATCCACCTCCATAAGGAATGGCTTATCTACATCGGGACGATGTAAGATGGGAGCGCTAGCAAAATGGGACTTTATAGAAGCGAAGGCCTTGGAGACCCCTTCGGACCACAATTTGGGATTTGCTCCCTTCTTGGTGAGGGATACCAAGGGAGCTACCAAAGTTGAGAAGTGGGGGATGAACTGGCGATAGTAATTTATGAACCCCATAAAGCGCTGCACCGCTTTAAGAGAATGGGGTTCCTGCCAGTCCATCACTGCCTGTAGTTTGGCAGGATCCATAGCCAATCCCTGGGCCGAGATGATATAGCCCAGGAAAGGTAAGGACTCCTGCTCAAACACACACTTCTCCAACTTTGCATATAAGGAATTCGCCCGTAGGAGTTCGAAGACTCTGCCAACATCTCTCCGGTGGGAGTCAATATCTGGAGAGAAGATGAGAATATCATCCAGATAGACTACAACCGAGGTGGAAAGCATATCCCGGAAGATATCGTTGACAAAGTCCTGAAAAACGGCTGGGGCATTACAGAGCCCGAAGGGCATCACCAGGTACTCATAGTGCCCATCCCTGGTATTGAAAGCCGTTTTCCATTCGTCCCCCTCACGGATACGAATCAGATTATAGGCACCCCGCAGATCTAATTTGGTGAATATCTTAGCTCCCCTTAGCCTGTCAAAGAGCTCCGATATCAGGGGCAACGGGTATTTATTTTTAATGGTGATAGCATTGAGACCCCTGTAATCGATGCAAGGACGTAACTCCCCGTTCTTCTTCTGTACGAAGAAGAATCCCGCCCCTGCCGGAGACACCGACTTCCTTATAAACCCTCTTGCCAAATTCTCCTGAATGTATTGAGACATAGCCTCCGTCTCTGGGAGGGAGAGGGGATATACTCTTCCCCGAGGAGGTTCAGCTCCAGGCAAGAGGTCTATAGGACAGTCGTAGGGGCGATGAGGCGGTAGGGTCTCAGCAGCCTTCTTAGAGAATACATCTGCATAGCACCAATAGCACCTAGGAAGAGATGAAAGGTCTGCGGGTACCTCAGTAGTAGAAACCTGTAGACACTCACTCACACACCTGCCCATACAAGACTTACTCCAACCCAATATTCTCCCTGAGGACCACTCAATATGTGGAGAGTGGAAACGGAGCCAGGGTATTCCCAGCAAAATCTCATCCATTCCCTCGGGAAGAACAAGAAGGGAAATAATCTCCTGGTGGGACGGGGACATGGACAGCGTGAACGGAACTGTCTGGTGTGTGATCTGCAGTGGAAGTGTCGCCCCATTCACAACTCTAACTGTAACTGGTTTGGCGAGCGTGACTAGTGGTATAGCATGGCGTAGAGCAAAAGCAGAGGACATGAAGTTTCCCTCTGCTCCTGAATCCACACAAAGCTCGACTGTTAGAGTGGAGGAGCCTAACAGGATTGTCCCTTTAAAGGACAGTTTGGAGGAAAATGCTGCTGTGTCTAGTGAACCTCCCCCAATGGTTACTAGACGCGATCGTCTTCCCGACCGCCGCGGACATTTATTGGCGTAATGTCCAAGTTGATGACAGATGTCTGACGCCAAGACAGGAGATTCAAGAGGTCTGGCGAAGGTAGGAGCCAGCCGAAACCTCTGCCTACACTGGGTCCGCTCCAACCTCCGCTCGTGAAAACGGAGGTCGATGCGGGTAGATACTGAGATAAGTTCTTCCAGTGTGGCGGGTATCTCCCTGGTGGCCAAGGCGTCCTTCACATGGTCTGCCAGTCCCCTCCAGAACACCGGAATAAGAACTTTGTCTGGCCACTCTAACTCAGAAGCTAGAGTCCGGAACTGGATGGCAAACTGGCTGACCACGGACGTGCCCTGAATAATAGTCAACAACTGGAGCGCGGTATCGTGGGTAACACGAGGTCCTAAAAAGACCTGCTTCAGAGTGTCCAAGAAGAGAGGAGCACTCTGTACCACACGATCATCTCGCTCCCAAAGTGGCGTTGCCCACTCCAACGCCCTGCCCGACAAGAGAGATAGAATAAATCCCACTCTCGCCCGTTCCGTAGGGAAGCGTGACGCCAGGAGCTCAAGATGTATGGAGCACTGGCTCACGAATCCGCGACATTGTTTACTGTCGCCAGCAAACTTGTCAGGAAGCGGGAGACGGGATAAAGTCGGAGCAGGGGTGGCAGCGGACAAACTGGCTGCGGCTACACTAGCAGCCTGAACAGCTACAGCAGTGACATCCACAGCTGAGGTTGTACGCTCAAGAGCTGCCAACCTTCCCTCCAGCTGCTGGATGTACCTCTGTAAACGCTGGTCGTCCGCCATTTACTAGCCAGACCCTGGCGCTAGTATTCTGTTAGGACTGGCGGAACGCACCAAGAAAGATGCGTTCGCAGTCCGGGGTCCACCGTGCAGGAGAAACCCTGCTGCTAGTAAATAGCAGACTATATGGCGGTACACTATAGTATATACACGTGGGTTCAACCTCACCCAGCGTGAAGGGAGCAATCCTGCTGCGTCACAGGATCGCGGCACCGCACCTAAAGCGCGAGCGAGCAGTCAGCGTACTTAACCCCAACTGGGATTGAAGTCCGATTAGACCCTCGCTGGCACTACACCACAACTGGGTGTGTAAGGAAACTAAGAATAAATATATAAATGCACAGGAGTGCGAGCAATGCCGCACTGACGGACGCCACCAACCACACTGGCTTGGGTATGGAAAGCGCAAGGCAAGCGCACGGCGCCGTACAGGCGGACACAGCAAGAGGACGCTGCAATGTGTGTTTCGTGCTGTTGGACAAGTCGGGCGCTAGATAGCAAACATACACCTTCCGCGAACAGACATTCAATAGGGAGGGTATTTTAAAGAGCGACTTTCACTCACAACACACACACATATTTACAAGACAATACTAGCGCATGGCCGTGCGGTCATGCGCAGTTTATATAGTTGCAGCACAGGAAGTGGCCACAGGACTTTTGCCCTTCCAAGACCTGTCAAGAGGACCAATGGAATGTGCCGCAGAGCCTGAGCACATGACCCTCGATCTCCAACGGGAGATCTTACCCTGGGCATGCTCAGTATGCGCAGACAAGGACTTAGTCCCAGAGAAGTCCGCTCGCTGCTGACCAGTACTGGCTTTAATGGCAGAGACTGGAGAAACAGCAGTAACTCTCAGAACAGAGTGAGAATGAGCAAGACGCTGGGACCGACGTCTTTGCTGAGCAGACTCCACTGCGGCTGGACAAGAATGGGAGACCGCAGCGGAGATGGCTCGAGATTCCCCCTGTGCAGAAGCGGGAACTCGACCCCTAACACACACTGCATGGATGTCAAATCCAAGTATAGGTGAAATATTAGAAAATATAAGCTTGAGTTTGAGAATACTAGAAGAATTCCTAAGCATTGACAAAAAAATACAGTTGACTAACTCATAATGGTGTTAAGGTAAGATCCCTATAAAATGAAGGGCAAATACACCCTCTACCAGAACACATCAGACTCTCACCTACCACCGAAACCTTCAAAAAGAGCCTGAAGACCCACCTCTTCCGACAAGCCTACAACCTGCAGTAACCACCGATCGACCAAACCGCTGCATGACCAGCTCTATCCTTGCCTACTGTATTCTCACCCATCCCTTGTAGATTGTGAGCCTTCGCGGGCAGGGTCCTCTCTCCTCCTGTACCAGTTATGACTTGTATTGTTTAAGATTATTGTACTTGTTTTTATTATGTATACCCCTCCTCACATGTAAAGCGCCATGTAATAAATGGCGCTATAACAATAAATAATAATAATAATAATAAATACATGCAGATCTAATATAGATGGTAAATAATAAAATTAATAAAAGTTAACAAGGAAAATGAGAAAGAAAAAATGAGAACTAAAAATTAAAATAAAAATATCTGACCAAAAAGAGGAAATCATGCAATGAGGAAATCCAAAATGAAAAAATAAAGATGTAGAAAGCAAAATAAAAATGGAAATGGTAAATGCCAAAATGAAAATAAAAAATGAAATAAAAAAAGGAAAAAAAAATAAATGCTTAATAATAAAAAAATAAATTTAAAATTAAAAATGAGAAATAAGTATAAAAAATGGATAAAGACAAGGAAGAAAAGGCAAAAAGGAAACAAATAAAAAGGGTTAAATTACCTGCTATGGGTGTCTCCATAGGATATGTAGGAAGTAAAATATGCAATAATAATAATATAATAATTTTTATTTATATAGCGCCAACATATTCCGCAGCGCTTTACAAATTATAGAGGGGACTTGTACAGACAATAGACATTATAGCATAACAGAAATACAGTTCAAAACAGATACCAGGAGGAATAAGGGCCCTGCTCGCAAGCTTACAAACTATGAGGAAAAGGGGAGACACGAGAGGTGGATGGATGCAATGGAGAGGTTAGAGGAGTGTGTGAAAAGTTTACAGGAATGGTACACCCTTTTTTTGTCTTTTGCCCCTTAACTTTATGAATGTTGAATTCGGTAGCTGAGCTGAACTGTAGTGACCTTAGCACCGTGGGAAAAAGTCAGTGATGAGGTCACTGCAGTTCAACTCACTGTGTTCACAGCAGATTACCATGAGAATTTCTCATCTCGGTGAAGTCACTGAGCTTGAACCTTGAACTGCGGTGACCTCATCACTGACTTTCTCACATGATGCTGAGGTCACCACAGTTCAACCTCATTGACTGGTGTTAACCTTGATTTTGTCACAGCTGGTCAGTGATACTGCACTCGCAGCTCATTTACCAGTGGTTCTCAGGCAGGATGGTCACATCATGGCACCTTCCAGTTTGAAAACTATTTATCCCTTCATACACGGATTACAACATTGAACAGAATAATGGGCAGGTGAGGTATATTGTGGTTTTATTTTTGTTTTATTACAGGGCATCAGGAATTCAGTGGAATTAGGCATATGGTAAATAAAACTGTGTTTGTTACTTTTAAATAAAAATAGAAAAGTGTATTATACTTGCTTTGTCTTTATTTACCATATAACTATATGATCAGTAATGTAGCGGTGTAAGTAATATAGACACCTCTCCATTACTAAACCATGGGCTTGATGTCACCTGACAATGCAAAGGTGACATTAACACCATAAATACTACACAACTTCCCACTGCTACAGGGCAAGTGGAAAGAGCCGGGTAAAGCACCAGAATTGGCGCATCTAATAGATGTGCTTTTTTTGGATGGCTGCTATTTTTAGGCTGGCTTACCAATCTGAGAATACCATCCCCCAGCTATCTGCTTTAGCAAGGCTGGTTGTCAAAAATGGGGAGACCCCATGCTGGTTTTATAATTATTTATTTCAATAATTAAAAAAAACCTTGGAACCAATCTATTCTCCATAACCAACCCTGCTAACGCTGACAGCTGAGGGTTGCAGCCCCCAGCAGTCAGTTTTGCCTGGCTGGTTATAGAAAATCAAGGGGAACCCGTACCAGATTTTTTATTAATTTATAGCACAGGCGGCAGGTGATTAATACTCTCATTAGCCACCACCTGCACACACTTATTTGTGCCAGCAGGTGTAGGCTGATGGGAATAATAGTCTCATCAGATGCTGCCTGGTTTCTTTGTTATCACTTGAATATAACTGTCATCATTCTCCCCTGCTCTGCTGGTGATCAGTGTGAGCAAGGGAGAATGATAAGAGCGGTCTTCAGCACCCGGTGACGAGGAACAGTGTTAATGTACCACTGGTTCTCAGGCTTTGGGATGTGTCACACTGATGACACATCATATTTTGCGGCCCGTACTGTAGGTAAAAAACGGATGTGTCAGCGTGTTTGTCACATGGATACATGGTCCGTGGAAACACACTGACATGTGCACAGGCCCATTCACTTGAATGGGTCTATGTCATGATCCCAATGGCAGGGGATCACAAAAGGACAAGCACAAAAACAAAACAAGCTCTAGGGTGATGGAACCTGAGCTGACCGCGATCCTGAACCTAAACACACAACTAGCAGCAGCCGGGGAACGTGCCTACGATGATTCCTAGACGTCTCGCGCCAGCCAAAGGATTAACTTCCCCTATAAGAAGAAACACAGACCTCACTTGCCTCCAGAGAAACACCCCACAGAAATAGCAGCCCCCCACATGTGCCCTGTCAGGTTTAATAAGTGGAATTTCTTGCCTTATAAATGGGGTTGGGACCATCAGTTGTGTTGTGCAAAAGTCTGGTGGATACACAGCTGATAGTCCTACTGAATAGACTGTTGGAATTTGTACTATGGCAAGAAAAAAAGCAGCTGAGTAAAGAAAAATGAGTGGCCATCATTACTTTCAGAAATGAAGGTCAGTCATTCCGAAAAATTGGGAAAACATTGAAAGTGTCCCCAAGTGCAGTGGCAAGAACCATCAAGCGCTACAAAAAACTGGCTCACATGAGGACTGCCCCAAAAAAGGAAGACCAAGAGTCACCTCTGCTCCTGAGGATAAGTTTATCCGAGTAACCAGCCTCAGAAATCGCAGGTTAACAACACCTCAGATTAGAGACCAGGTCAATGCCACACAGAGTTCTAGCAGCAGACACATCTCTACAAGAACTGTTAAGAGGAGACTTTGTGCAGCAGGCCTTCATGGTAAAATAGCTGCTAGGAAACCACTGGTAAGGACAGGCAACAAGCAGAAGAGACTTGTTTGGGCTAAAGAACACAAGGAATGGACATTAGACCAGTGGAAATCTGTGGTTTGGTCTGATGAGTCCAAATTTGAGATCTTTGGTTCCAACCACCGTGTCTTTGTGCGACGCAGAAAAGGTGAACGGATGGACTCTACATGCCTGATTCCCACCGTGAAGCATGGAAGAGGAGGTGTGATGCTGTGGAGATGCTTTGCTTGTGACACTGTTGGGGATTTATCCAAAATTGAAGGCATACTGAATCAGCATGGCTACCACAGCATCTTCAAGCGGCATGCTATTCCATCCATTTTGCATTTAGTTGGACCGTCATTTATTTTTCAACTGGGCAATGACCCCAAACACACCTCCAGGCTGTGTAAAGGCTATTTGACCAAGAAGGAGAGTGATGGGGTGCTACACCAGATGACCTGGCCTCCACAGTCACCAGACCTGAACCCAATCGAGATGGTTTGGGGTGAGCTGGACTGCAGAGTGAAGGCAAAAGGGCCAACAAGTGCTAATCATCTCTGGGAACTCCTTCAAGATTGTTGGAAGACTATTCACGGTGACTACCTCTTGAAGCTCATCAAGAGAATGCCAAGAGTGTGCAAAGCAGTCATCAAAGCAAAAGGTGGCTACTTTGAAGAACCTAGAATATAAGACATATATTTTCAGTTGTTTCACACTTTTTTGTGTATAATTCCACATGAGTTAATTCATAGTTTTGATGCCTTCAGTGTGAATGTACAATTTTCATAGTCATGAAAATGCAGAAAAATCTTTAAATGAGAAGATGTGTCCAAACTTTTGGTCTGTACTGTATATATACATATATATATATATATATATATATGTATATATATACATATATATATATATATATATATATATATATATATATATATGTGTGTGTGTGCACTGGTGGTTAAAGGTTCAAATGATCACATACAGCTCGTTGAGAGAGTCAAAGGGCACACACAAATAGTAAGGTCAGTGTCACAAAAGGAATATCCATTAGACTGGATCCTAGACCAAGAAACATCTACATAACAAAGAAAAAAATGTACTTGACTACACCAGCAAAGAAAAAAATCTGAAACATAGTAATAAAAATTAAAAAGAATGATAAAAACAGCCCATTAAACAACAGTGAATCGTAAAAGAAAGGTCCACCCCTCACAGTGGTCATAAAGCGGAGCTTTAAGTGAGAAGAAAAAGTACAAAGCTATTATGGTCATTTAGACCATTAGGGCCATTAGGAATCAATTAACAAAATTCCAATTAAGGCTATGTGCAACGTTCAGCAATTTTCGCATTTTTTCGCTGTAAAACCGCGAAAAAAAACACATACAATAAGCATCCTATTTATTGGAATGCAATCCGCATTTTTTGGGCACATGCTATGTTTTTTTCCGTGGCGAAATCACATTCCAGAAAAAAACGCGGGGATTCCGCACACATAGGAATACATTGATCCACTTACTTTCCATATGTGGCTATGCCCACCATGCGGAAAGTAAGCAGATCATGTGCGGTTGGTACCCATGGTGGAGGAGAGGAGACTCCCCTCCAGGCCCTGGGAACCTTATAATTGTTAAAAAAAAGAATTAAAATAATAAACCATGATATTCTCACCTTCCGGTGTCCCTCGCAGCGTTCTCGCTTCTCACGATGCTCCCGTTCCCAGTAATGCATTGCGAGAATGACCTGTGATGACATGCGGTCTCGCTAGACCGCTATGTCATCTGGGGTCATTGCCACAAAGCATTACTGGGACCGTATCATTGCCAGGAGCGGGAAAGGCTGCTGGGGACGCCGGAGGGCATTAAACTAGAAGAAGAGGGGACGGGAAGAAAAACATTAGACTTGAACAAAGAAGACCCAGGAAAACATACTCAGATGGGAGGTAAGAACATTTCTAAAACAATCCACAGCGAGGAGATTGGAACAAAACAAAATCCTCTAAACTGCATGCTCGCAAACGCCAGAAGCCTGACAAACAAGATGGAAGAACTAGAAGCAGAAATATCTACAGGTAACTTTGACATAGTGGGAATAACCGAGACATGGTTAGATGAAAGCTATGACTGGGCAGTTAACTTACAGGGTTACAGTCTGTTTAGAAAGGATCGTAAAAATCGGAGAGGAGGAGGGGTTTGTCTCTATGTAAAGTCTTGTCTAAAGTCCACTTTAAGGGAAGATATTAGCGAAGGAAATGAGGATGTCGAGTCCATATGGGTCGAAATTCATGGAGGGAAAAATGGTAACAAAATTCTCATTGGGGTCTGTTACAAACCCCCAAATATAACAGAAACCATGGAAAGTCTGCTTCTAAAGCAGATAGATGAAGCTGCAACCCATAATGAGGTCCTGGTTATGGGGGACTTTAACTACCCGGATATTAACTGGGAAACAGAAACCTGTGAAACCCATAAAGGCAACAGGTTTCTGCTAATAACCAAGAAAAATTATCTTTCACAATTGGTGCAGAATCCAACCAGAGGAGCAGCACTTTTAGACCTAATACTATCTAATAGACCTGACAGAATAACAAATCTGCAGGTGGTTGGGCATCTAGGAAATAGCGACCACAATATTGTGCAGTTTCACCTGTCTTTCACTAGGGGGACTTGTCAGGGAGTCACAAAAACACTGAACTTTAGGAAGGCAAAGTTTGACCAGCTTAGAGATGCCCTTAATCTGGTAGACTGGGACAATATCCTCAGAAATAAGAATACAGATAATAAATGGGAAATGTTTAAGAACATCCTAAATAGGCAGTGTAAGCGGTTTATACCTTGTGGGAATAAAAGGACTAGAAATAGGAAAAACCCAATGTGGCTAAACAAAGAAGTAAGACAGGCAATTAACAGTAAAAAGAAAGCATTTGCACTACTAAAGCAGGATGGCACCATTGAAGCTCTAAAAAACTATAGGGAGAAAAATACTTTATCTAAAAAACTAATTAAAGCTGCCAAAAAGGAAACAGAGAAGCACATTGCTAAGGAGAGTAAAACTAATCCCAAACTGTTCTTCAACTATATCAATAGTAAAAGAATTAAAACTGAAAATGTAAGCCCCTTAAAAAATAGTGAGGAAAGAATGGTTGTAGATGACGAGGAAAAAGCTAACATATTAAACACCTTCTTCTCCACGGTATTCACGGTGGAAAATGAAATGCTAGGTGAAATCCCAAGAAACAATGAAAACCCTATATTAAGGGTCAGAAATCTAACCCAAGAAGAGGTGCGAAACCGGCTAAATAAGATTAAAATAGATAAATCTCCGGGTCCGGATGGCATACACCCACGAGTACTAAGAGAACTAAGTAATGTAATAGATAAACCATTATTTCTTATTTTTAGGGACTCTATAGCGACAGGGTCTGTTCCGCAGGACTGGCGCATAGCAAATGTGGTGCCAATTTTCAAAAAGGGCTCTAAAAGTGAACCTGGAAATTATAGGCCAGTAAGTCTAACCTCTATTATTGGTAAAATATTTGAAGGGTTTCTGAGGGATATTATTCTGGATTATCTCAATGAGAATAACTGTTTAACTCCATATCAGCATGGGTTTATGAGAAATCGCTCCTGTCAAACCAATCTAATCAGTTTTTATGAAGAGGTAAGCTATAGGCTGGACCACGGTGAGTCATTAGATGTGGTATATCTCGATTTTTCCAAAGCGTTTGATACCGTGCCGCACAAGAGGTTGGTACACAAAATGAGAATGCTTGGTCTGGGGGAAAATGTGTGTAAATGGGTTAGTAACTGGCTTAGTGATAGAAAGCAGAGGGTGGTTATAAATGGTATAGTCTCTAACTGGGTCGCTGTGACCAGTGGGGTACCGCATGGGTCAGTATTGGGACCTGTTCTCTTCAACATATTCATTAATGATCTGGTAGAAGGTTTACACAGTAAAATATTGATATTTGCAGATGATATAAAACTATGTAAAGCAGTTAATACAAGAGAAGATAGTATTCTGCTACAGATGGATCTGGATAAGTTGGAAACTTGGGCTGAAAGGTGGCAGATGAGGTTTAAAAATGATAAATGTAAGGTTATACACATGGGAAGAAGGAATCAATATCACCATTACACAGTGAATGGGAAACCACTGGGTAAATCTGACAGTGAGAAGGACTTGGGGATCCTAGTTAATGATAAACTTACCTGGAGCAGCCAGTGCCAGGCAGCAGCTGCCAAGGCAAAAAGGATCATGGGGTGCATTAAAAGAGGTCTGGATACACATGATGAGAGCATTATACTGCCTCTGTACAAATCCCTAGTTAGACTGCACATGGAGTACTGTGTCCAGTTTTGGGCACCGGTGCTCAGGAAGGATATAATGGAACTAGAGAGAGTACAAAGGAGGGCAACAAAATTAATAACGGGGATGGGAGAACTACAATACCAAGATAGATTAGCGAAATTAGGATTATTTAGTCTAGAAAAAAGACGACTGAGGGGCGATCTAATAACCATGTATAAGTATATAAGGGGACAATACAAATATCTCGCTGAGGATCTTTTTATACCAAGGAAGGTGACGGGCACAAGGGGGCATTCTTTGCGTCTGGAGGAGAAAAGGTTTTTCCACCAACATAGAAAAGGATTCTTTACTGTTAGGGCAGTGAGAATCTGGAATTGCTTGCCTGAGGAGGTGGTGATGGCGAACTCAGTCGAGAGGTTCAAGAGAGGCCTGGATGTCTTCCTGGAGCAGAACAATATTGTATCATACAATTATTAGGTTCTGTAGAAGGACGTAGATCTGGGGATTTATTATGATGGAATATAGGCTGAACTGGATGGACAAATGTCTTTTTTCGGCCTTACTAACTATGTTACTATGTTAAAGGGACTCTGTCACCTGAATTTGGCGGGACTGGTTTTGAGTCATATGGGCGGAGTTTTCGAGTGTTTGATTCACCCTTTCCTAACCCGCTGGCTGCATGCTGGCTGCAATATTGGATTGAAGTTCATTCTCTGTCCTTCATAGTACACGCCTGCGCAAAGCAATCTTGCCTTGTGCAAGCGTGTACTACGGAGGACATAGAATGAACTTCAATCCAATATTACAGCCAGCATGCAGCCAGTGGGTAAGGAAAGGGTGAATCAAACACCCGAAAACTCCGCCCATATGACCCAAAACCAGTCCCGCCAAATTCAGGTGACAGGTTCCCTTTAATATCTTGATTTTTTATTTTTTTTACTTTTTTAACATTAGATCTTTTTACTATTGATGCTGCATAGGCAGCATCAATAGTAAAAAGTTGGTCACACTTGTCAAACACTATGTTTGACAAGTGTGACCAGCCTGTCAATTAGAAAACCCGAATGAAAAATGGACACAAAGAGCTAAACTGTAACAATTTATTAATAGAACCATATAACTAGAATACAAAAAGATACATAGATAAAATCAAGTAATGGGATGCAATAAATCAAAATAGAAGAGGCGACACTAGTGCCACACACGAAGCAAAAGGCACATATAAAGCAAATAGATCTGTTCCAAAATCATGGACACCTATACTGATATCAAAGAGTGCACAATATCATACATGGAATGCTGAGTTACATAATGTACAAATTAAGATCAAATTAGCGTAAAAGTAACTGAGACATAGATCATATAATGAATACTCTCAAATAAAGTGCCAATGCAAGGAGATATCCAATATGCAAGCAAGATACACAGTAAGATGCCTAGTGCAAACAGTTGTATATAAATACATTCAGAATAAAGTGCCAATGCAGGGAAATACCCAATAAGCGACCAGGATACACAATAAAGTGCCTAGTGCAAACAATTGTATATTGCAATGCTATCCATAAGGTGCATGATAAAGGCTAAATGCTATCTATACAGTGCATAATATGTGCTGGATGTATATAATGTGGCATATACTATACTCAGGCTGATGATACAGGTTCAAGCATAAAGGGAAAGTCACATACATACAGGTAGATGAAGCCTATGCTATACCTACATAATGCACATAGAGAGGTACACATATAGAGTACCAACCTGCTGCCGTGTGGGGAGAGGGGAGCCCCGACGCGCGTTTCGCATGTGTTGCTTCCTCGGGGGGCGCTAGTGTGAGAAGTGGAGGTCTCTTTTTATCCCCAATGAAAGCGCCTCCAGCGATAATGGCGGCGCTTCCTCCAGCACTGCAGTGGCACTGGTTGCCGTGGATACCCGTCCTGCTTGCGTCGCGCATCCGGCCCCTCCCACTGACGCGTCAGTGCGGGGCGCGGGTGCGTGACGTCGGACGCCGACTCCGCCGCCTCCGGCCACTGCAGTGCTGGAGGAAGCGCCGCCATTATCGCTGGAGGCGCTTTCATTGGGGATAAAAAGAGACCTCCACTTCTCACACTAGCGCCCCCCGAGGAAGCAACACATGCGAAACGCGCGTCGGGGCTCCCCTCTCCCCACACGGCAGCAGGTTGGTACTCTATATGTGTACCTCTCTATGTGCATTATGTAGGTATAGCATAGGCTTCATCTACCTGTATGTATGTGACTTTCCCTTTATGCTTGAACCTGTATCATCAGCCTGAGTATAGTATATGCCACATTATATACATCCAGCACATATTATGCACTGTATAGATAGCATTTAGCCTTTATCATGCACCTTATGGATAGCATTGCAATATACAATTGTTTGCACTAGGCACTTTATTGTGTATCCTGGTCGCTTATTGGGTATTTCCCTGCATTGGCACTTTATTCTGAATGTATTTATATACAACTGTTTGCACTAGGCATCTTACTGTGTATCTTGCTTGCATATTGGATATCTCCTTGCATTGGCACTTTATTTGAGAGTATTCATTATATGATCTATGTCTCAGTTACTTTTACGCTAATTTGATCTTAATTTGTACATTATGTAACTCAGCATTCCATGTATGATATTGTGCACTCTTTGATATCAGTATAGGTGTCCATGATTTTGGAACAGATCTATTTGCTTTATATGTGCCTTTTGCTTCGTGTGTGGCACTAGTGTCGCCTCTTCTATTTTGATTTATTGCATCCCATTACTTGATTTTATCTATGTATCTTTTTGTATTCTAGTTATATGGTTCTATTAATAAATTGTTACAGTTTAGCTCTTTGTGTCCATTTTTCATTCGGGTTTTCTAGTTGTTATATGATGGCGGAGCATTTAACTCCGATGCCCTTTTTGTAGGTTTAATCAGCCTGTCAATTAGTTTTCCAAGCGATGCTACAGATCGCTTGGAAAACACTAGCATTCTGCAAGCTAATTATGCTTGTAAAACGCTAGTGTTTAGCAGGAAAACGCGTGCCAATTCCACCTGCGTTTTTCCCGTGGCAGGGAGTTCCGGAACTCCGGACGTGTGCATATTGTCTAAATGTGTCAAAATGGATAAAGAAGCATAAGCATAAACGTCATAAAATACCACACTTTATTGAAAAAATGTTGAAAAAAAGTTTAACATTTTTTCAATAAAATATTGTATTTTATGACATTTTTGTTTATACCTCCTTATCCTTTTTGACACCTTTTATTGGGATTTTGTTTATTCTGATGTTCATGAGGTTGCTCCAAAGCTATAAATGGACTTTTGATTTATAAAAAACATTTCATTAGGTATCAATTTATTCAGTTCATAAATCCACATGGATCTCACTTTGCCAAAAGGTGTTTCCAATTGTCATCTCTTGGTCCATCCAGAATCCTATCAATGTCCTTTTCTAAAAAAGAAGTACTGTCACAATTTAAAATTATGTGGGATCGATTTTAATTTAGAGAGATCATCCTTTTGTTTAGCACTTTCAATGTCCAAAGCCTGTTTGCATATTCTTGTTCAGATTTTCCGTGATGTCATCTCGATGTAAATTAAGCCACAGGGATTTGTGGCATGGTAAATCACAAATAAATAAGGTAGCACTTTGTAGCGCTATAGCATGCAAAGATGAAATATGTCCTCCCTTGCCATATAAATGTAGGCTTCAGCCTAAGAGAAGATTGACATTAGTCAGGATCACAACAATGTGAATTGACATATCGTGTCTGCCGGGTTCACAATAACTGGCCAATTTATGTGCTAAGTTTTCTAAATTTTTCCAATTTGATGTCTGCATACTATAGTGCTACAGAGTGCTACTCTATTTCTTAGTTATATATAGAGACTAGGGTTGAGCGAAACGGGTCGTTCATTTTCAAAAGTCGCCGACTTTTGGCAAAGTCGGGTTTCATGAAACCCGATCCGACCCCTGTGCGTGGTCGGCCATGCGGTACGCGACTTTCGCGCCAAAGTCGCGTTTCAATGACGCGAAAAGCGCCATTTCTCAGCCAATGAAGGTGAACGCAGAGTGTGGGCAGCGTGATGACATAGGTCCTGGTCCCCACCATCTTAGAGAAGGGCATTCAGTGATTGGCTTGCTGTCTGCGGCGTCACAGGGGCTATAAAGGGGCGTTCCCGCCGACCGCCATCTTACTGCTGCTGATCTGAGCTTAGGGAGAGGTTGCTGCCGCTTCGTCAGAAGCAGGGATAGCGTTAGGCAGGGTCCATTAACCACCAAACCGCTTTTGCTGTAGCGATTTCCACTGTCCAACACCACCTTCGGTGTGCAGGGACAGTGGAAGCTACATTTTTTTTTCCCTCAGCGCTGTAGCTCATTGAGCTGCCCTAGAAGGCTCCCTGATAGCTGCATTGCTGTGTGTACGCCGCTGTGCAAACCAACTGCTTTTTTCAAAGCACAAATCCTCTTGTTCCTTCCTTTCTGCACAGCTATCTTTTTTGTTTGTCCACACTTTTTATTTAATTTGTGAATCAGTCCACTCCTTATTGCTGCCTGCCATACCTGGCTGAGATTACTGCAGGGAGATAGTAATTGTAGGACAGTCCCTGTTTTTATTTTTTTTTTGTGGGAGATTAAGATTGGCATTTCTGCTAGAGTGCCATCCCTCTGTGTGCCATCTCTCACTCAGTGGGCCATAGAAAGCCTATTTATTTTTTTGCATGATTTGGGTTCTAAAATCTACCTGAAAAAATCACTACATCAATCAGTGGGAGAAAAATATTGGCCTCTGGGCTTGTGTGCCACTCCTGACTCCTGTGTGTGCCATCTCTCACTCAGTGGGCCATAGAAAGCCTATTTATTTTTTTGCTTGATTTGGGTTCTAAAATCTACCTGACAAAAATCACTACATCAATCAGTGGGAGAAAAATATTGGCCTCTGGGCTTGTGTGCCACTCCTGACTCCTGTGTGTGCCATCTCTCACTCGGTGGGCCATAGAAAGCCTATTTATTTTTTTGCTTGATTTGGGTTCTAAAATCTACCTGAAAAAATCACTACATCAATCAGTGGGAGAAAAATATTGGCCTCTGGGCTTGTGTGCCACTCCTGACTCCTGTGTGTGCCATCTCTCACTCAGTGGGCCATAGAAAGACTATTTATTTTTTTGCTTGATTTGGGTTCTAAATTCTACCTGAAAAAATCACGACATCAATCGGTGGGAGATAAATATTGGCCTCTGGGCTTGTGTGCCACTCCTGACTCCTGTGTGTGCCATCTCTCACTCAGTGGGCCATAGAAAGCCTATTTATTTTTTTGGTTGATTTGGTTGCTAAATTCTACCTGAAAAAATCAATAAATCAGTCAGTGGGAGATAAATATTGGCCTCTGGGCTTGTGTGCCACTCCTGACTCCTGTGTGTGCCATCTCTCACTCAGTGGGCCATAGAAAGCCTATTTATTTTTTTTATTTGGTTCCTAAATTCTCCCTGAAAAAATCATTTTATTTTATTTGGTTTCTAAATTCTTCCTGAAAAAATCATTTTATTTTATTTCGTTTCTAAAGTCTCCCTGAAAAAAAAAAAAAAAAAAAAAACAGTGGGAGATTAATATTGCCCTTTCTGCTTGTGTGCCAGTCTTGACTCCTGAGTGTGCCATCTCTCTCTCTCTCTCAAATTGTGGGCCATAGAAAGCCTATTTATTTTTTTGCTTGATTTGGGTTCTAAATCCTACCTGAAAAAATCAATAAATCAATCAGTGGGAGAAAAATATTGGCCTCTGGGCTTGTGTGCCACTCCTGACTCCTGTGTGTGCCATCTCTCACTCAGTGGACCATAGAAAGCCCTTTTTTTTTTTTTTTTTTGTTTCTAAATTCTCCCTGAAAAAATCATTTTATTTTATTTTGTTTCTAAAGTCTCCCTGAAAAAAAAAACAGTGGGAGATTAATATTGCCCTTTCTGCTTGTGTGCCAGTCTTGACTCCTGGGTGTGCCATCTCTCTCTCTCTCTCTCTCAAATTGTGGGCCATAGAAAGCCTATTTATTTTTTAGCTTGATTTGGGTTCTAAATCCTACCTGAAAAAATCAATAAATCAATCAGTGGGAGAAAAATATTGGCCTCTGGGCTTGTGTGCCACTCCTGACTCCTGTGTGTGCCATCTCTCACTCAGTGGGCCATAGAAAGCCTATTTATTTTTTTGGTTGATTTGGTTGCTAAATTCTACCTGAAAAAATCAATAAATCAGTCAGTGGGAGATAAATATTGGCCTCTGGGCTTGTGTGCCACTCCTGACTCCTGTGTGTGCCATCTCTCACTCAGTGGGCCATAGAAAGCCTATTTATTTTTTTTATTTGGTTCCTAAATTCTCCCTGAAAAAATCATTTTATTTTATTTGGTTTCTAAATTCTTCCTGAAAAAATCATTTTATTTTATTTCGTTTCTAAAGTCTCCCTGAAAAAAAAAAAAAAAAAAAAAACAGTGGGAGATTAATATTGCCCTTTCTGCTTGTGTGCCAGTCTTGACTCCTGAGTGTGCCATCTCTCTCTCTCTCTCAAATTGTGGGCCATAGAAAGCCTATTTATTTTTTTGCTTGATTTGGGTTCTAAATCCTACCTGAAAAAATCAATAAATCAATCAGTGGGAGAAAAATATTGGCCTCTGGGCTTGTGTGCCACTCCTGACTCCTGTGTGTGCCATCTCTCACTCAGTGGACCATAGAAAGCCCTTTTTTTTTTTTTTTTTTGTTTCTAAATTCTCCCTGAAAAAATCATTTTATTTTATTTTGTTTCTAAAGTCTCCCTGAAAAAAAAAACAGTGGGAGATTAATATTGCCCTTTCTGCTTGTGTGCCAGTCTTGACTCCTGGGTGTGCCATCTCTCTCTCTCTCTCTCTCAAATTGTGGGCCATAGAAAGCCTATTTATTTTTTAGCTTGATTTGGGTTCTAAATCCTACCTGAAAAAATCAATAAATCAATCAGTGGGAGAAAAATATTGGCCTCTGGGCTTGTGTGCCACTCCTGACTCCTGTGTGTGCCATCTCTCACTCAGTGGGCCATAGAAAGCCTTTTTTTTTTTTTTTTTTGGTTTCTAAATTCTCCCTGAAAAAATCATTTTATTTTATTTGGTTTCTAAATTCCTTCTGAAAAAATCATTTTATTTTATTTTGTTTCTAAAGTCTCCCTGAAAAAAAAAAAAAAATCAGTGGGAGATTAATATTGACATTTGTGCTTGAGTGACAATCCTGCGTGTGTGGCATCTCTGTGATTTGGTGCCACAGAAAACAGAGTGTGTAACATTGTGCCTGATTTTCCTTGTGGTCTCAGCAACCTGTAAACGGATATTGAAATCATACTGAAGTTATAGCTCACCGTGTAAGTTGTTTGACAGCAACAAATAAAGTTACTTTGGTTAAGTTTTTAAAACAATGAGGAAGTCTGGTGCAAGAGGTCGTGGCCGTGGGCGTTCATTGTTAGCTGGTAATGATGGTAGTGGTAGTGGAGCATCAGGTGGTCGTGGGAAAAAAAATATTCCACCTAAGTCTGGAGCTGTGGAGCCAGGTTCGTCGTCTGGCTACACAAGGCCTCGAACGCTCTCTTTTCTGGGAGTAGGAAAACCGCTTTTAAAGCCGGAGCAGCAACAGCAAGTTTTGGCTTACCTTGCAGACTCAGCCTCTAGCTCTTTTGCCTCCTCTTCTGAAACTGGTAAATGTAAAAGCAGCGCGTCGCTTGTGGATGTTCACGGTCAGGGACAAGTCGCTTCCTTGTCCTCTTCAGCAAAAACAACAACAACAAGAGAGAAGGATGCAGCAGGTGACACAACGGGTTACTCCATGGAGCTCTTTACACATACCGTCCCTGGCTTAGAAAGTGAAACACTTAACAGGCCATGCCCATTACAAGTAGATTCTGACATGGAGTGCACTGATGCACAGCCACAGCCAGACTACTATGCTGGTCCTTTGACTCAGACCACAACATTGCCCTCTCAGGGTACTGATCCACAATCAGACCCTGATGAGACTATGTTGCCCCGTCACGAACGCTATACCACCGACCGACACAGTGTCACAGACGAAGATGTACACGAGCTAGAAGAGGAGGTAATAGATGACCCAGTTGTTGACCCCGATTGGCAGCCATTGGGGGAACAGGGTGCAGGCGGCAGTAGTTCAGAAGCGGAGGTGGAGGAGGGGCCGCAGCAGGCATCAACATCGCAACAGGTTCCATCTGTCGGGCCCGTATCTGGCCCAAAACGCGGGGCAAAGCCAAAACCTGTTGGAGGACAACGTGGCCATCCGGTTAAAGCTCAGTCGGCAATGCCTGAAAAGGGATCCGATGCTAGGAAGAGTGCAGTCTGGCATTTTTTTAAACAACATCCAATTGATCAGCGCAAAGTCATCTGTCAAAAATGTTCAACTAGCTTAAGCAGAGGTCAGAATCTGAAAAGTCTCAATACAAGTTGCATGCCTAGACATTTAACCACCATGCATTTTCAAGCCTGGACTAACTACCAAATGTCCCTTAAGGTTGTAGCACCCTCGGCCAATGAAGCTAGTCAGCAACGCAACATCCCTTCCGTCACTGTAAGGCCACCATTTTCCGCACCACCGGCAGTATCTGTGCAGGTTTCTTTGCCAGCCAAAAGCAGTCAAGGTCAGGGAATCACCAGTTTTGTAGGAGGAAATATTGCATCTAGGGCACCAGTGGAAACAATACCGTCTCCAACCGTCTCTCAGTCTGCCATGTCCACCGGCACACCCGCTAGTTCCACGATCTCCAGCTCTCCAGTCCAGCTCACCCTACATGAGACTCTGGTTAGAAAAAGGAAGTACTTATCCTCGCATCTGCGTACACAGGGTTTTAACGCCCACATAGCTAGACTAATCTCGTTAGAGATGATGCCCTACCGGTTAGTTGAAAGCGAAGCTTTCAAAGCCCTGATGGAGTACGCTGAACCACGCTACGAGCTACCCAGTCGACACTTTTTTTCCAGAAAAGCCATCCCAGCCCTGCACCAGCATGTTAAACAGCGCATCGTCCATGCACTCAGGCAATCTGTGAGTACAAAGGTGCACCTGACTACAGATGCATGGACCAGTAGGCATGGCCAGGGACGTTACGTGTCCATCACGGCACACTGGGTGAATGTGGTGGATGCAGGGTCCACAGGGGACAGCAATTTTGGGACAGTTGTGCCTAGCCCACGGTCTAGGAAACAGTTGGCTGTAGGCGTTCGCACCCCCTCCTCCTCCTCCTCGTCCTCCTGCAGAAGCGACAGCTCTTCCACAGACCGCAGTCGGCCAACCACTCCATCGGCAGCTGACACTGTTGCACACCAGTTGTCCCATTATGGGCCAGCTACTGGCAAGCGTCAGAAGGCTGTATTGGCTATGAAGTGTTTGGGCGACAACAGACACACCGTGGAAGTTCTGTCCAAGTTCTTGCAGCAAGAAACGCAGTCGTGGCTGGGCACAGTAGATCTTGAGGCAGGCAAGGTAGTGAGTGATAACGGAAGGAATTTCATGGCTGCCATCTCCCTTTCCCAACTGAAACACATTCCTTGCCTGGCTCACACCTTAAACCTGGTGGTGCAGTGCTTATTGAAAACTTATCCTGGGTTCTCCGACCTGCTCCTCAAAGTGCGTGGACTTTGCTCACATATCCGCCGTTCGCCTGTACACTCCAGCCGTATGCAGACCTATCAGCGGTCTTTGAACCTTCCCCAGCATCGCCTAATAATAGACGTTGCAACAAGGTGGAACTCAACACTGCACATGCTTCAGAGACTGTGCCAACAGAGGCGGGCTGTTATGTTTTTGTGGGAGGATACACATACACGGGCAGGCAGTAGGATGGCAGACATGGAGTTGTCAGGTGTGCAGTGGTCGAAGATACAAGACATGTGTCAAGTCCTTCAGTGTTTTGAGGAATGCACACGGCTGGTTAGTGCAGACAATGCCATAATAAGCATGAGCATCCCGCTAATGTGTCTGCTGATGCAAAGTTTGACGCACATAAAGGATCAGGCGTCTGCACCAGAGGAAGAGGAAAGCCTTGATGACAGCCAGCCATTGTCTGGTCAGGGCAGTGTACAGGACGAGGTAGCGAGCGAAGAGGAGGAGGAGGACGAGGAGGATGATGGGGATGAGTATATTTTTAATGAGGAAGCTTTCCCGGGGGCACTGGAAATTGGTTGCGTGGCAAGGCCGGGTTCTGGTTTTTTGAGGGACACAAGTGACGTAGATTTGCCTGAAACTGCCCCTCAACCAATCACAACCGCAGATTTGACAACTGGAACTTTGGCCCACATGGCGGATTATGCCTTATGTATCCTCAAAAGGGACACACGCATTACTAAAATGATGAACGATGACGATTACTGGTTGGCCTGCCTCCTTGATCCACGCTATAAAGGCAAATTGCAAAATATTATACCACATGAGAACTTGGAACTAATTTTAGCAACCAAACAATCAACTCTTGTTGACCGTTTGCTTCAGGCATTCCCAGCACACAGCGCACGTGATGGTTCTCACACGAGCTCCAGGGGGCAGCAGACCAGGAGTGTTAGGGGTGCACACATCAGAAGTGGCGTTGGACAGAGGGGTTTTCTGACCAGGTTGTGGAGTGATTTTGCTATGACCGCAGACAGGACAGGTACTGCTGCATCAATTGAAAGTGACAGGAGACAACATTTGTCCAGTATGGTTACAAACTATTTTTCATCCCTTATCGATGTTCTCCCTCAACTGTCATTCCCATTTGATTACTGGGCATCCAAATTAGACACCTGGCCAGAATTGGCAGAATATGCATTGCAGGAGCTTGCTTGCCCGGCAGCTAGTGTCCTATCAGAAAGAGTATTCAGTGCTGCAGGTTCAATATTAACCGAAAAAAGGACTCGTCTGGCTACCCAAAATGTTGATGATCTAACATTCATTAAAATGAACCACAACTGGATTTCGAATTCTTTTGCCCCACCTTGTCCGGCTGACACCTAGCTTTCCTATGAAAAGCTCTTGCCTGTGGACTACTGTGAATTACTTTTCTAATGTCTTAATTTGCTGCAGCTGATTGTCCAGCATACGACATGTTTACACCTCCCTAAATGGCCAAACTCCCCACACGGGGCCGTGGTATCGCGACTTGGCGCAAGCACCCGTGAGAGTGCTGTTTGTCTGAAGAGGTGGGTGTGCCCGCTTTTGGTCGACGGCACTGCCACTGGGTCCCTCATAGTACAATAAAGTGTCTCTGGCGGTGGTGGTGCGCACCCAACGTCAGACACACTGTTGTAACATGAGGGGCCCTGGGCCTGTACCGCCGGCCACAAGAGAGTTCACCCACCCCCAGGTCAAACATTGCTCTACCATTTCCACAGTTATCTCTCACACTTCCACCAATGTTTAGTCTATGTGCTGACATCCTTCCATTCCTGCCACTGACAATACCATTGTGTTGACATGTATGATGGTACTTAACATAGTCAGGGGCAGTGTCCTCTATTTACCACAGTAAATACTTTGCGCTAAATTAGTAAGTCTGAAACTACGCAGAGGGTCCCACCCCTGTACCTAATGAGTGCACCCTTTAGTGTTTTCGTTTTTTTTTAATGCGAGACATTCACATTTATTTATTGTTTTGGACTACTAACTGGCAGACACTCATTACAATCGGCCTCCGCTGACCAGACCACTGCTGCCCGTGTACCCCTGGAACCAATTTTAAATTGCCTACAGCCAGCCCAATTTAATTATGTTAGGCCTTTCGAAACCTGTCTGCGGCCCGTTCTTTCAACTACTACAACACTGACCTGTCTACTGCTGCCCGTGTACTCTTGGAACCAATTATAAAGTGCCTACAGCCAGCCCAATTTAATTATGTTAGGCCTTCGAAGCCTGTCTGCGGCCCGTTCTTTCAACTACTACTACACTGACCTGTCTACTGCTGCCCGTGTACCCCTGGAACCAATTATAAAGTGCCTACAGCCTGTCCAATTTTATTATGTTAGGCCTTCAAAGCCTGTCTGCGGTCCCTCCTTCCACTAGGCCTCCACTGACCTGTCTACTGCTGCCTGTGTACCCCTGGAACCAATCATAAAGTGCCTACAGTCTGTCCAATTTTATTATGTTAGGCCTTCAAAGCCTGTCTGCGGTCCCTCCTTCCACTAGGCCTCCACTGACCTGTCTACTGCTGCCCATGTACCCCTGTAACCAATCATAAAGTGCCTACAGCCTGTCCAATTGTATTATGTTAGGCCTTCGAAGCCTGTCTGCGGTCCCTCCTTCCACTAGGCCTCCACTGACCAGACCACTGCTGCCCGTGTACCCCTGGAATCAATCATAAATTGCCTACAGCCAGCCCATTTTATTATGTTAGGCCTTCGAGGCCTGTCTGCGGTTCCTCCTTCCACTAGGCCTCCACTGACCTGTGTACTGCTGCCCGTGTACCCCTGGAACCAATTTTAAATTGCCTACAGCCAGCCCATTTTATTATGTTAGGCCTTCGAAGCCTGTCTGCGGTCCCTCCTTCCACTAGGCCTCCACTGACCTGTGTACTGCTCTCCGTGTACCCCTGGAACAAATTTTAAACTGCCTACAGCCAGCCCATTTTATTATGTTAGGCCTTCGAAGCCTGTCTGCGGTCCCTCCTTCCACTAGGCCTCCACTGACCTGTGTACTGCTGCCCGTGTACCCCTGGAACCAATCATAAAGTGCCTACAGCCTGTCCAATTTAATTATGTTAGGCCTTCGAAGCCTGTCTGCGGTCCCTCCTTCCACTAGGCCTCCACTGACCAGACCACTGCTGCCCGTGTTCCCCTGGAATCAATTTTAAATTGCCTACAGCCAGCCCATTTTATTATGTTAGGCCTTCGAAGCCTGTCTGCGGTCCCTCCTTCCACTAGGCCTCCACTGACCAGACCACTGCTGCCCGTGTACCCCTGGAACCAATCATAAAGTGCCTACAGCCTGTCCAATTTTATTATGTTAGGCCTTCGAAGCCTGTCTGCGGTCCCTCCTTCCACTAGGCCTCCACTGACCAGACCACTGCTGCCCGTGTACCCCTGGAACAAATTTTAAATTGCCTACAGCCAGCCCATTTTATTATGTTAGGCCTTCGAAGCCTGTCTGCGGTCCCTCCTTCCACTAGGCCTCCACTGACCAGACCACTGCTGCCCGTGTACCCCTTGAACCAATCATAAAATGCCTACAGCCTGTCCAATTTTATTATGTTAGGCCTTCGAAGCCTGTCTGCGGTCCCTCCTTCCACTAGGCCTCCACTGACCAGACCACTGCTGCCCGTGTACCCTTGGAACCAATCATAAAGTGCCTACAGCCTGTCCAATTTTAATATGTTAGGCCTTCGAAGCCTGTCTGCGGTCCCTCCTTCCACTAGGCCTCCACTGACCAGACCACTGCTGCCCGTGTACCCCTGGAACCAATTTTAAATTGCCTACAGCCAGCCCAATTTTATTATGTTAGGCCTTCGAAGCCTGTCTGCGGCCCGTTCTTTCTACTACTACTACACTGACCAGTCTACTGCTGCCTGTGTACCCCTGGAACCTATTTAAAAGTGCCTACAGCCCAATTTTTTTTATGTTAGGCCTTTGAAGCCTGTCTGCGGCCCGTTCTTTCTACTACTACAACACTGACCAGCCTACTGCTGCCCGTCTACCCCTGGAACCAATGTTAAAGTGCCTACAGTCCAATATTTTTTTATGTTAGGCCTTCGAAGCCTGTCTGCGGCCCGTTCTTTCTACTACTCCTACACTGACCAGACCACTGCTGCCCGTGTACCCCTGGAACCTATTTTTTATTGCATAGAGCATCCTTTATTTAATAGTAGGCGTACAAAGTCTGTCTGCGGTCCACTATTGAAATTGTCCTCCACTGCCCAGAGCAATGCTGCCTGTGTACCCCTGTAACCTTTTTTAAGCTGCAGTGAGCCACATTTTTGGTTTAAGGCCTACTACATGTGTCTGTCTGCGCCACTCAATTCAGCTGTGTTCCTTTGAAAAAAGCTGAGCGTCAATAGTCTTGTTTTCAGCCTCTAGGAATTTTAAAACTGCATTGGGGCTACAACTGTGGTAGGGCCTACTAACTGTGTCTGCCCCCACAAGGTGTGCCCCAGGTTTCGTCCACATTGCTTCGATCTTCCTACTCTCGATTAGTAGTTGGTGAAAACTACACTGCATAAGGCCTACAAATTGGGTATGGGGTGTAGAGACGGTGTGTTCAACTCCAAGGTGTTCTCCAGGTTTCCTCTTCATTGCTTCAATCTTAATGCTCTCGTTTAGTAGTTGTTGGAAACTACACTGCATTAGGCCTACAAATTGGGTATGGGGTGTAGAGAGACGGTGTGTTCCACTCCAAGGTGTTCCCCAGGTTTCCTCTCCATTGCTTCAATCTTAATGCTCTCGTTTAGTAGTTGTTGGAAACTTCACTGCATTAGGCCTACACATTTGGTATGGGGTGTAGAGAGACGGTGTGTTACACTCCAAGGTGTTCCCCAGGTTTCGTCCACATTGCTTCGATCTTAATGCTCTCGTTTAGTAGTTGTTGGAAACTACACTGCATTAGGCCTACAAATTGGGTATGGGGTGTAGAGACAGTGTGTTCCACTCCAAGGTGTTCCCCAGGTTTCCTCGCCATTGCTTCAATCTTAATGCTCTCGTTTAGTAGTTGTTGGAAACTACACAGCATTAGGCCTATAAATTGGGTATGGGGTGTAGAGAGATGGTGTGTTACACTCCAAGGTGTTCCCCAGGTTTCGTCCACATTACTTCGGTCTTCCGACTCTCGTTTAGTAGTTGTAGAAAACTACACTGCATTAGGCCTACAAATTGGGTATGGAGTGTAGAGACGGTGTGTTCTATTCCAAGGTGTTCCCCAGGTTTCCTCGCCATTGCTTCGATCTTAATGCTCTCGTTTAGTAGTTGTTGGAAACTACACTGCATTAGGCCTACAAATTGGGTATGGGGTGTAGAGAGATGGTGTGTTACACTCCAAGGTGTTCCCCAGGTTTCGTCCACATTGCTTCGGTCTTCCGACTCTCGTTTAGTAGTTGTAGAAAACTACACTGCATTAGGCCTACAAATTGGGTATGGGGTGTAGAGACGGTGTGTTCCACTCCAAGGTGTTCCCCAGGTTTCCTCTCCATTGCTTCGATCTTAATGCTCTCGTTTAGTAGTTGTTGGAAACTACACTGCATTAGGCCTACAAATTGGGTATGGGGTGTAGAGACGGTGTGTTCCACTCCAAGGTGTTCCCCAGGTTTCCTCGCCATTGCTTCGATCTTAATGCTCTCGTTTAGTAGTTGTTGGAAACTACACTGCATTAGGCCTACAAATTGGGTATGGGGTGTAGAGACAGTGTGTTCCACTCCAAGGTGTTCCCCAGGTTTCCTCTCCATTGCTTCGATCTTATTGCTCTCGTTTAGTAGTTGTTGGAAACTACACTGCATTTGGCCTACAAATTGTGTATGGGGTGTAGAGACGGTGTGTTCCACTCCAAGGTGTTCCCCAGGTTTCCACTCCATTGCTTCAATCTTAATGCTCTCGTTTAGTAGTTGTTGGAAACTACACTGCATTAGGCCTACAAATTGGTTATGAGGTGTAGAGACGGTGTGTTCCACTCCAAGGTGTTCCCCAGGTTTCCTCTCCATTGCTTCGATCTTAATGCTCTCGTTTAGTAGTTGTTGGAAACTACACTGCATTAGGCCTACAAATTGGGTATGGGGTGTAGAGACGGTGTGTTCCACTCCAAGGTGTTCACCAGGTTTCCGCGCCATTGCTTCGATCTTAATGCTCTCGTTTAGTAGTTGTTGGAAACTACACTGCATTAGGCCTACAAATTGGGTATGGGGTGTAGAGACAGTGTGTTCCACTCCAAGGTGTTCCCCAGGTTTCCTCTCCATTG
Source organism: Ranitomeya imitator (assembly GCF_032444005.1). Lineage (NCBI taxonomy): Eukaryota > Metazoa > Chordata > Amphibia > Anura > Dendrobatidae > Ranitomeya > Ranitomeya imitator. The sequence continues at coordinate 276,838,478 of NC_091282.1, forward strand.
CTTCGATCTTAATGCTCTCGTTTAGTAGTTGTTGGAAACTACACTGCATTTGGCCTACAATTTGGGTATGGGGTGTAGAGACGGTGTGTTCCACTCCAAGGTGTTCCCCAGGTTTCCTCTCCATTGCTTCGATCTTCCGACTCTCGTTTAGTAGTTGTTGGAAACTACACTGCATTAGGCCTACAAATTGGGTATGGGGTGTAGAGAGATGGTGTGTTACACTCCAAGGTGTTCCCCAGGTTTCGTCCACATTGCTTCGGTCTTCCGACTCTCGTTTAGTAGTTGTAGAAAACTACACTGCATTAGGCCTACAAATTGGGTATGGGGTGTAGAGACGGTGTGTTCCACTCCAAGGTGTTCCCCAGGTTTGCTCACCATTGCTTCAATCTTAATGCTCTCGTTTAGTAGTTGTTGGAAACTACACTGCATTAGGCCTACACATTTGGTATGGGGTGTAGAGAGACGGTGTGTTACACTCCAAGGTGTTCCCCAGGTTTCGTCCACATTGCTTCGATCTTAATGCTCTCGTTTAGTAGTTGTAGGAAACTACACTGCATTAGGCCTACAAATTGGGTATGGGGTGTAGAGACGGTGTGTTCCACTCCAAGGTGTTCCCCAGGTTTCCTCGCCATTGCTTCCATCTTAATGCTCTCGTTTAGTAGTTGTTGGAAACTACACTGCATTAGGCCTACAAATTGGGTATGGGGTGTAGAGAGATGGTGTGTTACACTCCAAGGTGTTCCCCAGGTTTCGTCCACATTGCTTCGGTCTTCCGACTCTCGTTTAGTAGTTGTAGAAAACTACACTGCATTAGGCCTACAAATTGGGTATGGGGTGTAGAGACGGTGTGTTCCACTCCAAGGTGTTCCCCAGGTTTCCTCTCCATTGCTTCAATCTTAATGCTCTCGTTTAGTAGTTGTGGGAAACTACACTGCATTAGGCCTACAAATTGGGTATGGGGTGTAGAGACGGTGTGTTCCACTCCAAGGTGTTCCCCAGGTTTCCTCTCCATTGCTTCGATCTTAATGCTCTCGTTTAGTAGTTGTTGGAAACTACACAGCATTAGGCCTATAAATTGGGTATGGGGTGTAGAGAGATGGTGTGTTACACTCCAAGGTGTTCCCCAGGTTTCGTCCACATTACTTCGGTCTTCCGACTCTCGTTTAGTAGTTGTAGAAAACTACACTGCATTAGGCCTACAAATTGGGTATGGGGTGTAGAGACGGTGTGTTCTATTCCAAGGTGTTCCCCAGGTTTCCTCGCCATTGCTTCGATCTTAATGCTCTCGTTTAGTAGTTGTTGGAAACTACACTGCATTAGGCCTACAAATTGGGTATGGGGTGTAGAGAGATGGTGTGTTACACTCCAAGGTGTTCCCCAGGTTTCGTCCACATTGCTTCGGTCTTCCGACTCTCGTTTAGTAGTTGTAGAAAACTACACTGCATTAGGCCTACAAATTGGGTATGGGGTGTAGAGACGGTGTGTTCCACTCCAAGGTGTTCCCCAGGTTTCCTCTCCATTGCTTCGATCTTAATGCTCTCGTTTAGTAGTTGTTGGAAACTACACTGCATTAGGCCTACAAATTGGGTATGGGGTGTAGAGACAGTGTGTTCCACTCCAAGGTGTTCCCCAGGTTTCCTCTCCATTGCTTCGATCTTATTGCTCTCGTTTAGTTGTTGTTGGAAACTACACTGCATTTGGCCTACAAATTGTGTATGGGGTGTAGAGACGGTGTGTTCCACTCCAAGGTGTTCCCCAGGTGTCCTCGCCATTGCTTCGATCTTAATGCTCTCGTTTAGTAGTTGTTGGAAACTACACTGCATTAGGCCTACAAATTGGGTATGGGGTGTAGAGACAGTGTGTTCCACTCCAAGGTGTTCCCCAGGTTTCCTCTCCATTGCTTCGATCTTATTGCTCTCGTTTAGTTGTTGTTGGAAACTACACTGCATTTGGCCTACAAATTGTGTATGGGGTGTAGAGACGGTGTGTTCCACTCCAAGGTGTTCCCCAGGTTTCCACTCCATTGCTTCAATCTTAATGCTCTCGTTTAGTAGTTGTTGGAAACTACACTGCATTTGGCCTACAAATTGGTTATGAGGTGTAGAGACGGTGTGTTCCACTCCAAGGTGTTCCCCAGGTTTCCTCTCCATTGCTTCGATCTTAATGCTCTCGTTTAGTAGTTGTTGGAAACTACACTGCATTAGGCCTACAAATTGGGTATGGGGTGTAAAGACGGTGTGTTCCACTCCAAGGTGTTCACCAGGTTTCCGCGCCATTGCTTCGATCTTAATGCTCTCGTTTAGTAGTTGTTGGAAACTACACTGCATTAGGCCTACAAATTGGGTATGGGGTGTAGAGACAGTGTGTTCCACTCCAAGGTGTTCCCCAGGTTTCCTCTCCATTGCTTCGATCTTAATGCTCTCGTTTAGTAGTTGTTGGAAACTACACTGCATTTGGCCTACAATTTGGGTATGGGGTGTAGAGACGGTGTGTTCCACTCCAAGGTGTTCCCCAGGTTTCCTCTCCATTGCTTCGATCTTCCGACTCTCGTTTAGTAGTTGTTGGAAACTACACTGCATTAGGCCTACAAATTGGGTATGGGGTGTAGAGAGATGGTGTGTTACACTCCAAGGTGTTCCCCAGGTTTCGTCCACATTGCTTCGGTCTTCCGACTCTCGTTTAGTAGTTGTAGAAAACTACACTGCATTTGGCCTACAAATTGGGTATGGGGTGTAGAGACGGTGTGTTCCACTCCAAGGTGTTCCCCAGGTTTGCTCACCATTGCTTCAATCTTAATGCTCTCGTTTAGTAGTTGTTGGAAACTACACTGCATTAGGCCTACACATTTGGTATGGGGTGTAGAGAGACGGTGTGTTACACTCCAAGGTGTTCCCCAAGTTTCGTCCACATTGCTTCGATCTTAATGCTCTCGTTTAGTAGTTGTAGGAAACTACACTGCATTAGGCCTACAAATTGGGTATGGGGTGTAGAGACGGTGTTTTCCACTCCAAGGTGTTCCCCAGGTTTCCTCGCCATTGCTTCCATCTTAATGCTCTCGTTTAGTAGTTGTTGGAAACTACACTGCATTAGGCCTACAAATTGGGTATGGGGTGTAGAGAGATGGTGTGTTACATTCCAAGGTGTTCCCCAGGTTTCGTCCACATTGCTTCGGTCTTCCGACTCTCGTTTAGTAGTTGTAGAAAACTACACTGCATTTGGCCTACAAATTGGGTATGGGGTGTAGAGACGGTGTGTTCCACTCCAAGGTGTTCCCCAGGTTTGCTCACCATTGCTTCAATCTTAATGCTCTCGTTTAGTAGTTGTTGGAAACTACACTGCATTAGGCCTACACATTTGGTATGGGGTGTAGAGAGACGGTGTGTTACACTCCAAGGTGTTCCCCAAGTTTCGTCCACATTGCTTCGATCTTAATGCTCTCGTTTAGTAGTTGTAGGAAACTACACTGCATTAGGCCTACAAATTGGGTATGGGGTGTAGAGACGGTGTGTTCCACTCCAAGGTGTTCCCCAGGTTTCCTCGCCATTGCTTCCATCTTAATGCTCTCGTTTAGTAGTTGTTGGAAACTACACTGCATTAGGCCTACAAATTGGGTATGGGGTGTAGAGAGATGGTGTGTTACACTCCAAGGTGTTCCCCAGGTTTCGTCCACATTGCTTCGGTCTTCCGACTCTCGTTTAGTAGTTGTAGAAAACTACACTGCATTAGGCCTACAAATTGGGTATGGGGTGTAGAGAGATGGTGTGTTACACTCCAAGGTGTTCCCCAGGTTTCGTCCACATTGCTTCAGTCTTCCGAATCTCGTTTAGTAGTTGTAGAAAACTACACTGCATTAGGCCTACAAATTGGGTATGGGGTGTAGAGACGGTGTGTTCCACTCCAAGGTGTTCCCCAGGTTTCCTCTCCATTGCTTCGATCTTAATGCTCTCGTTTAGTAGTTGTTGGAAACTACACTGCATTTGGCCTACAATTTGGGTATGGGGTGTAGAGACGGTGTGTTCCACTCCAAGGTGTTCCCCAGGTTTCCTCTCCATTGCTTCGATCTTCCGACTCTCGTTTAGTAGTTGTTGGAAACTACACTGCATTAGGCCTACAAATTGGGTATGGGGTGTAGAGAGATGGTGTGTTACACTCCAAGGTGTTCCCCAGGTTTCGTCCACATTGCTTCGGTCTTCCGACTCTCGTTTAGTAGTTGTAGAAAACTACACTGCATTAGGCCTACAAATTGGGTATGGGGTGTAGAGACGGTGTGTTCCACTCCAAGGTGTTCCCCAGGTTTGCTCACCATTGCTTCAATCTTAATGCTCTCGTTTAGTAGTTGTTGGAAACAACACTGCATTAGGCCTACACATTTGGTATGGGGTGTAGAGAGACGGTGTGTTACACTCCAAGGTGTTCCCCAGGTTTCGTCCACATTGCTTCAATCTTAATGCTCTCGTTTAGTAGTTGTTGGAAACTACACTGCATTAGGCCTACAAATTGGGTATGGGGTGTAGAGACGGTGTGTTCCACTCCAAGGTGTTCCCCAGGTTTCCACGCCATTGCTTCCATCTTAATGCTCTCGTTTAGTAGTTGTTGGAAACTACACTGCATTAGGCCTACAAATTGGGTATGGGGTGTAGAGAGATGGTGTGTTACACTCCAAGGTGTTCCCCAGGTTTCGTCCACATTGCTTCGGTCTTCCGACTCTCGTTTAGTAGTTGTAGAAAACTACACTGCATTAGGCCTACAAATTGGGTATGGGGTGTAGAGACGGTGTGTTCCACTCCAAGGTGTTCCCCAGGTTTCCTCTCCATTGCTTCAATCTTAATGCTCTCGTTTAGTAGTTGTGGGAAACTACACTGCATCAGGCCTACAAATTGGGTATGGGGTGTAGAGACGGTGTGTTCCACTCCAAGGTGTTCCCCAGGTTTCCTCTCCATTGCTTCGATCTTAATGCTCTCGTTTAGTAGTTGTTGGAAACTACACTGCATTAGGCCTACAAATTGGGTATGGGGTGTAGAGACGGTGTGTTCCACTCCAAGGTGTTCCCCAGGTTTCCTCGCCATTGCTTCAATCTTAATGCTCTTGTTTAGTAGTTGTTGGAAACTACACTGCATTAGGCCTACAAATTGGGTATGGGGTGTAGAGAGATGGTGTGTTACACTCCAAGGTGTTCCCCAGGTTTCGTCCAGATTGCTTCGGTCTTCCGACTCTCGTTTAGTATTTGTAGAAAACTACACTGCATTAGGCCTACAAATTGGGTATGGGGTGTAGAGGCGGTGTGTTCCACTCCAAGGTGTTCCCCAGGTTTCCTCGCCATTGCTTCAATCTTAATGCTCTCGTTTAGTAGTTGTTGGAAACTACACTGCATTAGGCCTACACATTTGGTATGGGGTGTAGAGACGGTGTGTTCAACTCCAAGGTGTTCCCCAGGTTTCCTCTCCATTGCTTCAATCTTAATGCTCTCGTTTAGTAGTTGTTGGAAACTACACTGCATTAGACCTACAAATTGGGTATGGGGTGTAGAGAGATGGTGTGTTACACTCCAAGGTGTTCCCCAGGTTTCGTCCACATTTCTTCGGTCTTCCGACTCTCGTTTAGTAGTTGTAGAAAACTACACTGCATTAGGCCTACAAATTGGGTATGGGGTGTAGAGAGATGGTGTGTTACACTCCAAGGTGTTCCCCAGGTTTCGTCCACATTGCTTCGGTCTTCCGACTCTCGTTTAGTATTTGTAGAAAACTACACTGCATTAGGCCTACAAATTGGGTATGGGGTGTAGAGGCGGTGTGTTCCACTCCAAGGTGTTCCCCAGGTTTCCTCGCCATTGCTTCAATCTTAATGCTCTCGTTTAGTAGTTGTTGGAAACTACACTGCATTAGGCCTACACATTTGGTATGGGGTGTAGAGACGGTGTGTTCAACTCCAAGGTGTTCCCCAGGTTTCCTCTCCATTGCTTCAATCTTAATGCTCTCGTTTAGTAGTTGTTGGAAACTACACTGCATTAGACCTACAAATTGGGTATGGGGTGTAGAGACGGTGTGTTGCACTCCAAGGTGTTCCCCAGGTTTCCTCTCCATTGCTTCGATCTTAATGCTCTCGTTTAGTAGTTGTTGGAAACTACACTGCATTAGGCCTACAAATTGGGTATGGGGTGTAGAGAGATGGTGTGTTACACTCCAAGGTGTTCCCCAGGTTTCGTCCACATTTCTTCGGTCTTCCGACTCTCGTTTAGTAGTTGTAGAAAACTACACTGCATTAGGCCTACAAATTGGGTATGGGGTGTAGAGACGGTGTGTTCCACTCCAAGGTGTTCCCCAGGTTTCCTCTCCATTGCTTCAATCTTAATGCTCTGGTTTAGTAGTTGTTGGAAACTACACTGCATTAGGCCTACAAATTGGCTATGGGGTGTAGAGACAGTGTGTTCCACTCCAAGGTGTTCCCCAGGTTTCCTCGCCATTGCTTCGATCTTAATGCTCTCGTTTAGTAGTTGTTGGAAACTACACTGCATTAGGCCTACAAATTGGGTATGGGGTGTAGAGATGGTGTCTTCCACTCCAAGGTGTTCTCCAGTTTGCCTTTCCTGAGCTTCTATCTTCAGGTTCTTGTTAAATAGTGGTTAAATGGAACAACTGCATTTGGCGTACTAGTTGGTTTGGGGCCTACTAACAGTGTCTGCCGCTCCTTGCTGTTCTCCTGGTTTCCTGTCCTGAAATTCCATTTTCAGGCTCTCGTTAAGTAGTTGATAATGTTAGACTGAATTTGGCCTACTAGTTGGGTTGGGGCCTACTATCGGTGTCTGCCACTCCTTGCTGTTCTCCTCCACTGAACAAAGCTGTGCCGCCTGTTTACTACGGTTGCCAATTTTGAACTGCATTTCGACTTCTTACTGATTTGGGCCTACTCTCTGTGTCAGCCTCTAATTCCATTTTTTGCAAAAAAGAAAAAAAAAAGAGCATGAACCGCACATCCCAAAATCATACGTTGATCTAAAGCCGCTAGGCAAAAATTAATATAACTGAATATGAGGTTTTCAGTTTAACATTCTGATCAGACTGTATGAAGCCCACTGCCCCTTCACGGCAAACCTCGTAGTGGGTCCTATCGCCCTAACGGAGCGGAGCCGTGCGGCGCCCACCGCCACAGCGGCCATGCACCAGCAGGGCGGACGGCCTGTTGCCCCACAGCACCCATGCTGCAAGACTGAGTCCCCATGACTCCAGACCGCGCCGCCCCACCAGCACAAAGCCACAGCAACAATGGCCGCCACACAGCACCAACACCAAAAAGAAAGGAGCACTTAAACTCACCTTCCTACAGCTCTTCAGTGAGAGCCAAAATGGGCTAGACCCCTTACTTTGCAGTCTCCTGCTAATTAAAATCACCTGAGCCAAATGGGAGGAGTGCTGGTCCAAGAAGAAGACTAGAACATGCTTTGCAAAAAAGAAAAAAAAGAGCATGAACCGCACATCCCAAAATCATACGTTGATCTAAAGCCGCTAGGCAAAAATTAATATAACTGAATATGAGGTTTTCAGTTTAACATTCTGATCAGACTGTATGAAGCCCACTGCCCCTTCACGGCAAACCTCGTAGTGGGTCCTATCGCCCTAACGGAGCGGAGCCGTGCGGCGCCCACCGCCACAGCGGCTATGCACCAGCAGGGCGGACGGCCTGTTGCCCCACAGCACCCATGCTGCAAGACTGAGTCCCCATGACTCCAGACCGCGCCGCCCCACCAGCACAAAGCCACAGCAACAATGGCCGCCACACAGCACCAACACCAAAAAGAAAGGAGCACTTAAACTCACCTTCCTACAGCTCTTCAGTGAGAGCCAAAATGGGCTAGACCCCTTACTTTGCAGTCTCCTGCTAATTAAAATCACCTGAGCCAAATGGGAGGAGTGCTGGTCCAAGAAGAAGACTAGAACATGCTTTGCAAAAAAGAAAAAAAAGGAGCATGAACCGCACATCCCAAAATCATACGTTGATCTAAAGCCGCTAGGCAAAAATTAATATAACTGAATATGAGGTTTTCAGTTTAACATTCTGATCAGACTGTATGAAGCCCACTACCCCTGAGTTTTGGGGACTCAGTCTTGCAGCATGCTCCGTTAGGGCGATAGGACCCACTACGAGGTTTGCCGTGAAGGGGCAGTGGGCTTCATACAGTCTGATCAGAATGTTAAACTGAAAACCTCATATTCAGTTATATTAATTTTTGCCTAGCGGCTTTAGATCAACGTATGATTTTGGGATGTGCGGTTCATGCTCTTTTTTTTCTTTTTTGCAAAGCATGTTCTATTCTTCTTCTTGGACCAGCACTCCTCCCATTTGGCTCAGGTGATTTTAATTAGCAGGAGACTGCAAAGTAAGGGGTCTAGCCCATTTTGGCTCTCACTGAAGGGCTGGAGGAAGGTGAGTTTAAGTGCTCCTTTCATTTTGGTGTTGGTGCTGTGTGGCGGCCATTGTTGCTGTGGCTTTGTGCTGGTGGGGCGGCGCGGTCTGGAGTCTTGGGGACTCAGTCTTGCAGCATGGGTGCTGTGGGGCAACAGGCCGTCCGCCCTGCTGGTGCATGGCCGCTGTGGCGGTGGGCGCCGCACGGCTCCGCTCCGTTAGGGCGATAGGACCCACTACGAGGTTTGCCGTGAAGGGGCAGTGGGCTTCATACAGTCTGATCAGAATGTTAAACTGAAAACCTCATATTCAGTTATATTAATTTTTGCCTAGCGGCTTTAGATCAACGTATGATTTTGGGATGTGCGGTTCATGCTCTTTTTTTTCTTTTTTGCAAAGCATGTTCTATTCTTCTTCTTGGACCAGCACTCCTCCCATTTGGCTCAGGTGATTTTAATTAGCAGGAGACTGCAAAGTAAGGGGTCTAGCCCATTTTGGCTCTCACTGAAGAGCTGGAGGAAGGTGAGTTTAAGTGCTCCTTTCATTTTGGTGTTGGTGCTGTGTGGCGGCCATTGTTGCTGTGGCTTTGTGCTGGTGGGGCGGCGCGGTCTGGAGTCTTGGGGACTCAGTCTTGCAGCATGGGTGCTGTGGGGCAACAGGCCGTCCGCCCCGCTGGTGCATGGCCGCTGTGGCGGTGGGCGCCGCACGGCTCCGCTCCGTTAGGGCGATAGGACCCACTACGAGGTTTGCCGTGAAGGGGCAGTGGGCTTCATACAGTCTGATCAGAATGTTAAACTGAAAACCTCATATTCAGTTATATTAATTTTTGCCTAGCGGCTTTAGATCAACGTATGATTTTGGGATGTGCGGTTCATGCTCTTTTTTTTCTTTTTTGCAAAGCATGTTCTAATTCCATTTGTCCTCCACTGCAATGCCCCCTGATTAGTCCTGTGTTACCAATTTTGAACTGCATTTAGCCCACTTTATTCTTTGGGCCTATATCTGTGTTTCCTCCTCATCCTGCCCATTGCCCAGCCAGTGATAGATGAGTCTGCTGGTACATTGACCCATAACACAACATTCCCCGTGCACGCTACACAGCAAGATTGTGACCCTGCTGAAAGTCAGGTTCCTCTTCCCGCATACCATACCACCTTACACGGGGACAAAGAGGAAGGTGCAGATGAAAGTGCAGGTTCCTTCATCAGGTGGGGGGAGGAATACTAGTTGGCGACGTCACTGGCACAGGGCCTCTCATAGTACGCAAAAGTGTTGCTGCCGGTGGGAGGCGCCCCCGCCGTGCAAACACACCGCTGTACTTTGAGGGGCCCTGTGCCAGTGCCAATGCCAACGAGTGGGCCCCCCCTGCTTGCTCAGGATCACAGCACTTGCAAAGTTGAAATACTTACCTCTCCCTGCTCCACTGCCGTGACGTGTTCCAGATTTCCTGGGCCCACTAATTACTTGAACCAGCCCTACCCCCCACAACTTTAGCCAAATGACCCCCAATTTCAAATGCCTTCCAATTATTATAAGGTAAATTACGATTGACAAGCTTCTGTAACAAAAATGGATGTTTTTGCCATTAAAATGGGCAGTGTAGGTGTTTTCCTGGCCTCCACTCACTGCCGACTATGCTCCCCCATTGACTTGCATTGAGTTTCGTGTTTCGGGAGATACCCGACTTTTCGCGATAATCGGCCGATTCCACTCGACTCGACTTCTAAGATAGTCGGGCTTCGCGAAACACGGCTCGAATCTAAAAAGGTCAAGGTCGCTCAACCCTAATAGAGACTAGTGATGAGCGAATTTGGGCAGAAAACGATCGTCAAACATAAATTCGGCATGAATGAGGTACATTAGGATTCGTGATTCGAAACACGAGCAAAATTTTATAAAATCAGGAAAAATCGGTAACATTCGGTAAAAGTACTGGAAAATATTTGCATTGCCACAAAAGTATTTTCAGCACTTTAGCAACGATAATGGTGGTGTATCATGAGCTTCTGTCATGTGTTTGATGAGGAGAGGGGGTTTGCAGAGCTAAGAGCCGTGGAATTCTTGTAAACAGTAATTTTTTTCCCCCTATCCTTATGTGTGCACATTGTGGCTAGCTAACTAGGGCACAGGAAACACCCACTATGTCCTGACACAACAGCTTGTCATTGGCTGCTGAAATCACATGTCCCTCTCCATATAAATAGCGGACATCTTGTTTCAGGGCCATTTTGACACTATAACAGCACAGAGAGGCTGCTCCTGACGCCACTGTTAATAGCAAGATTTTAGCTAGTTAGGTGGTTGTATAACAGTCAGATAGTGTAGCTAGCTACTGTCCAGTGTGTTGTTAAATTTACCTCCCAGCTCTTTTTTTTCTTTTTTGGACATTATTGAAGTCCACAAAGAAAGCCAGCAGAGCACATGTTGTGCACTGCTTCTATTGTGCTCCATGCACGAGTTTAGCATTCCAATTAATATTTTTTCACTACCTAAATGTGAAAAAGTTTGCTGTATCCCACATTTTTGCTAGTTAGCTAGTTGGTTGTATATCAGTCACATAGTGTAGCTAGCTAGTGTCCAATGTGGCTGTTAAATTTACCTTCCAACATTTTTTTTTGTCAATACTGAGGTCCACAGACAAAGCCAGAAGACCACATGTCCCACAGTGCACTGCTTCTATTGTGCTCCATGCTCGAGTATAGCATTCTAATTAATATTTTTTTCATTAGCAAAATGTGCTGTATCACACCTAGACATTTAGTGCTGTGGTGATATGAAACGGTCTGCAGACCTAAGGGTGGTTTCACACTTGCGTTTTTGTCTGCAGCGTTTTTTTTTTCAAAAAAACGCATGCGTTTTTTTTTTCTATCTTTAACATTGAAAACGCATGCGTTTTTTTGTGTACGCGTTTGGTCGCGTTTTTTGACGCATGCGTTTTTTTACTGCATGCGTTCATTTTCTGAAATGCTACTTGTAGTATTTTTAGAAGCGT